>NC_133810.1:12700036-13015036 GCF_043250625.1 Sebastes fasciatus
GGTGACAGTAGTGAAAAATAGGATTACAAAACAGTTTGAACTTTTCTTGTCTTTGGATGCTTGTTCCTTCATACGCATCACCATGATTGTAGTTTTGAATGCCACTTAAGAAATGTATAGTAGTTCTGCTTGAATTCTATCTAGGTTTGTCTTATGTATATACCTTATAGGAGCTATTTATTTGTTGTTAGTATTTAGCTAGGTGTTTTACTAATAATAAGTAGTATTGCTTGATCTATTATTCTAGATGTTTACTTTATTTAGACTGGATTTTTGATAGTGTTTCTTAGATATTTGTTTAATTTAACTAGTCTCTTGTTTAGTAGTTTTTTGCGTAATTAGTATTTTGTTTTCTTTTGTTTATGAATTAGGTAAAAACTGTGGGCACCTGCGGCTATATAGGTAGGTAAGCAGGTATAGGACCAGCATGCACCTGGGTGGGCTTATGGTGTTTTTACCAGAACAAGAGAGGGAGCCACATGCATGTTTTTTTTGTGCTTTGTTTGCTTGCTTGCTTTTTGGATAAATAAATCTTCAGAAACACAGAAACTTTGCATGGACAATGGACTCTTTTGCCTGCGTAAACTACATATGCATGGTGCGTCAGTGGCCCTGTTCATTTGGCAAATAGATAGCAATCCAGAACTGATCCTGACCAGTCCTCCTACCTTAAGATCTGTTATCATTCAACTAGGCTTATCATTTACCACAAGAGGACAGTGTTTCCCTGTGGAAAAGGAATCGCTGCGAAATCTCACAGATCACACCATCGTCTCTCTGCTCTCTCCCCTTCTCATATTGCTGGGCACCCATTTATTAGAGCATTGCTGTGACAGTTCTAGTAAGGCTGTTTGTTGGCCATTGCAGTATCTCAGAAGCCATTTAGAGGCAGATGAGATCTGTTTATTTCAGCAGCAATTTACATAATTTACAAGATAAATTCCAATAAAATGCAAGCACAACAATACAGTAGTATCATTTTGTTGAGAATAAAAATACATTTTCCTAATATTTACAAAAATTTACAAAGAAAAGCAATAATCCCTCTTTAAACAAATATTTTTCCTGAGGTCGTCTTACACATTCCAGCAATAAAAAAACAAATTGTATGAGTAAGAACATAAAACTTCCAAGACAGCTCAGAAGCTGTGTGTGTGTATTTGTGCGTGAGGAAGGGAGGGAGAGGATAAATCTAATTGGGATGAAGGGACATGAGTTATTTTGAGCCTGTGTTTGGGGTATGAAGAACAGTTTGCGGACGTCCACAGGGACCTGCAGGACTGGTGTTCACCACCGGCAGCTAACCCCCTAAAAACCCGAGAACATCATCTCTCTGACTTCCTCTCTGTTCTCTCCCCCTTCAAAGAACACACACACATACACACACATGCACACACACACACACACACACACACCCACAAACCGCCTTCTGCTTTCAGCCTACTGATTCAGTCTGTCTGTGTTATCAGCCCACTGACTCATTGTGCCTCAGTCTGTCCAGCTCATGGCCCTCTTTCTATTTTCATCCCATCCCGACATGAAAATGCCATGACCTTGTGTCTTGTGTTGGACCACTGGAGGTATATGTGTATGTGTGTTGTTATTATGTTTATGTGTTGGAGTGTGAAAGCCTAATCCCACACGCCCACGGTCACCCTCCCTGTCTAAATGGCTAATGGAATTGGTTTACTTGGCGTTTTTGATAATCACATGGACGAATCGGGAACCAGCTGGTTCTCTCCTCCTTATCGTCAAATGTGGTGGTAGAGCAACTGAGGGTAGAGGAAAGAGAAGATGAGGGGGCTCAGAGGAGCAAGGGGATGAAGTTAGAAGGGAAACAATGTAGGGTAATGTGAAATAACAGCAGAGGAAGTGGTTGTTAGAAAAAAGCTATATTTTCTTTTAGATGAATAAATGATGTTGTGGACTGACAGCAGCTGAAGGAGAACTGACAGACTTACCTTTCACTGAACCGTTTGTTTTTTGACGTTTTATAAACCACTTTTTGCAAAAATTGCATGCCAATATTTTATTAAATCCCGAGGGACTGTTTTGATGGCGGTGCCCGCTCGCTGGAAAAAGTCTCCAGAGAGAGAGAGTTGAAATGAGAGAGGAAGAAAAGCTCATTGATTTGATGCATCAGAAATAGCTCTCTGGGTCCGATTGCTGCGCGACAGATTCAAATTAAACATTCAGTGGTAAATTGTACATTTAACAGCAACATCACCAACAATAATCTTTTAAACTGGTTCTTTTTTTACAGAAGCAACTGTTTTTCAAAACAATCTTTTCCTATTCAGCAAATTCCTGGACTTTCTTCCCCACTAAATGCTTGAGTGAGGCCCATTTTGGCCGGTGGCCTTAAAAGGTAACTTCAGTATCTTTCAACCTGGACCCTGTTTTCCCATGTTTTTGTGTGTAATTGACTAACAGGGACAACAACAATTTCTGAAATTGGTCCAGTTGACGGAGAGCGATGTAGATAGAAGCCACTCACAGGCTCCAATGTAATCCTATTGGGGCAAGCTGGCAGCGTCATTTACATCCACTAAAAGTGCTTATTTTTGCCATGACAGGCTCTGATTGTTATTATAAGTGTCTGACATTATGGAAAGAGTCTCGCTCAAGGAGAAGTTTCATTCTGAAATCTCGCGAGGTGACGTGTTGATGGAACAGTAGAATAGTGGAATATATCCATGGTGGAAATGCGAGCACCAGCAGAGTTTGTTGTGTTGGGACTACAGAAAGCGTAGCTTAGTGTTATCTAAAATATTTTCAATGTCATGGCTGAATATTTAGCTGATTTCCTGCAATGTGGATGATGTCTTTGAATTTGATGGCCGCCCCTATTTATTAGGGCCCTATTCAGATTTCACATTGACACTTGGACTTGGACACAATAACACACAGAGTGGATCAAGCAAAAGGTAAGAAAAATATTGTATTTCTCTGTAGGCTCCTTTCCATAATGTTGTCAGACACTTATAATAATAATCTGAGCATGTCAGTTGCAAAAAAACAAGCACTTTTAGTGGACGTAACGTCACATTGACGCTGTACACTTGCCCTCACAGCTCGTTTACCGGCTACAAAAATTGTTGTCCTCTATTAGTAACTTACACAAAATGGGAAAATAGGGTCCAAGTTGAAAAATATGAATGTCTCTAAACTGAAAATAAAGATGGATTGAGTTCTGAAAAACAATATTTTCCCCTCATCTCCCAAGCATCCAATAAATAATGACTTGTCCTCTTCTTGCCACCCTCAGCTCTGCTTTCTCTGCTGTTTCTTTGTACATCCATTTCCAACGTTAAGGACCATAAGGCTGAAAACCTTTTAACTACACAAGAACTAAAAAAAAAAAAAAAGAATCACAGTGTTTCAATTGAACTTCACTGGAGCAAACATACATCTGTGTATGAGTCACCTCACAGCAAGATATCTACAGTACATCTAGTGCTTTCATGAGGAGTTTTCTTAGGTCTGTCACAATGACATTTTCATCTGTTTGACTTCACATTTATGCCCAGGGCTTTAAGGTATATAAGCACTAGAATGTCTTACATGTCTTTTCGCCTCCTTTTTTTTAAGTCCTGCTTCTTGTGCATACGTACTGTCGTTAAGTGGAGGAAGCTTTAAGACACTCCAATTTAAGTTTCTGTTGCATCTTTCCCTCCTTTGTACACTTTTTTTTTATTTTACCTCACTTTACTCCCATCAGCTAATATGAACAGAAGTACTCCCATGGCTTATACCAGGCAGTTTTTTTTAGCCACTTTCAGTGTGCTCTTCAATAAAGACCCTGCTCTTTGTCTTCACGCATGGCTACACATTTATTCACTCAGTTTGGGTCAAAAAGGCAGCCAAGGACATGACAGATGACAGTATTAAATATTATGTAAGATAAAGACAGGATACATCTAGACCGTCCCAGTTTATGCCTTCATTGACAAAGGCAGCAGGCTAGATGCTGCTGTCTATGTAAGGGATAATGCCCGACGAGGTGTGCATTATCAGGAATTAATGGACTTCACGGAGCCAAGGCCTCCATGTCGTCTATCGAAGGACATTATCCTGCTTATACCATGGTCACTTAACAAAGAAAAAAATATTAAGACCATTAATTTTGGGTTTCCAACCAAATTCTTAAATTTTTTTTCACAATACATTCACTCCGTTTCCCTGGTAATCCTGAGGGTTTGCTAATACCTGGAACAATCATTACCATCCCTTAAGGTTCAAGATCATCGCAAGATCCAATGTTCATAACATTGCGTATGGTTGAAAAACAGTAGGATAAATATAATTTGACAGTATGTTTAACAACAAGACTAGCTAGCTATCCATGTCAGTGTCCCAGAATCAATAGCCTATCGGGAGTTATTGAGTGTCAGACGGTTCTTGCCTCCAAGTCGTCCCTTAAGTCCTGATAATGGTCACGTTGTTAGGCATTATCCCTTACATAATAATTGAATGTTATTACGATAAAATCTGAAACCCTCTCCCCCCAACAACTTTTTGAATTCTGTAACTTTCTAAAAACTGACAATCAAACCCATGTCAAGCAGCAATTGACAAGGTGGGAGCATATAGGGTTTTCTCTCAAGCTCTCAGTTTTTATTCGTCACACAATTGTTTCTGTCACTTTTGATATGCACGACAAGTCCATCACTATGGAAGGATCATCCAAAAGTGTGTTCTGTTATCCCCATATCTGTCACTCTTGGTCTCTCTGGTCTTTTGCTTTTGTTCGCATACTGCATTTGGCAAAATCAGTACGAACTACTAGTATAGCATGCGGTTTCTGATACAGCTGTCATAAATTATGACAACGACTAGAATAATAGCAATATTAATAATAGCAAATGGTTTTCATACCACTAGTATAGCTACAAACATTATTATATCTAGATTTGACGTCCAGCTTATCAATACAAATCCCTAATACAAGGGTTCTCAAACTTTTTGGGGCATGGGACACCGTACAGGGGAGAATATTTTCCAAGGACCCCCTCTTAAAGTGGCAGGAGGCAGTATATTTTTGGCATCATTGGGCAAAAATTCCATAATAACCTTTCAGCATATTATAATTCAAGTGTTCTGAGAGATAACTAGACTTCTGCACCTCCTCATGGCTCTGTTTTCAGGCTTTAGAAAATGCAGCCCGTGACGGGAGACTTTGACCAATCACAGCTCATTTCATGGAGAGAGCGTTCTTACTGGTAGTTGGACGTCGGCTGTAGTCTTTGCGGTGTGTTTGAGTGCAACTTTTTGTCCGAGACAAAGGCGATGTGAGGCGACGCAACTGGTGTCCTTCGTCCCCGCTAGTTCTTTGATGTCGGGTTGGTGTGTCTGGTCCTTTAGAGACCATTGGAACTATTTGTATTGTAAAACTTTTTAATATTAATACTTCAGATCAGTTTCATAGTGATAAACAGGAACACATTTCAATTTGAATCATGTTAAGATAAGATAAGATGATATAATCCTTTATTAGTCCCCCAGCTGGGAAATTTGCAATGTAATTATTGAATGTTAGTGTTTGTTTTATTGGTTGGAAATGGTCTCCATCTGTAGATACTCATTTTCTTTTTATTCATTTAAAAAAAAAAAAAATTGTGAATAAGTCTTTATCAGACAGACAGTGCACAATACATATTCAGTTAGCAAATTTAATGTAAATTTAATTTATAATAATTCATACATTTATAGATTAAATGCTCAAAGAAATAACACTAAACACAAATATGAAACTGTTTTTCAACCTGACCTCTAAAGCCTGTCTAAATCTGGACTGCTTGATATTGAATGGTAGGCTACACAAGCATCTGGGTGCATTGTTTAATTCAAGGCACTGGGCTGTAGCTGTCGAGTTGAAGACACTTCACCGCTCATCCAAGATGCCTCATCACTTGTTCTGCTGATGAAGGGGAAGCTGATGAGAACGAGTGGTACTCTGTACAGCTCGGTGGATCATTTCTTATTAACTTAATATGATCAGTCTGTCAGCTACCTGTAAAAGACTTGTAGTAGAGAACAAATGCTATTCTAAGAAATAACCCTATATCTAAAAAAACATACATCGGCTTTGAGAGGGAGTCACGACAGAGACAGAGACAGAGACAGAGAGCAAAAGCACCAGAGAGCAGAGGGGGTTACAGATACCTTCCTCCTCTTCTCTTCTAATAACAGAAAAGGTGGAGGTGACAGAAGTGGCTGCTGGGTAGAAGCAAAGAAAATTATATTGAATGACAACCTCAGCACACTATCACCAAACACAAGAGTGTAACCTGTGGATGTATCTTGTCTTAGCACATGTAACTAATGACATTAAAGGGGAACTACGCCTATTTTCAAAATTCATGCATGTTATTCCTGTGGTCTAAGACAGTCCAAAAAATAATAGCAAACATGAACAACTCTCTCCCAAATGCAAAAACTAGAGTGCTAAAACTCAAACTTGTGATGACAAAAGGTATAAAGTGTGGAGCTGCTCCATAGATAATGAATAGGGAGAGATGTTTTAGAAGACACTGAGAGCACCCAGGGGGGTTTTCTGAGTATATGGGAACATTTTCTGTTCCACAACAGACAACACTACAATAGAATAAAGCTCATTTGGGTATAAAAAAAAATAAAACAAACATTCTGTGGGTCCACAAAATCAGTCTGCCTTTCATTGTCTATGGAGCAGCTCCACACTTTATACCCAATGACATCACAAGCTTGAGTTTTAACACTTTAGTTTTTGGATTTTGGAGAGTTGTTCATGTTTACTACTATTTTTTGGACTGTCTTAGACCCAGCCCGTTCTCATTCCGAGCGCTGTCTGCGTTAGATACTGATGCTGAAGGCACCCTTTAGGGTTGGTATGAGACGCACCAAGCTTTCCATCAACTACAAGTGTGCCGGGAGTGTGGTGATATAGCTTTAACAGCAAAAAGAGACACACCGGGCAGGCGGGAGGGGGAGGCGGATGGGTCCAACAAACACAGGGCTTTTTTATCCAGGAGACTGCTGTTTGTGTCCCGTGCCACGACACTGGAATTAGTTTTGAAGTGGGGAGGCCAGCTGTGGATGACATAATACAGTGTTTCCCACAAGATTCTGAGAAACTGCGGTGGGTGACCTCGGATCCTCTAGGGTCTAGGGGAGACATTTTGAATATTTTAAAGTTAAATGTGTCAATCTGGTGCACTAGGAGAGCAAAATGATGAGGCTTGATTAATGAAGAACTTGATGCTCTGGTAAACAATTTAATCATAAAGGTTGTATGGTTATGAATGCTGATGACAAGAAGTCACACAGCATAAGCATGGTAAACAAGACAGGGTGCTGACATCACCGCAGACCCCTCGCACTGAGGATAGTCCGCCCCGGTTGACAGTCGCGCCAGGAATCCCGTCCCTCCCCTCAGGGAGAGAGGGCGCACTGCGCAGCAAGTAGTTTCCAAGTTTCCAAGCAGACCTAGAGCTGGTCGCGGCACACTGATCACAGATAACTTTGATGTCATTTGAACTATAGGCTACACAATGGTTGATAATGATTGGATAAAGATCCACAGCACACTCTGCTCCTGTTCACAATGTTCAAAAATGTAGTAGTTTTAAGCCCAACCATGTTGTTTTTTCCTAAACCTAACTATAGTGGTTTTATTGCTTGAACCTAAGCACGTGTTTTAGTTTACCTCATAACATAAGCACGTATTTACTACGGCCGAAATGTGTCGCCAAGGGACGCCGAGGGGTCTGACAAAGGATCAGTATATGACGAGTTGGAATGAGAACGCATTACATCGACCATGTATGAATTTTGAAAATGGGTCTAGTTCCCCTTTAACAAAGGCCCTGTCTAGCGTCCAGCATGCAAAATAAGCCTTTTTCACAAAAAGCACAGGTGTTGCCAATAACACTATCGATGCCTCCGTTGTATACAAGTGTCCCATTGAGACATGACAGCGTGACAGCATGCACAATGCGATGACCCCGAAATAGCAAACAATGAAATAGAATTCAGCCATCATTAATTTCATTATTTACGCCTCTGTTTTCCCTACCACGTCCAAATGTCCTCTGTGCAAAATGGCTACGAGTGGCACGGCCAAATGGAACGCAGCCATTATTAATTTTGTTAGTCACACCTGAGTTAACATGTCCTCCATGAGAAAAGGCCGATTGCAGGGGAGGCACACAGCACCCTGACTGAATTACGGCTCTGCCAAATGGATCATTCGGTAAATTTATGCGCGGCAAACTACCCAAAAGATAAAGGTCGGTACAATTATGATAATATACATATTACTTGTTGAATAATAAAACCGAGCGGGGACAACAGAGAGACACACATATCACACAGACAAACACACACAGCTTTTATGGCACCAAATACTCACGCATAGAGAGACCACTGCAGACAGAGATAGAGCAGACTGTGAAGCAGACACAAGCACACAAAGCTGGTGAGATAGGGGGGGGAACATGTGCTGGACCTGGTAATGGGAGATAAATTAGCCTCCCTCTGCTAGTGGTGTCAGGAGATACATAGCATCGACGGCACAACAGTGAGCAACAGAGAAAAGGAGGGAGAGGAAGACAGAGGGAGGGAGAAAGAGGAAGACAGCAAATAAATATGAATCTGCTTTGAATTAATCTGCTCTGAAGGACATTACGTGACATGTTACAGTATCAGGACAGTTTTTATCCCTTTTACTTCTAATCTTAATTTTACATTTAGTGCAATTTTCTACAAAGTATCTTATGGTTTGACGTTTTTTCTCATTCGCTTTTGGTCAATTGAACTCGAATGAGAATTCTTTTTTTCAAAACAATGAGCTCAAATCTCTGAACAATTAGTTTGTTGTTCACAACAGATTAGAATTTCTCATTCATTCAAGCAAATTGCACTAGTTTTCGCACATGTGTGCAAAAAAGTAAGTATAATTGCCTACAATTTGCACAATAACCACTTGCACATGTCTTACTGATCAAAACTGATGAGTTGACTCTCAGTGAAGTTGTCGTCCTCTTGACAACTTTTCTGTTCACTGTATATGACTTTACATGAAAGCTCAAAGGTGAATTTTCTTTTTACAGTTCATTGCTACACAAAGTTACTATAAACACATATCCTTTTTCTGTGTACTACAGTGTTGTAGTCTACAGTATTGACTTGTCAAAGTAAACTTGGGAATCTAAACAGCTCAATGCGATATACAATAGCCTTCAGCTGGACAAAACTTCATTACAGTTTCAGCTATGTGGTGTTTGAAGCCCTTTCAAAGTCTTGATCAAAACCTGTGAGCCCCGTGGATACACCTTGTACTAAGCATGCACGTGGCTGCACTGAACTATTAAATAGATTTATATTAATCATACATGATCACGAACGCTCAGATCAAATGATAACTTAGATCACAGAGGTTTGTTTGAGACCTACTGACACTATTTGGACTTTGACAGCCGAGCGTTTCATATCTGAATTTCAATTCCCGCAGACTTGAAGAGAAACATGGACGTATTGAGCAGATGCTTCAGGGCCCATGGTTTTGAATCTCACGCCACACTGTTTGTTCCTGCCATCTTATCTCAGCTGTGAGCTCGATGCCCCACTTTGATGGAACTTGCATGATGGAAAAGGAGCTGGTGCGTGAAATCAGCAGAGGTAAAGTTGCAAAGTGAGTTCAACCAAGACAGCCGGCTTGAAAGAGAGCAATTATTGTGAACAAGAGAGGTGACTGTACTGTGTGACTCTCACTGTTGCTGATCTAAGGCACTCACCTGTTCTTTGTGCTGTCATTCATAGTATGAAATGATAGGTTTAGTCTCCTAGAAGTTGTGTTTGTATAACCCATTTGCAGTAGACAGGGTTGCACACACCCCATTGCTTTATGTGTGGATTTAATAACATAATAATAATAACAATAATAATAATAATAATAATAACAATAATAATAATAATAATAATAATTTATATTTTTTATTTGTTATAATAATGATAAATTACAAAATCACCCTCCCTTTGCCACAAACTGAGCATGCACTTTTGATGAAGGTGGCATTATGGAAATGCACAAAGTTACATGAAATAAGCACATATTTCATATTTTATTTGTTGTATATAGGCGATGCATGAACAAATATAACAAACATATATCCTTTTTTTGCCAAAGTTATTCACTGACAAATAAATCTTCAGTACTCATCCTACATACTGACATTACTTATGTTTAAGATAGATAGCCAGAGATGTCTGACCTCTTATGAACAAACTGTTTATGAATCTCCAATAACAGGAATCCAAACACATTTATTTGGGATTTTGGAGGACAGTGCTACAGTACTCACTAAACTCACTAACAGTAAAAAAAAACATTTTACACCGTAGAGATGTGGAGTCAAAGATAATGTATATGTTTATCTGCCACGCTTCCTTACACTACATGTTCCTCTGTAGCATTAAATCACACATCACCTCTCCTGCATGCATTCATTATCTTATGGTGAGGAAGTACATTTCTCTCATGTTCCAGGCACTGAGTGTGTTATTTCTATTTAAAGTGTGATTACAGTGATTATTGGAATTTGTGAAACGAGGCTGTCAGCCAGTTAACATCTAACATGATTCATCGTGGTATGATGTCACTCCAGCATCCCACATACATTTCAAATAATTGACATTTTTTCGGGGATTTTTACCAACAACATATTTGTCTGCTATTTGCATCAATCTTACTGAGCGTGTAGGTGTCGAAAGGTCCTCCGAGGCTTTATTAAAGACAGGACATACTGTGATGGCCGGTATCAGAGTGACAGCAGCGTTGACGAAAGTCACAGCAGCGGATGAGAACAGCCGCATTGATGTCTCTCTGAGTGATGTTTTGATCTTCAGAGCCCAGCCAGGTTCACTCCCTTCCCTCGAGTCAATTCAAACCAGATGAGAAACGATATATGGAGATTGTGATGGATGAATGCATAGGACTGAAAAGCTCATTTCAATACTGTCAGGTTGACCGCTGCTAATACTAACAGCACTAATGAAATGGTTGCTGAATGAATATATTCTCATTAAAGTATGTTTTAGTTCAATTCTAAAGTTCAATCAGGGTTCAGAGTATTAGGTTTTTGGAGTTCAGGTAGCAGGAGAAGCAGATACAGATGAGGAGGCAGCACGAACGATTCAATGATTTAATAAAGGCATGGAGTCCAAAAGGCAGACAGGCAACAAAACTCCAAACAGATGATACAACGCAGACAAACTGAAAGGAAACAAAGGAAGTGACTGACTGCATGGGTTCAGGGCGCTCTGTATATGCTGATGGGAAAGTGGGAACAGGTGAGCAGGAGGTCTGGTGATTGCAGGGCTATCGAGGGACAGGTGAAACTAATCAGGACGGGGCAGACAATTAAAACCGGCGGTTAAATACACAAAGGCAGGAAGTGAAGCAATCTGAAACAAGAGGAGAACAAGCCAAGCCAGAGCTTTGAAGCAAATGTTCGCGGTGACCAAACGGTGGAATTACAACTTCCGTGTCCGTCACGTTATGCCATTGGGCCTAAAAATACTTTCTCCCATAGACTTACATTGGGAAAGAGACCCTCTGTAAATCAGAGGGGCTGTTTTGGAGTGCTATTCAAGTGTTCGTACTGGGATAGCCCTGATTTAAATCATCATCATCATCCTAAAAGTTGTAAAATGCATTAATAGCAGAAATCCAGAGTTATTTTCCTTCTTCCGTTCATGTGAATGAGACCCAGACCGAGGCTGGAGCAGCGCTGGGAGGAGGTATTAAAGGAAACAGTTGGCAGTTGGCAGTCGAGCCATTTTGGCTTCACGCACCACTGAGCAACTCTCATATAGGAATGAATGGGAACCCGCCTTCAACGCTGTATCCAGTTCTCTTTATACATCCATGGAGGAGAGGTGAGTAACAAAATAAAACAGGAATCACTAAACATGAATGATATGAATGAAACATGCAGCAGGTCAGATCATGAAAAGTTGTGGAAAGTCTAGATTCATTATACTTCAAACATTATCAACCAAATGTTAGCTATTGACTAAATTTGAATAGCCTATAATACCAAAGCTCTGCTCATGCACTGTTTTAACACACAGAATTCACATGAATGGAAAGCTTTACAACTTTTTTTGAAGTGATTTTGCGCCTTATTTTTCTTTTCTTGGATACATTTGCATAAACTCTCTGTGGTCTTTCAGAATCTGTATTTGTCCAACTGTGTCTGTCTTTGACATGTCTAATGACAGCATACTGATGTGGTCCTGCAAAAGAGTAAAACACAGCTTGTTTCTAAAGCTCATTTTCTCATCCAGCTACCAGCCCAGACTCTCAAATGGAGCAACACTCTCTCTGATAGCCTACATTTCCTGCACATAATGGCACAAGCCACTTCCATTTTGTTACTTTAATAAACTATCAACCGGGATAATCATCGCTGGAAAAGTTATTCTCACTCTGTGCCATTTCAAATTCAGCATTTTTCTGCAAAATGACTTGCCTCTTCTTCTTTCATTGCTCATTGTTGATTATACCCCAGCCCCTGGGAGGCACACATTTCATACATTTTAGTTTTACAGCCAGATGCCACACTGCCAGGTCCTTATTAGAAAGAAACACATTAAGCTTGTCAAGAAGGAAAGGTTTCAACAGTCCAGGGTGTTAAGATGCTTCATTCATCATCGTTTTCTGTGTAGTGCCTTGTTTCACGCCACTGTAAGCTCGTCTCCCTCATTACTGCTGCTATAACGACTAACGCATGCCACCAAAAGATGAACATCCCTAGCTTGGAATTAAGTGAGGTTAAACTTTTTGTGTCCAATCCACAGCAGGATGTAAGCTGCACTGGCTTGGATTTAAAGCGCACTAAAGCTGAGCTGCAAAGCCGTCTTGATAAAAAGGATGCAATTCTCTGTGAAGTGTCTAGTGGGAAGCCGTCCTCCTGTGTGAGACAGAAACAGATAAAAATGTGCCAAACAGAAATGAATGAATTCCCTTTAGCAATTAAAAGTCATAAAGAGAGCAATGCAATCTCAAAACAGGCAGTTGTGTACTGACAGGCCGCCAGCAAGATCAAGACACAAAAGCTTTTCCTTAGTTGTCTGATCCTTTGGTGAAATCCACCAGCATATGGCACTTCTTAGGACATCTCTGAGACACACTGACTGAAGAGTGTTATTGAAGATACAAAGGTTACACTAAAGGACTCATTTTGGAGTCAAAGTATGTCCCAATCAAATTATAATAATTCGGAAAAGAAAATCCAATTTGTGGACAATCGCGTGAAAGTGAATGAGGAATAACAAGTTTGCATAATCATATTCAATGTCTTTGGGCTTGTGACACAAACATCTAATATCTGAACAAAGTGCTGCCATCAAGGGAGGGTCCCCTCAACTGTCTTAGATTTGCTAGCACAATCTGTTTCTGTAACACTTAAGAAAAAAACAATAAAAGGCACAGTTTGGGTGTTTTGAAGAGGGGTTGTATGAGGTACTTATCCATAGTCAGTGTGTTACCTACAGTAGTTGACGGTCGGCACGCCCTCAGTTTGGAGAAGCAGACAGGAGTTACCGCACGGGAGCAAAGCAATGTACGGCTGTGGACGGGGCCGGCAGCTAAACATATTTTAACCCCCTAAAAGAAAGGCCCACCTTAAAAAAAATCAATACCAGTTTAAGTGTACGCTATATTTAACTGAACTGAAAGTGAAACGTATCTATACTGTTTTTGTCAACAGTGTCTGCTGGCATTGAAAGAGAGCATAAATAAGTTTCAATTTCGGTTCAGTTCCCCGTCGGCTATCTGACGGCAAGATAAAGGAGTGAAAATATTCCAGGTGACTGTTTTGCTGCTGGGTAATACACTGACTATACTGCCCTACTTCAAAACACCTGAACTATTTCTTTGAAGAGTTAGAAAGCTATAGTATAATCTTGTTTTGCTGTAATGCTTTCACGTAGGTTGTCTTTCACAAGTGTTTTGCACAAGGTCAAAATGAACAACAAACACAAGGCTTTCATCTAGGAGTAAATTCTCATTGTAGAACTCACAAGCAAACATGCTATAATATAGATGGATAAATAGATAGATAGATAGATGGATAGATAGACTGTGTATTTGTTTGTGTGTGCACATTATATTTGGAGATTGACCTTTTGCATGTCTAGTGCCTCCGCTTGTTTATAAACCTACTTTATCAAATTAAACTCCCGACAGATGGTCCAAATATCATCAACCACACTGAATTTATTATCCTCGTCTACAAAAAGAAGGGACCAGGGAGGATGAGAAGAAGAAAGGGAGGTAAGACCATAAGTGCTTGCCAGGGTATCTGCGTACGTGCATAACTGGAAGCTGCAGAGATTAAAGACACAAATATTACAAAGGCACCACATAATGAATGGTTCCACCGAAGAAAAGACTTTTTTTTTTAAAAAGATGTGAAATTTTAAATAAATACTTTATAAAGTAGACTTTTTATTTCCTGAGGATGTGACTTGACAGAGCCATTTTAACAATGATGAAAAGGCCTTTTTATCCTGGTCACTTCCTGTCATCTCTTTACTTTAACACGCTCTCTCCTCCTTCCTGATTATCTTACATAGATTTAATAATAGGGCTGTTAATTGATTAAAACATTAATCATAATTAATTTATGATTGGAAATCAATTCACAACATAAAACAATGAAAAAATATTGTCCAGAAACCCTCACAGGTACTGCATTTAGCATAAAAAATATGCCCAAATCATGACATGGCAAAACTGCAGCCCAACAGGCAACAACAGCTGTCAGTGTGTCAGTGTGCTGACTTGACTATGACTTGACTAAAGGTGCATGTGATTATCATAAAGTGGGCATGTCTGTAAAGGGGAGACTCGTGGGTACCCATAGAACCCATTTTCATTCACATATCTTGAGGTCAGAGGTCAAGGGACCCCTTTGAAAATGGCCATGCCTGTTTTTCCGTGCCAAAATTGTGCGTAAATTGGGAGTGATATTTAGCCTCCTTCGCGACAAGCTAGAATGACATGGTTGGTACCACTGGATTCTTTAGGTTTTCTAGATGATGCCAGTATCTTCAGTGTCTTGTAGTTTTAAAACTGAGCCCGTTACAACCTAAATTCAAGCAGAACATTAACTAATAACTAACTAATTAATCAATAATTGATGAACTAATTAAGAGCCTATGACTCGTTGAGATCACCTAGAGGTCCTTTTGGAAGCACTGAGCTTCTATCACATGAAAAGCTGCCACATCACTTCAAAGAGCAGAAAATAGATGTGATGACACACACAGATCATACTATAGGTTTTGATTACATCGCCTAAAATGACCACGATGAGGAGAATTATGTTGAATGTCATGAAAGCTGAATCTCAGTGGTGGGATTATTGCTGGGTGTCTGGTGGTTAGAGGCCCCACGACAACAACAACAACCTGGGACCTGATTGATGTCACACTGACAAAGGGGATTGGAAGAGAGTGTGTGTCTGTGTGTGTGTGTGTGTGTGTGCTGTATGTGTGTGTTTGTGGAACATATTTGCTGTGGATTAGTCTCCTTTTCGTCCCTGGCCCTTTCTCTCTCACACATACAAACACACACACAGACTGTAACATGTCAGTAAAATATGACTCAGTAATGTCGAGTTTAATGCTATTTTCATTTGGTCATTTCACAGAGAATAATCTAATGCTGTTGACAGGCTTGAAAAACGGTGTCATTTTACAGCGATCACCTTGATAGAAGTCTCATAAATTTCCACTGATATTTTATTATCGGCGTTCACTGCAAATTAGATTTCTTGTACTCCGCTGAAAAACCAATGTGGCTTTAAAAAGCAATCTGTCCTGACAGCAAACATCAAGTCTAAGAAGAGGCGTTAATGTTGTTGCTGTGTTTTTTTTAAACTACTTTGTTGACCGATAGTTTTTGGTTGTTTTACTCTCTTGAATTTGGTTATAGATTTCAACCACCCTGATAATGCCATTTACCTTAAATTTTTAAGGTAAGTAATGTAAATAACCACATCATTGATACAGCTGATTGGATATTTACATGGACTCTACACATCTACTGTGCCATTCCTGATGCCACTTTAAAGTGCCAGTGGTGGATGGGTCCGAGAAACACAAGGATTTCATTCGGGAGACCGCTGTTCATGTCTCGTGCGTCACGTTACAATCATCTGTTTGCTCGTGTCCCGTGTTCACAGCGTTCAGTGTCATTTTCACTGTATAAACGTAGTCGTTTTCAGCTCAACCATGTTGTTTTTTCCTAAACCTAACTATAGTGGTTTTATTGTATAATCCTAAGCAAGTGTTTTTGTTAACTTGACAACATTAAGCACATGTTTACTGCGACAGAAAAGAGCGACGCCGAGGGGTCTGACAAAGCGTCAGTATATGACGAGCTGGAATGAGAACGCGTTGGAAAGGGAGGAGTGAGGGGAGAGGTACTCAGCTGGTTGCAATCTGCAACCACACCATTAGATGTCGCCGAATCCTACACACTGTTACTTTAAGTTATACTTTGAATAGAAGATTGAATGGGTTTGAAGGAGGGCCACAGCTTTTCACACACTTAGGCTGATCTTACATATAATTTCTAGACAAATCTGAATCACAGGAAGCCAAGTAGTCACTGTTGTTTTTAGCTAATCGCCCCACTTATTGTGGAGGGAAAATAAATAGACTCCAGCTAATGAGTAATGAAGACTGCCTCTGGTAAATGTCATAAAAAAGCCATCATTTTAATCGGTTCTTACATTAACTGCTGTAAATTTACTGCACCAGATGGGAATTTCAAATGAAGGCAGCCACCTAACATTTGGTAGACACATTCAGGGACGTCCCTTAAATATGTTGTTACAGGAAAGCAGCTTTGTTTTAATTTAAGGAACTCACTTTAGAGCATAAATACTAATTTTACATTCATCTGTGCACAGCTGAATGATGTGTCTTGGCTGCACACACCCCTTCTGACAGCAGTTATCCTTTACGATAGCATTAATATAAATGTATTATGCGTGTGTAGATCATTGCTGTTGGAACCTTATTCAATATTCAAGTGTATGATGAAACTTGTGGTGAGTGCCAGGAATTAATCTTTAAGCTGTCCCCTGCAGGTTTTGGCGCCCCGACAGCCTTAAATCTTTGGCATTTCCATATCGGCTTGAATATATGAACCTCTGCTTGTGGTGATATTTTAAAATTGGACTGGGTTTAGACTGAATCCTTGAAAATTAAAGCATGGCACTATAACCCCCCCAACCCCCCACCGAGATCAGTGTGCACCACACAGGCACGGTGAGAAACCTTTCCGGAGAGTTTTCAGGTTATCTCCTCCGATTCACTGCCTGTAGGAATAAGTGAGGGTCAGCAGAGTGGCAAATAGAGTCACTCGATTAACTTCCTGTCAGGAGGCAAGCCGCCACACTCTCCTGAAAAGTCGCACAAAGTTTTGTGACACCGGTTCATTAGCAAACTTGCTGCATTAATTTGAATTAAACCAGCAGACGCGTGTCAGAAGACGCTTGCTGCTCATTTCCAATGCATCAAGGACATTCAATGAATCATAATAGAGACTTATGCTGATTCAAATTTTGATGCACAGAGCCTAATGACTCAAGGGTTGTTTTTAATGTGCCACATGGGAAAGCACGGAGAAATAGAATAGTGACACAACTATAAAGTCATTGTTATCAGGCCATTAAATAGACATTATCAATCACTATAAGCACCATAGATGTAGGTCAATAGGGGCCTATTACGCCCACTACGTTGTAAAAGTGAAAGTGATACTTATAAAAAAGCGTCTTTGAGATCACTAAAAGCGCTATATAAATCTAATATATTATTATTATTATTATTATTATTATAAGCAACACGTTCTAACATGATGTAAAACTGAATGAAAAATCTATTTTTTAACGCAAACAAAAAGGCTTCTTTAGTTATAGGCAAAAAAACTACAACTTCTTTAGGTTTAGGCAACAACACTACACCTTCTTTAGGTTTAGGGGGAAAAAAAGTTAGGTTTAGGCAATACAACTACAACTTCTTTAGGTCTAGGCAACAAAACTACAACTTCTTTAGGTTTTGGCAATAAAAAAAAACAGCTAAGTCTATACTACAGGGCTTCACTTGTGCTTCTGCTCCTGTCATAATTACTTCATTCGCTAGAGGTCGCTGTCGTGTTCTTTTATATCTTCTTTTGGTGATCTAGATGATAAAACCTATTAGTGGGTGTAGTAGGCCCCTATTAATCCACATCTATGGTGCTTATAGCGACTGATAACGCCTATTTAATAGCCTGATAACAGTGACGAAAAGTCATCCCAAAAAGACATTTCTATTCTATTCTATTCCATTCTATTCTATTTTGTTTGCTTTTTGGAGCAGACATAAATTACCCTGCATGGCTGGTTGTGTGCGCGTGCGTGTGTGTGTGTGTGTTTCCGTGTGTGACGTGGTCTCGGTTTGAACTTTGTCGGCTGCACGCACACCCTGGCTCTGTGCTACAGGGAAATGTGGGCGTTGTGTCTGCCAGGCCTCTTACACTTGGCTTGTCTACATGCATTACTCACACACACACACACACACACACACACACACACACACACACACACACACACAAATACATGTGTACAGATCCGCAAACACACACAGACATGCTCAGTCATAGATGCACAAAGTCAGACACACATGCCTAACAAGAGTCACACACACACACACACACACACACACACACACACACACACACACATGCACGCACACGCACACACACTCAGGGGGATGGAGTCCATTGAGGATTTCATTGTGCTAAATAGTTAATATTCCAACTGGCCAGTCCTGCCAGGCAGCTTAAGGCATAATAGCATTAGCTTCTGTAATTCACATACACCCCCCCTCTCCACACACACACACACACATATCTCACCACTCACTGTCTCTCTTACTTCATGGGTCTTCCTGCTGCAGCACTGGCTCATGGGACTCTAATCTAATTCAGAGTTGTTCAGTCATGTTTATTGAGGTGACGTTAATGCAACAGTGCTGCAGCTCTGCTCAGCTCACTCTCTCTCTCTCTCTGGGCTCCCACTCAGCATCCACACACACACAATCTCCCACAATCAAAATTGCATCCAGTAGATGGCCTCATCGTGCCTCCGTGTGCATGCCTGCTGGCTACAAGTTCATCCCAGGACATCAAGGCACCTTCATATTTAGCTCCTCTTTTTCTTTTTGGGACTTTTTGGGAGCTGTGATATTTATTGCAGTTTTTTGTCAGCGTAGGTCAAATAAAATAAAGTGGAAGTAGATAAAGGGAATACCATCATTATTTTGTTACTGTTTATGATGTATTGATGAATGACACCAAAAATCGGACACCAACCAGATTTCCAACAGAATTTGAGAAACAAGTAAAGTTTTCCCCTCTGTATTAATCATCCCCATAATAAACCTCATGTGTTTGTCACTATAAACCTATATATATGTGCTGCATGGTGTGACTTTGGGGGGCTTTAACCCTCCCTGGATAGATGGAGCATATACTGTAAACAATTGCTGTTAATTTACAGCAGGATTTCAACAGTATTAACCTGTTATTGGTAAAAACAGTGCTTTACTGTTAATACAAAAGAAAACCTGTTAAATTACGCTCATAGGCCGTTTTTTAACTGAACTATAATGCATTCTTAAAACAACAGCACTTTACTGCTGATCAACTGTCTAAAGTATCATCAGTAACAGTTTCGTGCAGTATTTGTTTTAATTCTGGGACTTGATCTGCACATGTGATCTGCTTGTACATTGTACATGATTGTAAAATCAGTGAATTAGCTTTATTGTTCTTCACTCACATTTTGTTATAGTTTGCATTCTGTGCTTGTAGCCAGCTCTAGACATACATTTTGGGAAAAGTGTCAACAAGTCTATTATAGCCTTTTTCCTAACATTTGCCTTTTATTGTATTTACTGTGACTATTCCTATGTCTGTAACCTGCTAAGTCTATTCATCTAGGCAAAAAATAATGTTTATTAAAATGTATGTACAACCTAAATAGTGCATTAAAACAAATCAGTACGATAATGTAAAAGAAAGGTGAAAAACAGCTATATAATGTATCTTTAAACAGTAAATTAACTATAAAATACTGTGAAATTAATACAAAAATTAAGTATTAAGTATTTTTCATTAACAGTACAAAGCTGTAATATAATAATATTAATTTTACAGTAACATAAAGGCAACCCTGCTGCCAGTTCTTTACTGTTATTTTACTGGGACATTCTTAACAGTGTAGTTGTGGCAGAGACCGTGGTGCACAGCAGCAGCAGCAGCAGCAGGCTGCAACTGAGCAGAGAGAGAGGAGCGCGCATGAAAACCCGGCTCTTGGAGAGACCAGAGTCATTCCCATCACCAGTCAGACCGCAGACACGTCACAGGGTAACTGAATGTTGCACAACAAGAGGATGACCCTAAAAAAGAGAAGGATTGATATATAAAAAGAAACAGACAAACACCTGAGGACCGTTGCAACATGGAGGAGTGCGCAGAGAGGGTGAGCTCCTTCACCTTCACTTGGTACCAAGATACAAGTTGGATGTACGCAGAAGAAATGTGGATTTTGCGGGACTGATTTTTTTTATTTATTTTTTTTATTATTATTCCTTTCAATTTGAGTTTTTTTTTTTTTTTTTTGGATCTGGTGCTGTTCCAGAGAGGAGCGCACACTGTCTTTAACTGCGCCTCTTGCCTCACTAACCCATGCAGGGATCGCACTGCCAGAGACACTTTTAGGTGGGTGGCACCAAATAACTCTTGAATGTTTTGGAAAGCTGAGCTGTCGTTTTGCTGCGTGCACACAAATGGTTCACGCGAACTAAAGCAGAAGGAGAAAAAAAGGACCTTGCATCTGGATTACAGCCTTGGACATGTCAGCATAAAAAAAGATGTCGAAATGGACTTTTGAATGATTTCTTTTTGGCTCAACACTCAGGTGCAAATCTGGTGCCATGTAGGAAACAGGGAGATGCATTTAAAGAAATAAAAAAAAAAAAAATACTAATAAAACACCTAGTAGCTGTGGGTGGATGCGCGTCGATAACAGGCAACACCACGGACACGCCTAGAGGATCATTAAACAAATCAGATAAACGCAGCGAGAAAAACCATCAATAGAAGTTATTGATGAGGTGGTATATAAGGCTAATGATCGGCCGAGCCTCTGTTTACTCAACAGCTCTGCAACAATATGGTGTGAAACTTTCCTGCAGACCAGAAAAGGGACTTTTTTTAACACAATTGTCACTGCTGCTTTATACTATTTGGTGACTACACAGTGCTGATTGGAGACATAACTGCCAACAACAGCTGGAATATCCCTCCTCCTCCTTCAAACTAGAATGTCTGCCGCCTGTGCTGCTGCTGCAGGAATTTATGAACCAGGCATCTTTTGGGAGACAGTTTTCTTTCTGAAATATTTATAGCAGCTCTCGTGCAAGGATGGTGGTTGTGACAAGGAGCCTATGGATGACCCAGTCTGTGGGAGAGCTGGTGCCGAGACAGTTGACCTCTCCACCAGCTACGCCGTCCGTCTGAAACTCCTCTCCGGAGAGGCACAGCCGCTGCAGGCTGGGGATGTGATGGGGTGACTGCTAAGACACCCCCCATCACCCACTCCCCCTATCTCACTTTACTAGCAGTGCAACATAAAACAATGGATCAGAATTTCTCAACGGTTCGAGATGGAAAGCAGCTGCTGCCGGAGCGAGACTCGTCCAAACGCGTGCTGACGGGATGCTTCCTCTCCCTCCTCATCTTCACCACGCTGCTAGGCAACACGCTCGTGTGCGCCGCCGTCACCAAGTTCCGGCACCTGAGGTCGAAGGTCACCAACTTCTTCGTCATCTCGCTGGCCATCTCGGACCTCCTGGTGGCCATCTTGGTCATGCCGTGGAAGGCGGCGACCGAGATCGTGGGGTTCTGGCCTTTCGGCGCCTTCTGCAACGTGTGGGTGGCGTTCGACATCATGTGCTCCACCGCTTCCATCTTGAACCTGTGTGTGATTAGTGTAGACCGTTACTGGGCCATCTCGAGCCCGTTCCGCTACGAACGCAAGATGACCCCGAAAGTGGCTTGTCTGATGATCAGCGTGGCGTGGACCCTGTCAGTCCTCATCTCTTTCATTCCTGTTCAGCTCAACTGGCACAAAGCTCAGACCACCAGCTACGCTGAGCTAAACGGGACGTACATCGGCGACCTGACCCCTGACAACTGCGACTCCAGCCTTAACAGGACCTACGCCATCTCCTCCTCCCTCATCAGCTTCTACATCCCCGTGGCTATCATGATCGTCATCTACACCCGGATCTACCGCATCGCCCAAAAACAGATACGGAGAATATCCGCCCTGGAGCGGGCGGCGGAGAGTGCCAAAAACCGCCACAGCAGTATGGGGAATAGTTCGAGCATAGAGTGCGAGAGCTCATTCAAAATGTCGTTCAAGCGAGAAACCAAAGTGTTAAAGACGCTCTCGGTCATCATGGGAGTGTTTGTGTGCTGCTGGTTGCCCTTCTTCATCCTGAACTGCATGGTTCCGTTCTGCGAGCCCAACTTGCCGGACGGCGCCACAGACTTCCCCTGCATCAGCTCCACCACCTTCGACGTGTTCGTGTGGTTCGGCTGGGCGAACTCCTCGCTCAACCCCATCATCTATGCCTTCAACGCCGACTTCCGCAAGGCCTTCTCCATCCTCCTGGGCTGCCACCGGCTGTGCCCGGGGAGCAACGCCATCGAGATCGTCAGCATCAACAACAACATGGGCGCCCCTACCTCGAACCCCAACTGTCAGTATCAGCCCAAGAGTCACATCCCGAAGGAGGGCAACCATTCGGCCAGCTACGTGATCCCCCACAGCATCCTATGTCAGGAGGAGGAGTTACAGAAGAAGGACGGCGAGGTCGAGGTGGGCATGGTAAACAACGCCCTGGAGAAACTCTCCCCGGCCATTTCTGGGAATTTAGACAGCGATACTGAGGTCACGCTGGAAAAGATCAATCCCATAACACAGAACGGACAGCATAAAAACGTGACATGTTGAGAAAAAGATGGATTCGGAGTACACCGAGGCATGTATGTACGCACAAAGGGAAGAGAAGCTTACACAGGAGGACAGAACCTGACAGGGAAAACAGTGAGTGGGATATACAGGACTTTAAGACTGTCAACAAAAATCTACACGGAAAAACCTACAGAATGTTTTAAAGTAAAGGCACTTTATCCTGGATATAACTATCTGCAAAATACTCTCAGCATTTATTGATGAAATTGACACATTTGATGATAAATGTTGATAAATGTGAATATTAAAGCAGAACACTAGAGCTTCGTGCACATGTATACATTTTTCTGTTTACAAAGATGTATACATCTGCATGTGTATACTGTACAGTATTGACACAATCCTGGAAGGAAGGACTTAAACAAAGTATATACAGTGGAGGAAGATGTAGTAAACTATTAGCAAAATGTCTCGTAGGTAGGTGCTTTGTGTGTGTTTCATGGACGAGAGAGAGAGCAATGTGGGTAAATTGGTTTTCGGAAATTAGTTGTTTATTGCAGTTATTTCTCTTCAGTACATTTCTAATGACAATTTTATTGCAAGATCAAAAAACACCTCAGACACCAAAGTAACAATATTCTGATCAATCTAAACAGATAATGGAGTTCAGTACCGTAAGCCAAGTCATATATTTATAAATATTTCATTTTTACACCCCCCCCATGTTATCTCGCAGTATCTCCAGATTAGAAAAAGTCACTCCTGGTTTACTTTCCTTCCCTTGTACCCTGTTCTAACCCATCCTCAGTCATGCCCTCCGGGGACCGATCAGACCGGCTCCTCCTGAAGTTTCCTCCGTTTCTTCTCCCTACTTCCTGTTTTCATTAGCTTTGTCTCCTCTCTCTGCCGCTCTTCAGCAAACCCTCCCTAGGGCCCTACAGTCTCCTCTCCTTTCCTTTTCCCTGCTCCCCTTTCCTCAGTCAGCAAAGTCCCTTCTTCCCTCGTGCTACCCTTATTTCTTCTCTTTTCTCTACCTTCCCCACCGTTCCCTCAGTCAGCACGGTCCTTTACACCTGCACCTTCCTTTTATGTTTTGTCTTTCTCCGTCTGCCTCCTCATCATCTCCTCTGGCAGCCCTCCATTTTAAGTCTTTACTCTGCCCCACTTAAAGTGGTACTTATTATTCTATTTTTGGCCATAATTTAAAAAGAATGTAAAATCTGTAAACTAAAACTTCTGCATTTGGACAGAGGAGGCAGCAGCAGCAGCAGCAGCAGCAGAGTTCATTCATCTGTAATGCAAGTGACACTTAGTGACCTTTTGCAAACTTGCAGATATCTGATTTAGTAAATTGCTCATGCTGGGAGCCATGCTGTGCTGTAGTGGTGATGTGGAGCACGCAGTGTGACAGTCGCTCTGTTTGCAGGGGTGGAGTCCAAGACAAACCACCACGGTGAGGATTACCTTCAAGATATCCAACATATTTTTATTGCCACTCGTCTCCCAGGCAAAAAAGAAATACAATTACAATTTAGGGGGTTGAGGTTAGTAAGAATAAAGTATTTTACAAAAGGCAAATTTGAGTTAGTTCCTATTATGAAATTATTTTATAGCATAGATTAGCTCAAAAACTACATTTAAAACATATTATTAACAGTGCTCAAACAAGCCTTTTCAAATTGTCATGTTTGTAATTAGCCCCACTTTTCGCACTGATTGCATTTTACCGTTCATTTACAAAAGGTAGTTTCACATTCAAGGTTGAGTTTGAGATTAAAGTGAGACTATGTAACATTTGCTTAAAGGAACAGTGTGTAACACACATTTCTATTAGCAGAAATGTAATATAATATTCATAACTATGTTTTCGTTAGTGTATAATCACCTGAAACTAAGAACCGTTGTGTTTTCGTTAGCTTAGAGTGAGCCCTTCATATCTACTTAGAGAGCGGGTCCTCTTCATAGAGTCCGCCATGTTACTCCGCCATGTTTCTACAGTAGCCCAGAACGGACAAACCAAACACGGGCTTTAGAGAGAGCCTTTTTTTTAATGTTGCCTGAAGACCACCGTAGTTCTCCAACACGCTTGTGGAACTGCGGTAATGTGAGCCACAGAGTGCAAAACCGCGATACCGCCAGCAGCTGTCTGACTTCCGTTGCTCCTAAAGTAGTGTTATGGATGGCCTCTGAGCGGTGTGAACGGCGGTACCACGGTTTTACACTCTGCGGCTCACATTACCGTAGTCTTAGAAAGGGAGGAGTGAGCGGAGGGGTACTCAGTTGGTTGCAATCTGCAACCACACCACTAGATGCTGCCAAATCCTACACACTGTACCTTTAACATTGGCCAGTGTGGCAACAGTTGACAAGTACTGTATGTGATAATGGTAAATGCTAAAACATAGCATCGCATTAGTAGTTAGAGTACAGTCATCAGTGACTCTGTAATGTCCATTTTAAAGGTAAATCAATCTATAACCTGCTAACATTAGCTAACATTAGCCAACATAAGCTACTGGTCATACCAGACCAAGTAAGGCTGTAGCAGCAAAACCTCTGATTGTATTTAAAGGTGCAGTGTGTCAAATCTGGCGCCATCTAGTGATGAGGTTGCAGATTGCAACCAACTGAAACTTCTCCCGTGTGCAAAGCGTGTAGGAGAGCTACAGCAAAAACATGAAAAAGCGAAAGGCTCTCTCTCTCTCGAGCCAGTGTTTGGTTTGTCCGTTCTGGGCTACTGTAGAAACATGGCGTACTCGGTGAAAAGGACCTGCTCAGTATGTAGATATAAACGGCTCATTCTAAGATAACAAAAACACAACGTTTCTATAATCAGGTGATTATACAGTAAAGAAAATATACTTCATATTATATTATATTTCTGCCAATAGATCCCCCGTGATTGTTGCACACTGCTCCTTTAATTGAGTCTATGTTATTGCGTATCAATTCAACTTTTCATTTGTAAGAGGAAAAATGTGGAATTTCATTCTTTCTTTCAAAAGTTACTTAGTCTTGCTTCAAGTTTGAGTTTTATGCTCATTGCACCACGAACATAAGGACAATAAGAATATTAATGTAGAGACTGTATGGCGTATTCATTATCTCTACGCAACATAATTCACAATGCCAGAGATATAATAAGTTCATTGTTCTTTTTTTATAGGTTGAGTGAAATTAATTACATTTAATTGCATATTCAGAGCTAAATGCAAAGTCTATGGGTGGCACACATCATTCTGAGACATAATTAGCTCTCTATCGAAGCCTGCACAGCTGGTTTTTCTGTTGTGTTTAGAGTTGCCGGGGAAAGAGTGCTCAACAGCATGCTTTCTGACATTGTATGCTGAGCGTCGACCGTGTGCTGTGTGTGTCCATGAAGGCGTGAAACTGTTGCACATCAGAGAAAGGAAGAGCTGAACCAATAGAAAGCAATTGGTCTTGAACGAAGCATTTGATTTTCCTGCTCTGGAAAATCCAATGCTATCTATATGGCAACAAAGAGGGGGGAGGGGGGAGGTGACTTTTAGCTCAATATGTGACTTGGCTTGTGACACAAAAGCAACTCATTGTCCTCTCTGCCTCCCTGTCCTCGGCTATACCGCTCGCTGCTTGCTGCTCCATCACTTTTAAAAACGGACGTTTATGAACCGGAATTTGGATTAGCGCTCTTTTATTGTGAATTAATTGAATTTTCCGAGTGATCAAATTCTGTTTCAAGTGCCACAAGTACTATTCCCCTCTACTCCTATGCCTTTTAGAAACTCTCAACCATATCAGCTCAGTGACTCTCCCTTCTCTCTCCTCATCAGTTCCTCTTAATTTACTCCCTAATTATTTCCAAACACAAGCCAGCTCAAACATGCGATAAAAAAACAGGAACTGCACATAATCTGTCAGGACTGGACATGGAGGGGAACTGCCTTGGGGAAGATTTTGGTTCCACCCTCCACCTACACCCCCCACCCTCTACCCTACTACCCTTCCTTTTTCTCTATCTCTTTTTCTTTTCTCTTGGCTGCCTCTGTCGACTTGATGAGCGTTCCCGATGTTAACACAGATTGGATTTCTTATTAAACAGACGGGGCCTACTGTTTCCCTTCTGTGGTTCGAGTTGAATCGCGGAATCAAAGCCCCACCTGGCCGTTCTTATTATTATTATGATATTGCTGTTGCCAAAATTCTTATTTTTGGCTGAATGTGGATGTACTGTAGCTTATGCTGTGATTTAACCAGTGTTTTATAAGCTGACATTTTATTTTTTTTGGGGGGGGTGGGGGTATTCTTAACGATATAGAGATTAATCTGCCATTTGTTGTGACATCATTGGCATTTACAGGTTTACCAGATGTTTTTCGTATATGCTGTATGTACACATTTATAGCAACATACCTCCAGCTGTGAGTTGAAATGCTGTATTTTGGCTCGATGTAACAACCCCGCCCTCCCACCCCCTTGAGCCCTCACCTTGTCAACTCGGTGAGTCATCCTTCCAGATGCCACTGCTTTGATTTTGGAGGAGGGCGATGTCAGGCAAGAGTCCCCGCAAGCGAAATGTTTTGTTTGATCCAGAGCATTTCCTCCAGGCTGCCCTACATGTTGCTTTGGGGAACTAATGGTGACAGTACACAGCCTCTCAATCAGTGTAGTTGCATGACGTATGACAACTTAAGCAAATCTGACTGCAGAATCCCTCCTCTCCTCTCGGATGACGGGCCGAGGGCCGAACAACACTCCCAGGCCTTGGGAATGTGGCGGTGACGTTTTCAGCTTACTTAAACTGTCTAGTATAACGACGGAGTCCCTACCTCGACATCCATTCAGTGACAAAGCTTCATGTACAAAATTAAATTGCAGTATTTAGGGTTGGGGAGTGCAGGGATATAGAGTATTGTACAATGATGTTCAAAATGTAGTCGTGATGAACACAAGTGCTTTTTATCTTAAAAAAAAATCCTTAATGTGTGTAGCAAATTTACATGCTGTATGTTTTCTCCAGTGTGGGATTATAATTTACAGTAAAAATGCAGCAGTCACTGACTATTTATATATTTATTTATTTACATGTCTCTGGTGTTCATTCATGAACGTGATGTCAAAGATTAAAACCCTCAAAAATAACTATTTAGTTTACAGTTTGTACAAAAAATAATGTGCCCTTCTTGTAAAATAAACATGTATGTATTTTTTTTTCATCTGTGCTCGCTGAGTTTATTTTTTTTGAGAGGGGGGCGTGTTGGATGCAAGTGGTTGCTTTGACACTGAGTGGCTATTGGAAGATCATGTCGCTGCAGAGGATCGATGGACATTGATTTTGAACGGTGACGCATATTTTTTTTTCCAGCTCCCTGAGCGCGCTGTCCTCGCTGTGTTCCTGCCTTCGCCCCGCATTTACATAACCTGACAGCCACTTGACAGTTGACACGTCCTCTTGCTCTGCTCCCTCACCCGCCTCGTTTGTTAACTTAAATGTGGGCTCAAACACAGGCAGACTCAAATGCACAAACAGGAACATTTTAAGAGCTAAAAGCCATTACAATAAAGGAAAAAAATACACTTTTTTTTTGCAAATTCCCAAACAAAACAGGTCTTGATGCACTTGATGTAAAATGCCGTAAACATGTATATTTTATTTTATTATTATTGCCCAAACAGGCTTACAAGACACCTTTATTTAGAAAATAAAGAAAAGACAAAGGCAGAAACCAGAGTAGCAGTATAAATTTACAAATAATACTAGACAAATAAACCATCCTGATGTTTTTTTCCAAGCTCGAGAAACATAAGTAGCCAATTTATAAACATTAATATTAAATAGCCATTCCATTTTGTCATCATCCAAGCACCAAAACATTTCTGGATTCTGAACAGACATTTCATTTAAAATAGCTCATCATAGTATGGACGATACAGAAGGAAACGTGATTCATTTTCAACTTCTCCTAACTTGCATAATCTACCGACTTCAAGGGCCAGAGGAATAATTCCTGTTCTAACTGTGCAACTAAAGACCTTTGACTCCTTGATAAGTTTGCTATAACATAAAATTCAGCACCATAATTGTTCTTGATTTGAATATATGTTCGTAATTTTGGTTTTAACAATATATCTTTCAACCATTTTTCTTCAAATCTAGCAAGTAACTAATTGTGTTCATGCTGCATGATAGATTATTACTATATTGCTTCTTCAAAAATAGCATGAAGTTCTGTAGCCCCTTTGGAGCATTATGTGATTTACTCCAAAGAAAAACCTTCTTATTGACCCTGTATTGTGACATATTAAGCAAACTATTCCACAGTCTTATCGTTTCACATTTTCGCATTATTGAACAAGGAATCCAACCCATATCACCCTGAACAGCCAAAGTAGGAGCAAACTTATGAACACCTAAAAAACAGTGTGCAGCTCTGTTCTGTATAAAGTGTGCTATTTTACAATCTTTGAAGCCCCATATGCCTGAAGCATAAATGAATATGGGGGAGACATATGCATCATAAAGTTGTGAAGAAGTAAAGTACCCAAGGTCTTTACATATTTTGAACTAAAACGATTTACAATTTCCCTGATCAGTCTCAACACCTTTGGACTTGTAATTTGCAATATTTTGAAGTTTTTGAATTGGATTTAGCTCACAGCTATGAATCATCTTTTTATTTTGCTTGAAATGATCAATAATCTCTTTTCAGTTCACTTGGTTGTAGCTTGTTTCATCAGCTTTTTACTTGAAGGCAAAAACATCTAAATCAGTCTGACTACTCAGGAAGACTTGACAAAACCCATGACCTCAAAGTTAAACTGTCTGATCGTAGAGTTCTGCTTCAAAGCGTTGCTCTGCATATCCCTGGTGAATTAAGCAAGGTAAGGGTCAACGTTTGAGCAGGTTAGTCTGATGCTTAATCACATTTCACACATCTGTGAATTTGCTCTGTATGCATTAAGTAAGGGTCAATATATCACAATTGGGAATTACACCTCAAGATTAGTCTCACTATCGTTTTGTTTTTTTGGCAGTCTACCGTGTGGTTCGATAAAATCAGGAGAAAAATTACAGAAGCAAAACTGCAGCGTCCCCTTGGCTGACCGCTCTGTATGCTGCCAGCGCTGCTTTAACTAACATCTGTTTGATTTTGTTTCACACACACACTTTTTCGAGTAACTTCAAAACGAGTTTGGATCAAGACAGTGAAGCTTGTGCAACTCAGGATTGAAATCAGTAGCAGTTAGTGTACTGAAGAGAAGGAGAAACCGTTTCAACTTCTACTGTTTGTATTATAATATAGAAAAATACAATGCGTCCGTCTGTACAGACACAATCGCAATATGTGTGTAATGTAAACATTTAAACATGCTTTGACCAGATTGTTTCTCCTGTGGGTGATTCATGGATAATACTCGTACGGTAAGTTCATCCAGTGCTCTTAATTTGAAATCCCAACCAACCAAGGGCAGCCAACCCGTTCTCATTCCCAAGGCGTCAGATACCGATGCTTTGTCACGGTCGTCGGAGTTCGATACCTCCCCACAAAGCACCCTTCAGCACCAGTATGAGATCATAGACTGTATATAAAGATGGGTGACGTGTCTCCACTGTAGAGGAGTGAAACCAAACCAACACAACAGCTGTTCGTTCATGTCCCGTGTTCACAACAATCAGTTCCATTTTCACTTAACAAACTTAGTAGTTTAAGCCCAAACATGTAGTTTTTTTCCTAAACCTTTTTGTTGCCTAAACTTAAAGTGACACCAAGGGTATAGTGGTTTCGATGCCAACGGGCGTGACAAAGTGGCTGTATGTGACGAGTTGAAATGAGAATGTGTTGCAGCAGCGATGCACACTGGTGACTGGAGCAACTGTTAGAAGTGCACTTCAAATGAATGACATTTGGTACAGTATGTTTGTACAAGCGAAATGGCATTTACACAGGCTCTCATGCTGAAGTTGTCAAATCTTCTGCGTGGCCACCAAACACAGCCCTGGTGCCATTTGTTCAGACATTTCACGATTGATTCTAATTCAGATTTGTTGCACTTTTATACAAGTACCTTTCAATCACTTGTTTCCTATTTAGTTTCAATGAATTTTGAGAACGTGCCAAATTCAATTTTGTGTGCTGTTTGAGTACACTTTCGATCCATTCAAGTGAAGAGACGTTAAAATGCAGTTGCTGTAATTGAAGAAAAGACAGCGACACCACCCTAAATGGTGTAACGTTTTACATTGTGGATTATTTAATCTTCTTAGTCTTTAGCAGCCAAATCATGTCCACATATTTAAATCCCATATCAAACTGTATTAAACCTAAATTGCCAATTGATCGTCCGTGACCTGATAACCTTCACTGTTTAATTTGCTCCGCATGCAGCAGCAAGTGTGCAGTCAAAGCAGTCCAGAAAATAGTAATGAGAAAGGGCAGAAGTAACGTCCAACATATCATCAAAATGAAATGTGAAAGAGAGCGTCGACTGCATTTAGCTGTTATCTCTCGGTGCTCCTTCCTGACGTACAACAGCCTGCAACTTCAGCTCCCACTAATAGCATAACTTAATTTGAGGCAATTCAATTTTCAATTTGAAGATCAGAATTATTAATTTGATGGTAAGAATAGTTAATTTCTTCGCACAAGTTATCAAATATTTAAACCCCTGTTACTTGCTGGTGCTCTGTAAACATGCTGGGGCTAAAAGTCCATCAAGAAAATTTCCTCCAGTTCTCAAAAAAGTATGATCTCAGTTTCGACTCGCTGCCTGCCTCTTCTGTTAAGTTGGGAATGAGCAAAGGAGCCGAATGAGTGCTGGGGTAGTTACATAAACTCATTACAGCGGAGTGCATGCATGCACACACACTCTCTCTCTGTCTCTCTCTCTCTCTCTCTCTCACACACACACACACACACACACACACACACACACACACACAGGAACAACACTGTTGCATTTTGCTGCCTGCAGTCTATCATTAACCTTGACTGTATTTCCACTGTGACCCCACTCCTGTCTCTCTCTCTCTCTCTCTCAGGCTGGATCAGGATAGGTTAAATATCAATACACAGGGCTGTGCCAGTATGGGAATTAAAGAACACACTCATTGTTTTTTTATTGTCTTTTTTAATGTTATGGTTCTTGAATCCAGGTTAATTGTGTAGTTTCCCATAATTTGTGAATAGCCTCACTGATAGCTTTACTTCTCATAAACGTACCACTCTGCTGCCTGCAGCCCTCTAACTGGGCTTAAACACAGTTCAATGGGAAACCAATTAGACCCTTCAAACACCTGGATAAATCTAATTTTTTAATAGGAAGCTCACAGGACAGTAGTTAATCTACATTTTCTGCCCAATTCAAATGATTGCAACCATTTGTTGTACAAAATAAAAATCAATTAAAGCTGATGGAAAGCATGCCTTGCAACCCTCTTTATAAAACACATAGACCTGCTACTATTTGACTGTAGTGTGAGCTTCTTGTCTTCAGAGGGAGATTTAACTTGGTTTTTGCAACCTGCAACCTCACCGCTAGATGCCGACCTGAGCGACTTCTGCTCAGGTAGATATTACTCTATATCTTTACATAACAAATAGTTGTTTTTGCTGCTATATTAATGCTCTGGATGTCGTACAGAGAACCTTTAACATCGCCATATTTACTTCACAGAGTTCTCTGATGGTGAAATGCTTTTCCTCTGCGATCCCTCAGAGACCTCTCCGGTATTGAACTGCTGCTCTTGAATATGCTAAAGATCCACAATATTCTTAACAGCCTCGTCTGCCATTTGATTTTATTAATTTTATTGCATCTTCTTCGTTTCAGTCGATGTAGACGAGCATTCGTTTAAAGGAACATGCCCTTGAGCAGTGTCTTTACCTCTGTCTCTGCTAGCAAATTCTCAGAGGCCTTTTTTGACAGCTCCTTCCAACATTAGTCAAGCACCTCTGCTCAGCACAGAGGGGTCGGGGCTTTTGATCACTCTGCTCGACTCTTCTGCTCCCTTGAGGAACAAAAAGAAAAAAGAAAAAGATGACACCATTACAATGCTGTAAAAGTTATATCATTGAAATATCAGTCTCAAGGATCTGAGACACTTTATTTAAAGGAACCGCCATAACCCTTGTTTTCAATATTATTGATTCAGGTATGAGCGCTCTGTTTGGAAGTTGTGAACCAAATACTCTCTCCCTCTGACAGCCTCCTATCTGTCACTGTGATGAACTATTTTGAAGCCATTAGTTCAGGGGTGTCTTGCATGAGAACCTCCATCTGTCCCATCTGAGTTATTGTATAAGCTGTTGAAATCACGCACTGCAAGCATTTTGCCTACAAATCATAGTTTGTATAAGAAGTGGACTTGGTGGTCACCGTGATTCACTCATTGGTTTGTGGACTGACGTTTTTGAAGCCGCGAGTTCTGCATTTTGGGGTCGTGGCTGGAAGATTACACGCAAATTGCAAAACTCTCGCGAGATGGTTAAGGTTAGGCATTGACCTCGAATGGTTAAGGTTAAGATAGGTCGTCGGGCAGCGAGTCTTGCAAGAGTTTTTGCAAGATTTGCAAGTTTTTGCAGTTTGCGGGTTATGTTCTAGACACGATCGCAGCTTCACTCCTCAGACTCGGCATCTTGTTTAGCTCACAATTGAACAGATCATTTGCAAAAAAACACAATTTTCTATCATTAACCTTGTTATACTAGCAGCATAACAAGCCCTAACTGTCAAGGTAACCAAACAAGTTCACAAGACTGTCTGTAAAAATAGCTCTCTAACTCTAACACTTCTACACCCACTGAACTCTGTGAAGTTGAAGATATGTGTCTTTACTCTTGTTCCAAGTTTTTCAGACACAAACTTTGAATAATGTTTAAATGACATCACATTTATAGGCTAAATTACATCTTATGGCTTCCTGCCGATGTTTAAAGCCTTAATACTTACTCAACCTCTCATCTCCTCCCCTCTTGTCTCGTCTCTCCGTCCAAACCCTCTTCGTCCTTCTTTCCCGACTCCCCTCCTCTCCTTCCCTCTCCTCTCCCCAAGCAGTGGGGTGACTCACCCTCCCTCTGGTGTTGAAGTGCTTTATCTCATCAAGAAATGGATCAAGGCGGGTATTTTTTATTACCTCTTCACTCAAGTAATAAAATAAGTAAAACATGAAGTACAAGTTCTTGAAAAGAAAGTTAGTGAGAGCAGACACTAGAAAGAAGCATGATAGACAGAATGTCACATAAAGAGAGTTACAGTGATCACAACATGAAGTGTTGAAATCACATAAATGAGTTTTATTTCCGAGAAGAAGAAGAAGAAAAAAAGGTGAACGGTTTGAATGACAGCTGCCCAGTGGCATTTTCTTTTTTTTTTATCACCTTCCAGGTCCTTGAAAACTGAGGGCAGAAGGAAACACTCTGTCTCTGTAAACTCAGGTTTTAAGGCACAAAGTTTTACTCTCCTGTTATAATACTATGTTTTATTCATAAACACACTCCTGCCTTTCTCTGCCATGTCTAGTGTCCAACCCTGGTATGCATGGTGAGCCCAGGTCCCTTTCCATTCCTCATTATCATACTGCCGTAATGCTAATATATGGTCTTTCAAGTCACATCAGCTCGCTAGTCTTCCTCTTAGTTCCTCCCGATCTTTGTTTTGGTGGAATATTTTATTGCATTGACACTGAAAAATAAAATTTGGTCTCACCTTTTTGCAATGTGTGTAAGTGGGGGGGAGTGTGTGTGTGTATTTATCCTCTAAAAACATTGGCTTATTTACTACACTGCACAACTATAATGAAACAAAAAATATGCTCAAGCACAAGCTTGTATTTGGATATTTTAGTGTAAAACTTGCAAACAGGTTTTACAGCGCTGATAAATCCAGTGACAGCCTGGTAGCGGGTCATAAAGTCACTGCAAATGGACATGAAAGTCATTTCACAAACAAATACATAAAGCAATTAAAATAAAAAATATAATAAAGCTATTAATAAAGCCGTAGATATTTATGTGTACTGTAGGCTACTACAAATCTTCCCAATATTTAAATAGATACTTGAAAGCAAACATTGCATAAACGTATCCTGCTAATTCATTGGGCCGGATCACCACCTGTTATACTGACTCTGCACAATCATTCTGCTGATATCAATTTCAATGCAGTTTCTCTCCGTGACCGATCAATTTTGCAGTCGTTAGCACGGACCGGTGCCAACGTGCACTTGAGGCACAAAGACAGACAGTGAGTCAGTCTTCGTCTGCTTGCATAATTCTAGCTTGTCATCAGGTCGCCGGAAACATGACTACAAATGTATGTTTGCTTCGTACCTGCTGGATGTGTGAACAACTGCAACTGTTTGCTAACAAGTTCACCATATCAACACAAAGGTGATGATATGCCAGTGTTGTGTTAGATTTGGAGAATGTGAACTGAAGGCACTAGTATCTCTCTTCACAGTTAGGGTATAAGACGTTTGATGAAGTTCAACAGCCAAGTTCATTCCCTTCAGTCGTGCCATCCCGCTCTCATTTGTAAAATCACTGCATGTTCTCTGATCTTCTGTTGAACATCTTCCCCGCTCATAAACTCTTTTTACTTTTCCTCATGGTGAAGACTCTTCTAATTGAATTAAAGATGAGGCCAGTCTCACTTTGAATTAAGTGATGTGGCTCTACATATCTAGAATTCAAAAGTGTCCTTCTAGAAGTACAGTATATGGCTGGATGTCATCAATATAAACTTCATAGAGAGATATGAAAATACATGTGAATCTGGGAATGTAGGAAATGCTTTGAGCGTCCTTGTGTTTTGGTTTCATTTACTTTGAAGAAAAAAAAAAGGTGGGTCAATGTTGCTCATCAGTTAGCGCTGTCAATCTGCCAAGGTCACATCCCCACTTAGTCAAAACACATGTACACTGCTTTCCATCAGGGATGGAAGAAGTGTTCGGATCCTTTACTTAAGTAAAAATAATCCACTAAAAGTAAAAGTCCTACATTCTCAGCAAAAGTATGTACTTAAGTATTAAAAGTACTCATGGTCCCTGTCAGTGTTTTACTGTTATACAGTGTGTGATGTTTGTGGATTAATATGACTGGTGCATTATGTGTATGTTGCATTTTACTGCAGTAAATGATTAAGGTTATGCTAATTATAACTCCTTTATATACTGTTGGGTAGTTTTATCCACAGCAATGCATCAGATTCTATAAGATCATCATATGTTTGTAGTCAACTTTTCATGAGCTCAGAAAAACAGCCCTGTTTTCAGCTTTGTGATGATGCATTTCCCAGCTAATCCAAGAGGTTTAAATAATTTAGTTTATAGATCTTAAGAAGTCAAATAATTTTCTAAAGACATGAAGGAACACTTAATCCTTCAGTTCAGTAGAAAAACAAAATAAGATCACCACATTTGGGGATACATGGCTTTCACTGGACAGAAAGTGTATGAAAATTGTTATCCAAAAAGTAACTAGTATATGAAGTGGGGTACAAAGTACAATATTTGCCTCTGAAAAGTAATGGAGTAGAAGTATAATGTCACAATGACGTGACACGTTGAATCCAAGTACCTCAAATTTTGAGTAAATATTCTTGGTTACTTACATTCCACCACTGCTTTCCATTACCACCTCAGCTTTGGTCGGGTTAGGGTATGCAACGATGGATTATGATGGTGTGATCATAAGTATCAGGGGCTGTGCTCATACACCGTTCGTAGCTATATACAAAAAGTAATGCACTGTAATTTGTGCATATCCCACTAAATACATTCGTTTGTAATCCATGTAATCGCGAACCAGGAAATATAAAGAGCGACAAACGCTGTGTAGAGAGGAGCTCGGTGGTGGATGGGTGGGTCAAAAAAACGATGACTGGTGTCCGTACCCCGTGTGAAACTAGAAGTCAACGTTGATTCATTTGTCGTGCAACTTACGTACCGGAGTTATTTTAACCAAAACAACGATAAACTAAGTTGTTTTTGTTGCCTAAAGATGTTTCCTGTGAAGTTTATTTTGAAAATAATGGAGCGTAAATTGACACGTACGTTACGTGTTGCTGGACATTCCCAGGAAAATGTACAAAAAATGAGGAATAACTTTTCGTAAGATATCATACGAACCATTATATAAGGATATGTTGCATGTATACCTGTGCAAGTTTATTGTACCTATACTGTTCTCAGTACAGCGTGTATCTGCATGTGACTGAGTGCAGCTGCTGCCATTTATTTTCTCCTGCCCAGTGCTGTGTTTGCTATGTTCTGTGCTGCACTGAGCACCTGCCTCCTGTTTGCTCCCTTTAATTTGTAATGTAATGATATATGCCCAAACCTCCCGAGGTATAGCCGGTGTGCCCTACTTCAGACTACACAAAGATGTTAGGTGGAATTGAATAATAACTCATAGCACTCTAAATAAATTGCTCTATTGACCAGCCTTTCCCCTTGACAATACCGTTTTATACATTATTATTACATACTACATGCATTATTTCTCACTGAGATTATATATTAATAATATTAATATCTGATGTTTCACTCAGTATTGAAATAAATCATTCAAGACTATCCATTAGTTTTATGAATGAACATGAATCTGAGTTTTAACCTGAACATGACATTATCCCATAGCCCCATAAAAGTTCACTTAAATGTGCTCTATACAAGAGCATTAATATAGCAGCAGCTATTTGCTATGTAAAGATATAGAGGAGTAATGTCTACCTGAGCAGAGAATGAAGTCTCTCTCTCTCTTTAAGTTATACAAATGTATAGATTTATCTATCGATCCACAGTGTACAACTAAACAGCGGTGGCAGATGTTATTGACGAGTAGTTTTTTCTCGGGTCCCCATGGACCCCAGTCGGTATTCCTTGTATATTGGTAGGATGAGGGTTAATGGTTTTCTTGAATAAAATGTTAAATGTCAATTCAAGATCATCCTCCCTTGAAACCATATTTGAAATGCTATATGCTATGTATTAATAAGTGATATTCAGTACATTTTTGCCTCCAAGACGTTTCTTCCAGAAGGGGCCTGAACTCTCCTCTTAGCTCAGTGAACCATTAAACTGCCGGCTGCTTTTAAAGGGTTAAAGAGAACGAGAGGAGCAATATTTGTAACATTGTAAAGAAATGTTTAGTTTGTTTGGTATAGGGGGCACAATGGTAAACAATTAAAACTATAAATCACTACACTATTAACTCCTTGACTATCATGGACATCGCACAAGAAACATGAACGGAGGGTTTTTCCTTCTATTCCACTCGGCTCGTTGTTGTTGTTGTTGTTGTTGACGCCTTTAGGCAAGGTCACCAAGCTCATCCGCCTGCCTTTGAATTTTTCAACATATTCCTATTAGAGTTCTCATCAGTAAATCCAAAGAAAATTGCTTTTTTTATGAAGACAGACTTCAATTCCCAGTTTCTCACTTATCACCGATGCTTACTTACCTTGCATGATGTGTTACCGTATTCGATCAGTGTCAGACAGCGTGGGTGTTTACTGTTTTTCTCATTATAATGCTGCTATTTACAGCAGGCAGCATACAGTTAGGTCAACATGGGAGAAGGCAGAAAGAAGCCAACTACAGATTAATACAGATTTTGCTTGACTAACTGCTAGCCAATGGGGGTCAACTGGCCAACAGGGAAAACTCCTGCTGTTCCAGGTGGCCAGTTTGACCCTGCTGATGGGGTATTTTATATCGCACCATTTGTGACTAATTGGCCGACTAATTGGTCAATAAAGAAATGTAATCCATAAAATTCAATAAATCGCAAAAAGAAAGGCACCCACGTCTTTTACATTTCAAGTACAATTTAGATTTTCTCTATTATCTGCAGAGGCACCATGCATGATGCATAAGTGGGCCGAAACAGTCACTGATTTTTATCAAAGCCCATCCACTGCAGCAGCACAGTTGCTTAACAGTAATAGTTTCAAAATGCAACTTAAGGAAAACATAACAAAACAAGCCTGTTATAACAGTACACTTTGGTTTAACTCCTAATAACGCCACCGTGCTGAAAGCAGTGGATGGTAAGACGAAGCATTCTGCAGTTTTAATTGGTTTCTTCAGATGCCGTCCTCCATGAGCAGTCACTGGATTTGCTGGGTTTGCTGTCTTCACGGCATCCTATTTTTTGCTGTGTTGTCGTGACAAATGTTCACATCATTTAAAAATCTTGGCAGCGACACGGCAAAGACCAAGCTTAATTGCTGTGACAGGGCAGTTTCCTCACTGCGAGTAAATCTCGCAGGGAGTTTATTATGCCGTCTTCCTTTATCGAAACCTTCAAGCGCAGCACTCGGCGGAGAGAAAATAAAACAAGGCTCATGTTCAACGGCACCGCTACTGACGTTTTTGCTCTTTGAAATGCATGTTGTTTCACTTATATTTTACATCAAAAGATATATATTTCAAATCTCACTTTGCCATTTGCAAATAATTTTAAATAAACAGTGTCTAAGTATTTCAAGGGAGTCTCATTAAAGAAAAGAGTGTGACTTTCTAAAATCACGCTATATGTAGGTGAAAGGTTTATTCATTGGCTTATTGCTGACAGTTGGCTGGTCCTATCAGCAAAACATGAGAGCTTTTTTCTTTCTCTTTTTAAGTTTTGTTTTGGAGAAGAGAGGGTTAGGATTAGGGTTTCATACCTTCATATCTCACACCAGCTGGAGACCCCATTTCCCATCAACCCTGTTTGTTCCTTCAGTATTAACCTGACAAGCTAACAGTCAGTTTAGATGGAAGATGGAAGATTCTTTTAAAGCCACAATTATTCGAGTGTGCTTCTCCACTGTGGAAACATTGGGCCTCATGCATGAAGGTTTTCTTAATTTTCTCATTTTTGTTGCACAAAGCAATAAGGGAAAAATATGAAAATCCTACATGGGATTCATGATACGTGCACTGATCCTACCCACCCGAGTATGTTGATTAATTGTGTTTGATCTTAAATTCGATGCAAGCGCCAGACAGTTTGCAATTAGCATACTGTAAACCCAATAAACCCATAGAAGGGCAGCAGACTTAGGCAGACAGTAAGCAGTATATTTTTGGCATCATATGGCAAAAATTCCATAATAACCTTTCAGCATATTGTAATTCAAGTGTTCTGAGAAAAAAACTAGACTTCTGCACCTCCTCATGGCTCTGTTTTCAGGTTTTAGAAAATCTAGCCCGTGACGGGATACTTTAACCAATCCCAGGTCATTTCATTGAGAGAGATCATTCCTATTGGCTGTGCTCCGGTCATGCGACTGGAACTTGCCGTTCCTTCACAAGATTTCACAATGGCGGCGCCATCACAAACTTTCTCATTTTACAGCTAAACAGTACACTACAAGATGACTCTGAAAACATTTGAGGCGAGAAATAGGCATTAACGTAACATAATATTGATTCACATTTGATCAGCGCTGCCTAGTTTGACCATGTGGTTAGAGTTCACGAGTGATTGACAGCCGGCTCTCATAGACTGCAGCTGGACAGCGGACCTCAGATCAGCTCTTACTGCTTGTTTTCCTCCGATATGTGAAATCTTGCAGATGCCGTTAGGAGCACCGGAGGACACAGAGGCACATTATTTTTTTTCAGGTTATCTGTTTCTTGTACTACTGTCATGACATAGCGACCGTTTTATAAAAATAACTTTTTTTAATCATATTTGCTCTAATCTCTTCTACTTCAGCTTTAGTGCTATGTGCAATCCACAAACCAACAAGCCACTTACATTTGACAGGTAACCTTAAACTCTGACCTTAAACTCTGGAAATGAAATTACACCTAACAGCAGCAAAAAGAAAAAAAAAGTTTCTTCTGCAGAGATGGAAACTTAACTTGATGAAGTCTCGTTAAGAAAAACAATCTTATTTTCAAGTGTGAATGGGGCCCAGAAAAGTGAAAAGCATAGCAAGAGATCACCAGTGCGATTAATGCTGTATGCTCAGAAGAAATAACTCAGAGTGAAAAAAAAAAAGAAAAAAGTATGATATGGAAATGGCCGCCTAAACGAACAGGCGTACCATTACAGCCACGGGAGGGGGTCTGCAAACTGTCACAACAACAGACATGGATGAGCGCTTTGCACAATGGTGCATTGCATTATTGTGCAGAACACAGCAGGCCATGGTTATTTTGCACACTTTTTCAGGTGTGTATAAAAGCTTGCCACCTGCTGTTTCTAGGCATAGCCACCGACCTTTCCGTATACTCATGCGCTCCACCGCTAAGCGAGTGCGCATCAGTTTCTGATCATACTGTAGGCCCCGTCCTGCAGGGTCTGAGGGTTGGTAAGTGATGTCATTGGCCACGGTAGTAGCGGATAGCCCCGATCACCTAAACTAAAAGTTGGATTTATGTTGAAAGGTAATAATGCAGACTTGTGAAAATTCTACATAACAGATAAGCTACCCATCTCCAGCAGCACCTTGATCCAACCGCATACCCACTGAACCGTTATGGTAAAGAGTCACTGCATCCAAGATATGACCCTGTGCATCACATATTATTGATACCGTTGACTGAATGGAATTGTTTTCTGTTGTTTTCTATCACCAATCTCTCTCTGGAAGGTCCCAGTAGCCAGAAAGCAGATAGCGGTGATTACTGAGGTGGAGTGGGATTAGATCGTTTTGTCTCTGATCTAAGTTTAGGCTCCAGAACAGCACACAGGTTTGGAAGAATCTGCCTCGGTAATTGAAAACGACTTAGGAGCCACTCGTCAATCTCGGCAAACCAATCTGCTCGACCTTTAAATACACACTCTCTTCTCAAGGCTTGGTTGGCCAACACATCGGGCAGTAGCGAATAAGCCATTGCAGATTGGGTTGGGTGCCACTTTGTACTACTTTTATATGAAAAATCTTAATTAATGACGTGTGCTGTCATAATTAATGACTGGACAGGTGTTTGTGCGTGCATATTGGTCTAATTTTGTTGTCATTTAGGTTAGACAAAATCATCAGAATCAGGTTTATTTTGCCAAGTATATACATACATATTTCACTTTATGCAGCTCTCTCAATATACTTACACAGAATAGAAATAACAGATAGGAACAACAATGACCAACAATAAAATAAGAATACAATAATACAAATAAAATGTCTACAAGTCAAGTGTTCAGTTCAAAGCCCTTCATCTTTAAGAGTGTAAACATTTAAAATTATTTAATGAATAAATAATCGTAGAAGTTTTTTAAGTACATTGCTTTTTCATCATTTTTAATAATTCACAGCACAATACGCAAGTTGGCTATTGTGTGTATTGGCTTACGTGTGGTCCAGGCTTACCAAAGAACATGCGGGAAGTATTGATGATTGCCACAAAAGCTATTAAATTTAAAATGAAATCTGTGCATACGTGCATGATACATGCATTAGGCCAATTGTGACCATGTGATATTATTACTATATCTCAGACCTGTGGACCTCCTGCTGACCTCTAGTATAAAAGCATTTGGTCTTTGGTCCTTCTGCATGCATGCATGGATGTGTATATGGGCACTTACTGCACACTGCTTCACAAGCAGATGAACATGACTCTCAAATGAATAATTGAATCCGCTTGAAGGGCCTTTGCTCTTTGTAAAACACACCTGACCTTTACTCTCCGGCTCTGAGGTGTGAGCAAACAATAATGCTTTGAAAGATTCTTTCTTGCAGCTCTGAGTAGAACGTGTAGAGATGGTGGAGATGATGTTTCTAACTTGTCCCTTTCAGATATTGTTTTCATTCATGATCATTGCTAAATTTTTCTTTCGAAGAATGTATTTATACTGTATATAGGTCTATATTTAATTCATGCTCTTTTTCCACTATGACCCTGCTAAATCGGTACGACTTCTACGTCTGGTCTCCAGAGGTGGAAAATATTCCTCGTATAACTGGCTGTCACTAAAAGCCTAAGTAAATCTGAACTGTGGCCACACAAAAGACCACACACAAAACAACTTAACCGAGGACTTAGCTGCACAGACGAGAGTGCTCTTTACATTGCTGTCGGAGCGCCTTTTCTTTGCTTGATGATTTATTATCTCAGAGACGTATATTCTCTGCAGAGAGAATGGCCTACCTCTGCAATCCTCCCTAAACCATTCGTCCACTATGTGAGACATATGCCCTGTGTTTAATAGAGTGCCCGGTAAGTACTTTATTAACCTCATTACCTGTTGGTGGCTATAGTTACAGCTATCTTAATGAACAAAAATCCGTGCCAAGTGCAACTCGATGATGTCTTAATGATAGGCTTGATTCACGTACAGGTCGTCTTATCGTCTACATTGCAGAACAAGAGTTTAAAGTAGCTCGACTAATTGGGTCATGCAAGCTGATAACCCCGGCTTTGTGGGACCAGTTAGCTCTTTTGTTTTGCTGTGTGAAGCCAGGGAGAACAAGAATACACTGGAATTCACAAGATTGGGCTCCCAGTGTGCATCAGGTGAATGATGATGTCCAAGCACAGCTGTGCCTCTGTCACTCTGCAGGATTTCACTCTGTCTCCTAATTTATCTTGTAAACCAATGATGCTCTCCAGATGGTTATTTAGCTCAAACTTTATTCCCTCCTTTTCAATGTCATTATAAACAAACAGACACCAGCAAGTACAACAAAATTAGGAACACAGACTGCAATACATTCAGGGAAAAATAACAACCTTATCGCCAGACAAGGACATTAAAATTGGACGATTCTGCAAAACCATGGATTTTTTTAAATGTCCAATGTTTATGAAATTGCTACTTTCTATATCTGCACATAACAGAATACTATGGTTATTATGGTAATGTTAGGGTTAGGCAACTAAAACGCTTACTATCCAATTAAGATTGGAGAAAGATTGTGGTTACGGTTATTAAAAAAAGGCAAATGGCAATTGTAAGTCTGTGACTGTATGCAAACTCTACTCTCTGAAAGTCGTGCTTGCTAACAGAACATCCCAACCTCAATGTCCTAAGCTACTTTTGGCCATTGCCACATGCAGGGCAACCTGACCTGCCAGATGGTTTGTTACACAGAACCATCTGAGAAGCCGCCATTGGAAACTAAGGCGACATGGTGGAAAATGTCAATCAGTGTTTCCCAAAGCCCAAGATGACGTCCTCAAATGTCTTGTTTTGTCCACAACTCAAACATATTCAGTTTACTGTCACAGAGGATTAAAAAAAACACTGAAAATATTCACATTTAAGAAGCTGGAATCAGAGAATTTTACTCAAACCAATTAATGGATTATCACAATAGTTGCCGATTAATTTAATAGTTGACAACTAATCGATTAATCGTTGCAGCTCTAATGGAAACTGTTTGGAAAAGGGCAGACGCTTTCAAACAATACTTGGCAGGTGATTGGAGGAATAATCTGTCAATCAAAATCTTGCCGAAGTCAGTCGGGAGAAGAGCGAAAACATCTTTTCCATCGAGAAATGCCTTCAGTGCCGTTCTTTGCTCTTATTTCAATGAAGAAATAACTCTCCAGTTCTGATATAACTGACGCTATTGCATCTACGCTAACCTCTTCAGCAGCCGGCATTGTTGTTCAGACACAAACACATTGCTTGAAGCCTTACAAGACGGATTTTCCTGTGATATGTGATCCCGCGATACTTGCATGATCTTGTGACATCGCAAGAATCCAGCTGCCGTGCATGGCTACATACAGGGCACACTACTTCCTGCATTGCCACTCAGGCAGCATTGGTATTAGACGTCAGTTGTGAGGTGCGAAATCATCCAATATAAACACAATTCCTTGGATACTGGGTCGAAAATAGCTGAGACATATATCATATTATATTGATTTTCAATGCAAGGTCTCACACACAGTCCAGTAATGCAGAAAAAAGGCTTTGACAACAAGTTGTATGGCCTGGGTATTTTAATATATATTGCATAGTGTAATATTTTAGGCATAAACAAGACATTTCCACATGTTGTGGTTTTCCCTCCTGGCTGACGTTAACCCACTTACTGTGGCTTCATCTTTGCAGTAGACCTTTTGAATCCCAAGATACAATGGAGCTGCTCAAGCCTTTGTTGATTTGTAGCTTTGGTCAGTCAGGTGAGCCAATATATCAACCCTATCGAGGGATTTCCTTTCTGGCTCAAGCGCAAGCTGTACGGATATTGACAGCGAGCGAGGAGGACTCAATGGAGAGCGATACGCATGAAGAATGGCAATCATTACAAAGCAACAGAGGATTCCCCGTGTGGTCCAGGATGCTGACTCTGTGGACAGATGTCTGGGTTAGTGGAGTCAATATCATTAGCCATGCTGAGTGACGTCTTTACAAAAGGTAATAGGAATTAGTTGTGTACATGTAAAATAACACATAATCCATATGGAATTGAGGTGAATATATCAACAGACTGAACTCCAAGAGTTGTAATATAGAAATGGGAAACTGGCCAGAGCAGGTGACAGATGACAAAGATGTGCCGGCCAAAAAATCCAGTCAGGACACTCTCTCCTGTGCATTCTCCATATCTATCGCAATAAGAATGAAATGATTCTTGACGAGTGCAGGTTGCCCATTTTCCACAAAGGAAAAAACAACAACATAAAGAGCGGGTTTGGAATGTTAATCAGAGCAAGACACGACTCTTAAAAAGGGCACGAAAGCCCACAAGGACAAAAGCGAATGACTAAGACCATGTTTGTCTGTCATCTGTCTCGCTCCCTTCTGTTTTGTCTTCCGTTCTGTGTTGTGTGTGTTTGTGTGTGCATGTATGTCAGCTTGACAGACTGATTTAATATGCAGACGTGGTCGAGGAGTGGCCACAGTCATCGGGGAGATGTGAATCACTCAGCAGCTGACCACTGCAGAGAGAGAGAGAGAGAGAGAGAGAGAGAGAGACGAAATGGAGAAAGGAGGGGTGTGCTGGAAGAAGAGGCAATTAAAGGGAAGAAGAATACAAGGGACTGAAGGGATAAAGAAATTAGGAACCGACTGAGAAAGGTGCTGATTAAAGGAAGAGAAGCAGGGTTGAAAGGAAGAGGAAATGATTGAAAGAGGACAGAACAAAAGAAGAATTAATGGATTTTTATTTACTGACATTTTTATTTTGCTGTGTTTAAAACCCTACTAGATAATAGGCGCGTTCGAGATGAGGCCACATTGCATGCCAGTTAGATTTGTGTCCAACTTGATCCCGACTTGCTCTGTTGTCATGGACACATGGATAATGATAACCTCACGAGATCCAGGCGGCAGATGTTTTTGGAGCCAGGTGTCGCAGCTGCTCTCCACAGACTGCAAGACCCAAGGCATGATGGGAAATGCTTGGCCATCGCCTGATCAAAGAGCTGATTGGCTCTTAGCTTTGACAACTAACACAACGTTTTGTCCAAATGTTCAGTGTAATTGTAATTGTTTATCGCTATAGATTGTAGGTTATTAGTCTCATGTTGTGCAATGAAGGTTTAATCTGTTAACAAATACATATTGTGTGGTTGATAACAATAATAATAATAATAATAATAATTATAATAAAGGTTAAAGGTGCTATTGATAACATTAACAACATTCAGCCACTCCCCCGTTCCATTGCATTTACTTCACAAAAAGTAATTGCCAGGCATTTACCGTCATTCAATCTTAGCCATTTATCTGTTTTTTCCACACTAACTGACGACCCAGAGATACCACGTGATACCAACGTCGTTTTACTATTGGCTCACAAGCCTTGTTAGAAGTGTGAACCGAACATCTGATATCTACCACAGAGATAAACAAATCATTCATTTTGGACCCGCCAACATTTTTAAAATGATGAATTCACAATCATAAACTTTTTTTTTTTCAGGAAAAGCCATACTTTTATTCAGCACATTTCTAAAGGCTCTTCTACAATGCCAGATGCACACACACACACACACACACACACCACATATATATATATATATTAGGGCTGTCAAAGTTAACGCGTTGACCCAAACTCGTTTTAACGCCACCAATTTCTTTAACACATTAACGCAATCGATATTTCTGAGGTTGTAGCAGGCTCAGTTTTAAAGCTAGAGTGAAGATACTGGTATTATGTAAAACAAGAAATCCTAAGGAATCCATTGGTACCAACCATGTCATAGCTTGTCGCTGGATGGCAATGGATCAGCGTTCACGTCGCGCCCCCCGTCAGTACCCAGGCCCGCCTGGGGAAGCCAACGATCCTACCAGCAGACTAAATTCCAAGAGACAACGCCTGAGAGCCAAATCGAAGAATCTTAGTCACAGTCCCCAAGCCGAAAGCAGTAACCACAAACAGCCCCAAGAGCACCTAGCGGTTGGACCTGCCCTCCGAATACTACAACTTAATGTTGAAGGCCTGTCTGCAGCCAAGCGGAGCCTCATCGAAGTCCTCGCTTCCCAACATTCCATTGACGTTATCTGCCTCCAAGAGACTCACGTTGGCACAGAGGAAGCAGGCCGCTACTCCATCAATGGCTTTGATCTTCTGTGCTACACGCCCCATACCAAACACGGACTTGCCACCTATGTGCTCTCTGACATAGTTGAAGCTAACCATTTGACAACAATCAATTTCTCTGAAACCATAACCATTGGCGGTTTTCACATCGTTAATGTATACAAGCCCCCGAGTGCCAACTGGGATCAGCAAGTCCTACCCACTTTCCCCCACCCTGCCATCTATGTGGGGGACTTTAACTGCCACCACCCTGACTGGGGATACCCAGCAGTAGATGGTGATGGTGAGGCACTTTCAGCCTGGGCATCCAGAAACGACCTTGTTCTGATTCATGACCCCAAACAAAGAGGAACATTCCACTCAGCCAGGTGGAATAAGGACTACTCCCCTGACCTGTGCTGGGTCAGCTCTTTGAATGGAACCCCCTATCCTGCACAGACCCTCATCCTTGACGACTTTCCACACAGCCAACACCGGCCCTCACTTATACACATCGGCCTACAACTCCCAATCATAAACAGCCCAAGGAAGATGCGTTGGAACTTCCGAAAAGCCAACTGGACGAAATTCAGTGAAACTCTGGACCGGAGTATCGTCACCATCCCACTCCAAACCATCACTGTAGATGAAGCATACAATCGCTTTTGCAGCGCCATCTACAAAGCTACCCACACAGCAATTCCACAAGGCTACCGACCCCTCTATGTCCCATGCCTGGACGGAGAAAGTGCTGCCCTCCTACAAGCCTACAAAACATCAGGGGACCCCGAGATGGCAGACCATCTCATTGAATCACTATCTACAGCTCGGCGGAAAAAATGGGAGGAGACTGTAGCAGACCTGAATTTCACCCGCTCTAGCAGAAAATGCTGGAGCCTCATCCGCCGCCTTGGTGCTGCACAGAAACCACCTACCCAAAGCCGACCACCTGTCACACCCAATCAAGTTGCGTCCCACCTACTGACTATTGCAAAAGCAGCCCAAGACAAAAACACCAGAAGATCAATTACAACTGAGCTAAAGGCACACAGAAAAAAGCTCAGAGAGGAAAGCAACCCTGAGCCTTTTGAGGTCGCTGAACTGGAGAAAGTCCTGCAGGGCCTGAAATGTGGAAAGGCAGCAGGATATGATAACATCTCTCCAGAGTTCATGAAACATCTGGGCCCCCGAGCTCTAACCTGGCTGACCCAATTCTATACCAGGATAATACAGTCAAACTCAATCCCAAAGAAATGGCGGTCAGCAAAAGTAATTGCCATACCAAAACCTGGTAAAGACCACAAACTACCAGCAAGCTACCGCCCAATCTCTCTACTCTGCGTCCCTTTCAAAATCCTAGAACGCCTTATACTACAACGCATATCTCCAGGAGTAGAAGAGATTCTTTGCGTAGACCAGGCCAGTTTCCGCAAGGGCCGCAGCACAGGAGAACAAGTACTGGCCCTAACCACCTTCATCGAAAATGGTTTCGAGCGCAAACTGAAGACAGGAACAGTATTCCTCGACCTCACAGCTGCCTACGATACTGTTTGGCACAAAGGCCTCCTGCTAAAACTCACAAAAGCACTCCCTGCCTGGGCAACAGCAACAATTAAAACTCTGCTAACTAACCGGAGGTTCAGAGTTCACCTTGGACAGAATAAGAGTGCATGGAGAAAACAGTCAAACGGGCTCCCACAAGGGTCAGTCCTCGCCCCAACCCTGTTTAACCTTTACACAAATGACCTACCCACCACTAAATCCCGTAAATTCATCTACGCTGATGACATCTGTCTGGCAACCCAAGCACCAGACTTTGACTCTCTGGAACAGGTGCTCACGGAAGACCTCGCAAAGCTGGACCAGTACTGCAAAACCTGGCGCCTAAAACCAAGCCCCGCTAAAACAGTCTCCAGTGTATTCCACCTCAACAACGCAAAAGCTGCTTCAGAGCTAAATATCCAACTCAGCGGACTTAAGCTGAAGCACGCCCTCAACCCAACTTACCTGGGAGTGACACTTGACAGGACCCTATCCTTCAAGGAACACCTGAAAGGAACGGCAGCTAAGGTGAAGACTAGAAACAACCTGCTCTGTAAGCTCGCTGGCTCAAAATGGGGGGCAGCAGCCCTCACATTGCGCACCTCGGCACTGACCCTTGCTTACTCTGCAGCAGAATACTGTGCCCCTGTTTGGTCCAGGTCACCCCATACACACCATGTGGACACCCAGCTCAACACAACCATGCGAATCATAAGCGGGACTATTCGTTCAACACCACTCCCCTGGCTCCCTGTCCTATCCAATATAACCCCCCCACATATCCGGCGAGTAGCATCTACTCAAAGGATGCTTCAAAAGGTCGAAGACTCTCCCCATCTACCAATCCATGCAGACATCTGCAACCCACCCACTGCCCGTCTTCCATCTAGACGACCAATATGGAAGAATACCCCACCAGCCGACTTCACCACCCAATCAGCATGGGAAAAGGAATGGGAGTCCAAGGATGTCCCAAACAAACATCTGGTGTCAGACCCCACCCTACAGGTCCCTGGCACCAACCTGCCAAGGATACAGTGGTCAACTCTTAATAGATTCAGGTCCGGACATGGCCCCTGCTTGGCCAGCCTTCACAAATGGGGCAGCAGCCCAAGCCCATTGTGTGCCTGTGGAGAGGTGCAAACAATGGAACACATCATTGAAGCTTGCCCGCTCCACAGTCTAAAAGGAGGGTTAGACACCCTCCATACAGCAGACCAGGAGGCAACTGCATGGCTCAAGGACTTTGCATTCGCTAAATAAATAAATAGCTTGTCGCGAAGGAGGTTAAATAACGCTACAAACGTATGCTAAATATTGATGTGGAAAAACGGTCATGGTCATTTTCAAAGGGGTCCCTTGACCTCTGACCTCAAGATATGTGATTGAAAATGGGTTCTTTCCACGAGTCTTCCCTTTACAGACAGGCCCACTTTATGATAATCACATGCAGCTTGGGGCAATTATTTAATAATTCCGAACGTGGTCTGCAAACTGCAGGTAGACGGATCTAACAGGTTGTAAATATTCCTGAGACTTCCTGTAAATTCTTTGAAGGCTGCTGGAAACTGTCATCCCCTTTCCAGACGAGGCACAGTTCGTCTCGAACGAGCCTGCAGACTTTCTGACTGCCCCATACCGTCTCTTCCTCTATCACATGCATACGCACACAGCCAGCATTGCTAATTCATGCCGAGATCTCTCCTGCTTTTGCTTTATGCAGCACACCCTGTTGCTTGAGTCAAAAGTTCCCCGTCTCTTGAGGTGGCGGTATATTGCTTCTGAAGTGTAAGACGCACTTATTGGTTGTAGAGAGATGATTGGAGGTACCTGGGCAGAGACTGTGACAGCACATCATCACATTTTTGTTTTGCAGTGAAAAGACTGAAAAGAAACATAACCTTGAGCACCACGGTGAAGGAAATATTCAATGAGTCAAGTTATTTCTAGGTTCAGTAATCACAAACAACACAAAGGTGTATGATACATGATGATGCTCCCAATGATGTTCTTGTACTTGACTCGCCGTAAAAACTTCCTGTGGCATAATAGCTGCTATAATGTTCACATTTCTTAGAAACTGTGGTACAGAGATGATCGACTGCTGTGATGATGATATGCTTTGCAAAACAGCTCAGTCTCCTCGCCTGCTGCGATCTTTACTCAGTCAAGCTTAATTCATTCATCTTGTCCTTTGATGCACTTTCCTATGATTTTACATGTGAGGTATTCATATTTTGATCTTTATATTAATCTATGAAGAGCAAGATGCATATAAAAATGAGTAAGGAAGAACGAGTGAAACAAAGTGAGATGAAAGAAAACGGAAGAGAGACAGATGGAGAGGTGAGGTGGTAGCGTCAGGATGACAGCAAGGTGAAAAAAGAGATGGATGGAGGTATGGAGAGGTAGACTCCAGTTCTATGAGCGTAGGTGGAGCTATTTCATGGGTTCAGTGGCCAGCCAGACTCGCCCATAATCTGCAGAGCATTACACTGAAATTAGCATATGATATACTAGTTTGGCCAATCAGGTCAGAGCAGCAAGAATCTCCTCCTGGTGTAAATGGCTGTTTTATCCTCAGCAATACAGCAACTTCACTCCCAAAGCTGATTTCACTCCAAGCCTCTCAAGACTATAAAACTGCCCCACAAAATCTAATGCAAAGCAGATTTACTCCTTTAAGAGCTTCACAACGATGCCATCATTCATTAATAATAAATTTTCTGACCCAGAGATATACTGTAGCCAGCCAGTAGAGGTATTATTCAGTTTTACAGCTACCTAAGATTTAAGCTGCTGCTTCCTGGAGCGCTCCTCAGAACACAGCAGATGTAAAAGCCTGTTACTGAATGTGCTTTATGGTTCTAGCAAGGTGTTGTCTTGGGAGGGAGAGTTCTTCTTGCCGCTTTCTTGTCCACTGCTTCTGGATAATGCTCACAGCAGATCTTACCCTTTGGACATTTTTTTAAAGCCTCCTTGTAAAACTTTTGTTCTACAACTAGCAGTACTATCAGAGTAGATGGTCATTGTCATCAGTTTGTTTTTCAGCTGCACGAATAAAGCGATTAGGATACATAGACTGTATATAAGTAGAGGAAACCCATTGGTTTGTTGGTTGTGAAGCCTTGAGTTCAACATTTTGGCCGTCGCCGTCTTGGTTTTTTTGCAACCAGAAGTGATACCAGATGGTTAAGCTAAGCACAACCAAACGCTGAATAAGACATTTTTAGGCAACCAAAATGTTATAATTAACTTTCATGAACTTTTCATGACAACGCCGTGGTAGCGACCTGTCAATTACAAGGTAGCCACGCCCTAAAGCATACCCTGCTTTATGGTCTATTTGACGCTAAATGGGACCATAATTTACTAAATGAACATCATGCTGTATTGAAGAAGACTTGGAACTAGTGATTGAGACCATAAACTCATGTTTAAAATATTTACTGAGGTAATAAATCAAGTGAGAAGTAGGGTCATTTTCTCATAGACTTCTATACAATCAGATTTATTTTTGCAACCAGAGGAGTCGCCACCTGCCGGCTATTAGAAAGAATGCAAGTTTAAGGCACTTTTGCATTGGCTTCATTTATCAGAACTGGAAGTTGCCGCCTGGTGGGATATGAAGGCCATTTGAGAGAGCAGCATACTCCATCAAACCCCCTATTTTTCAACTCCCAAATTGGGGAGGCTTCGTTGGACAATTTCTGTAACTTTTCAAATCTGACAGCCTGACATTCACACCCACTTCCACGGTGTGTGAAGCTGAGAATGTAAGTAGGGTTTGAACTTCTTTACTCTTTAGCCCTCTTTCTTTACATAACCATTTCTGTCACTTTTTGTATGTACAAATGAGTGTAACACTATGGATGCCTTCCATGAGAGGCTGTCTGAAAAGGTGTACCGTGATACTCCATATTTACATTATCTATTATCGCATATTGTTTCTCTCAATGCCAGCTTTTCACCCGGCCCCTGAGTGTGGTTGGACGACACTCTATACGAGCGGGAGAGGGAAATGTGTTTTCTTGCTGCCCTAGACTAAATATCATATATATTAAAATGCAATAAAATCTCATTCTTATACAGAGTAATATAATCCTGAGAGTAAAAGACAGAATGGATAAAAAGAGAAACAGGGGTCAGGTAGTTTAATATAAATGTGTCAGTGTGACAGATGTGACGGATGTGACATGCGTTACAGTGGAATGACAGGTTGGAGAAATGGATAGAATCGGCCCAGCAAATGACAAACATAGCATTTACAGAAACCTGAGATATATTGATCTTATGCCAGGACTTCTGGAGGGCAGTCCTCCTGCGCCCTCTCCATAACCATCCATCTCCCCTGTCAAAACGTCAACCTCTGACCCATCCCCCCTAGACTAGGTTGTTGCTTTCTTCATAACATTTTGTTGCTTAAGTTACACGATACCGTGTGGTGTGGCTTAACCACAAAGTGCTGCTTCCACCAACCACACTTTGACCGCCTGAACAATGACAGTGGTTTGCAGCCAACTGTAAGGTTTGTCACCAAGGTGCCGTCTATCCATCATGTTATGCTAATGGAGGAGTTCAGGGTTTTCTTGCAGTAAAAACATTCTCTGAACAGCTATAATTTACTCACTTATTACCATACAAATTGTTTGCAATGTGCATTCAGCATTCGCCACTATAATTTCCACCCTCATATACAAGGTGGTTCAGTCACTGATTGCTCATGATGATTTATGTAGACATAAATCTTAAAGTGGCTTGCCAATGTATGAACAAATACTGCAAATTAAGAAGTTTACATAAAGTACAGTACAGTTGTGTTTTTTGTGTGGGTCTTCAATTTCGCCCCAAAGCACCCTACTTTTCTCTGTCCTTATCCTTATCCGTACTTATTCAGATTGTATTAGATAGAAAGAAATAAAGACTTGCTGAAGTGACACTTCTCAAAATCCTCAATGATTGGGGGAAGGCGTCTTAAAGGGACAGTGTGTAACATTTCGGGGATCTATTAGCAGAAGAATCAGAACAGAAAAACTAAGAATCGTTGTGTTTTCGTTGGCTTAGAATGAACCCTTCATATCTATATAGGGAGTGGGTCCTCTTCACAGAGTCCGCCATGTTGCTTTGCCATGTTTCTACAGTAGCCGAGAAAAGACAAACCAAACAGTGGCTCCAGAGAGAGCCTCTCGCGTTTACGTTACCTGAAGGTCGCCGTAGTTCTCCGACATGCTTGTGAAACTGCGGTAACGTGGGCTGCAGAGTGCAAAACCGCGGTACCGCCAGCCGCTGTCTGACTTCTGTTGCTCCTAAAGTAATTTTATTATGCTAAGGATGGTCTCCGAGCGAGGTGAACGCTGTTACCACGGTTTTGCATTCGGTGGCTCACGTTACCCCAGTCTTGGAAAGGGAGGACTGAGCGGAGGGGTATCTAACATCTAGTGGTTTGGTTGCAATTTGTAACCATACCACTAGATGTCACCAAATCCTACATACTGTACCTTTAACTGTTGGAACTTTATCATGACCATACCTTTACATAACCCTGCATTAGAGGGTATCAAATTGAGATTGCATGTTCATCTGTTTAATATTGTGAAAAGAAAACCCAAGCATCAACTAACAGGTAAAGCAGATGGTTTATTATATCAGTATTATTTATCATACAACCTTTAGTATGGTGCTGGAAGTTTGTGTAGTGTTATTGGCTATTTTAAGCCAATTATGTGGACTATTGTGCCGGTGGTGGACTTATTGAGTTTATTGAATAACATTTTATTGAGTTTATTAATGAGACAACTTTTTTTTGTGTCCTCCTCATTGAAGAAGGCCATGATAAAACATTGGATTGGGTATTTTTGTTTCAGTTTCATGCTTGTGCAGATCACTAATCCACTTTCAGTCACTTTATGGATTTCCTGCACTAGCCTGCATGGCTTATAGATGACATATCAAACCTTCAACTGAGCCCTACAGATGTCAACCAAACGGCCGGGGGGGGGGGGGATCACTAAGCATCCCGACATCAATGTAATTTCTTTTACTCCCTGCTTTACGAAGCTACTAAGCATGGGTATAAAGGAGAGGCTTGTTTAAGTGGAGGTGATTAAGCCTGATTGATGAGACTGTGAGGAGTCGTGGGTGGAGGGGGAGGCTGAGCTAGGCTAGCGGTGCTCTTGCGGCGCTTGATTCAATTACCTCAGCGCATGAGCTGTGAGAGGAGATAATCTAGCAGTAAAGATCCAGCTGAATTACATTTCCTTCCACTGCTGCCTTATCAAAAGAGTTTTATTGACACCAGCAGCGGTGTGACCCCTAAGGTGGGAGAAGTATCCCAAAGTTGTAAAGTCGTGCCCAGAGGAAGTATGTAGTAAGATGGAAAGTTTTCTCTAATTAAATGACTAATGAATCTTTTTTTATAAAGGTCTGAAAGTCGCTGCTAATTTATTTTTTTCTTATGAATTTCCCACACTGCTGTCAAACTAACTGATTATCTTGGCATTTGCGTAACACTAAACATAAAAAAAAAAGTAGAGCCTGCAAATCCATCATTATCGCCGTTTATGTTAATTCACTATGCGACTTACAAGAAGAGTCAAAGCTGTAGAACTCAACAAAGAAGGCTGTGAAGCGTATTCCCCCGTCAATCACTACAATCTACGGATCACTCTCACACAGAGCTTCACATCATTACCATATCAAGCTTGTTGCGGTTCATCTTACTACATACTTAATGTTAGTTTGACATTAAGTTTCCTTGTTGTGATTTCATCATCAAAATATCTACAAAAGCATGAAGACATTTTTTTTAGATTTGTCTTGTTTGATGCTGTCTCCTCCTAGCCTGTGTGTTGTTTTCTTCAATCCACACTTGTCCATTCAGCGTGTCTCTTTCTTAACAAATAGAGCTAGACTGTTGTTGTTGTTAGAATAACCTACAGTATTTCAGTGGTTTTAGAAAAAGCAATAACGTAACGCTACTGCTGGCTCTTCATCAGTGAAACAGACGTTGCAGATTGGATTATTGATTTTTTTTCAAGTTAACATTTACGTTACTAATCACGGATGCAAAGATCAGCACACCACGCTGCTTGTAAAGGCCTCATAGAGAGATCTTTTCAGCTTTTACACCTGATTGACTGAATTACATACAGGTGTGACTGACTGCTGAGTGCTGTGAGAGAGTCTTGGTCTCACACAGAAGCTGCATTTGCAGTTGGAGCGTGGCATGTCGGTCCTGAGGCTCGACATTCGTTAGCAAAGGGAAAGTGTTTTTCACTGTTTTTTTCATGGCTGCCGACAAAGACAGCTTAAATAGGGGGTTAGTTGTTCCTGCTTCAGGAGAGAAGGCCTGCTGCCTCCTGTAGACAGCCAGTGCTAGTGCTGAAGCAGAGTGCAGTAGCCACCTCTACCTGTATTGCTTCCTGCTGTGTTGGGTGACGCTAACACTTGACAGAGTCTTGGCTAATTCATTGAACAAAGCTGTTTTCCCGGTGAGCTGGAAGACACCCCAAGCTCAGACCCCAGGGCTGGGGGTAAGTACATAGTTCAAATTATATGTTACGTATGTGAATGTGAGAACTAACTTCAAATGGTCATTTTGTGGGTGAAGTATTCCTTTAAAGTAAACTTCCCGCTCTATAACAAAAGAACAAACCTGTCCATTCAAACAGTCTGCTGATAGATGTCTAGTTCTCAAACAACCCCGCAAAAAAAACATTATTCAGGTCAATTTCTTTGTTATTCCCTCTTGTGAACAAGGCGTGCAAATCAGTAAGCAAAGTGAGTTCTACACTTCTGTTCTACAAGGAAAACAGGGCGGATCAGAAGTTTATTTCTAACGTCGACAAGCATCTGTGTGCTCTGTGTGACGCCTCAGGCTTTTAACTTCTCTCTCTCTACCTTCCACGCCGTTCTTCATTTTCTCTCTGTCTATCCACACACACACACACACATTATTACATCCTTTCACCACCCTCTGCGTTTCCTATTACTCTGGGTGTTGTGAAACATTAATGTATAATAGCAGTAATAGCCTGTCTTGTCCCAGTGAAGCCCTTGAATAACACACACACCCACACACCCACACACACACACACACACACACACACAAAATCCTTTCGGAGGACAAGGAGTAGACAGGCTGGTAGAAATAACTTACATGCATAATACATGATTTTTTATAGGCTTCTCATTCAGGTTAATGCAAATGTATTTCAATCCATTTATTTTTCATGTGGCAATATGTATTGAGTGCATAGCAGGCTTAACCTACTTGGCCACAATGGTAAGTTGCTGTGAATACACTGCTCATGAATATCATCAAGCTCTCATCACAGGGGGTCAACGCTCAATGAAAGAAACTTAATCCAGTTTATGTTGTGAAGATGATAAATAACCTTTTAAAATAACAGTTTAATCACATATTGGCAGAAAATTGGATTGGATGAACCAGATCTTCCCTTTGAGGTTTCTTCTGAAAGGCGAATTATTGATTCGTGAGCAGTATAGTCAAAACCTGCTCGGTGTCTCTATTGGAATTTATTTGGGATGCTACTTTATGTTTATAATTATTATAAAAAAATGGGTCAAACTGCAATTCAGACACTTAAACCTATTGCAAAAAGACTCTTGTCAGAAGAAACTAAACCAAAAATAAACTGAGTTTTCCTCTCCTGTGCCCTGGACCAACCATTATTATCATCCGTCTAATCAATCTGCTGAAATATTAGTTATTCTCCGTCTGAGCTAAGAGGAAAGCCACAAACTGCAGCATGTAATGTCAACGGGCTCCTTTGACCTATTTCTTACTGAAACATGGTGTTCCAGGTTTATACATGTTTAAATTGTTTGGCCTTTTACTACACTTGAAATATATAAGGGTTGGTACAGGACTTCCTATAGAGAAGGAAGGAGCATTAGGAGCATTAGATCAAACGTAAAAGACTGTTTTCCCCAGATTTTACAGAAGGTGTAATGCTTTTACTTTTGATATAGACTGTTTCAACGGAATTGCATTGGGTTGAATTCATGTTTACTTCCTGTCAGCTTAAGTCTCGTTCCAAATCGCGTAATATGCACTACATACCCAATAGGTGTACTATCGTTCAATATATTTTTGTGTGAATAAACAGTCGTTTGTATCTTTTCGGACGCACTGAGCAGTAATTTATGTCGTCATTTCCTAAGAGCCTCCTTGCCGGTTGGAGACAGGTAACCATGGTAACCTGTGCCAACCTCATGTGGCCAAAACGACGGTTTATGAGAATCAAAGTCTGAACTATTTAAGAAATATATTACACCTAGCAAAGTCAAATCTTACACTTACACTTATGGGTTAATGATGTTACAGAGCTGTCTGTCAACGTCTGTTATGAACGTAGTTGTCACTACTGCATTGCATTGTGGGATATTTATGCCGCCGTAGTGTCCAGCGTTTACATACTGCAATATTTCGCTGGAAATAGTATGCAGTTTGCGTACTATTGGTTTCATACTAAGGTTTTGGACATACTAAGAAATCACAAACTGTTTTAGTGTACTAAATAGCATGTTAGTATGGAATTTTCGGATGCAACCTCATATACATTGCAACAGGAAATAAACTGGGACACATTTTGAATGTTTACGTAACAGTGAAAATATATTAATACACTGTGGGATGTTAGTTAAGTTACATCAGAGCACTTTGAGGTTAAAGCAGGAAAAGCAGAGATTTAAATAGTCTACATACAGTTGTGGGTCATTGCTCTTCCTTTTAGCTATGAATATCTCCCTACAACTAAAAGGCTCTTTGAAGAACAGGTCATTGTCAGCTGCCCCAGTGAATCTCATAATCTCAGGGGATGGCTTGGTTTAATTTAGAAAACAACAGAACTGTGGTGAGAGTATCAGAGTTAGGGTTGAAATTGTTTAACCTTGTTAAATGCGAGAATGTGATGTAAGAAACTGTGATGGAAAGTTGAAAAGGATTTTGAAATGCTATACTGACAGGAAAAAAAAAACCCTCAGGTCACATTTTTGAAACCTTTTTAAAATTTCCATTTTGGCATGGTCAGAAAACCCTCAGGTGTTTATTTCCAGCAAGTCTCTTGACACACAGAAACATTTAACATTGCTGTATTCCATTTTCGTCCTTTGACACAGCCGCATATCTGTGGGAGGGCCTAGGTGGGCCTGGGTCCAACCGATCAGAAGGCTTTTTTTTTTAGCTGGATCATCCAGTGAATGGAAGTCAATAAAGCCGTTCAATTATCTGACTAAGACCAATACATATAAAACAATTCTTTCTTCTTGTTAAGAGTACCCGGTCAGATTTTTCTGAGTGGTAGTGCATTTTGCAAATGCCAGATTGCGAGCAGCCCCTCCTCTTTTGCTCATAGCCGGTGTTTCGCTTTAACAAGTAACCATGTTAACTGGTGTGTCTCTCAGCAGATTGTGTCGTGGTTGCTCGTAGTGATGGCAGCTGTTTCAAACCCAAACAGAAAGCCTTGAATTTTACAATTTCAAATAAATACCCATCTGTTTATTATCTACGCCGAACATTTACATAAAAGTTACTACGAGCACACGGATGCATTCGGCTGAAAGTCGTCAGATAACGCTGTCACTCGTTAAACCGAAACACCTGTGCATTGAGGAACAGAAGCCTACTTACTTTTAATGTAAGATTAAAAAAAAAAATCATGGTGAAACGAAGCCGTTTGCTTAAATGTGTCACAAAAATACGTCAGGAGGAGCATGGGGGGGAAGATAATTCTGCTCAAGTTCAACCATAATTCTCAATCTCAGCCAAGACCTACTCCTGTGCCAGTTTCTTCTCAACAAGTGCTAAGTAATAACGCATATGTATGTGGCCCCTTATCACTCTACCCATAACAAGCTGCACTTTTGAAATACTCTTTCCACCTGTCAGTTGGATAAAACCTGGCATCATGACAGACTGAACTCTTTGTCCCCGCTCTCCATTTCAGTGTTCAACAACCAGCCCCGTCGTCTCCTGCTGAGGTCATCAAAAGTAAGCTCATTTACAATTTTGGACTGTAGTGGATTTCCTGGGTTTATGTTTATTGGGTATAGTTTTTGTCGGGTGGACAATTTTATGCTGTGTGTGTGCGTACATGTGGCTCATGTGGCCGCCGTGCCAGGCTATGTGATTCTATTAATGTAGCCGCCGTGCCATGCTATGTGATGCTGTAATGTGACGGCCGTGCCAGGCTATGTGATGCTATAATGTGGCCACCTCGCCAGGCTATGTGATGCTTTAGTGTGGCCGCCGTGCCAGGCTATGTGATGCTATAATGTGGCCGCTGTGCCAGGCTATGTGATGCTATAATGTGGCCGCTGTGCCAGGCTATGTGAGGCTATAATGTGGCCGCTGTGCAAGGCTATGTGAGGCTAGAATGTGGCCGCCAAACCAGGCTATGTGATGCTATAATGTGGCCGCCGTGCCAGGCTATGTGATGCTATAATGTGGCCGCTGTGCCAGGCTATGTGAGGCTATAATGTGACCGCCGTGCCAGGCTATGTGATGCTGTAATGTGGCCGCCGTGCCAGGCTATGTGAGGCTATAATGTGACCGCCGTGCCAGGCTATGTGATGCTGTAATGTGGCCGCCGTGCCAGGCTATGTGATGCAAACCCGGTCTCACTCCCAACTCCTCAAATACCACCAATTGGGTATGTGATGAACCAGGCTTTGAACTAAATCCAATGTAAACCCACCCAGCAAGTGATGTAGTATTAATGACGTGAGAGTCGAGAGGCGGGAGGTGCAGGTGGATGGGTCAAGCAAACATAACACTTTCAACCAGGAGACCGGTGTTCGTGTCCCGCGTGAAACTAAAAGTAACATTGACTTATTTTGTGGGGTCAGTCATTAGTCACATGACTCGTTGGTATTGTCAGTCCCCTGAGTCACATGGGTCACTAGTCAGTGTAGTTAAGATCAACCAAGACCATTTCCTAACCCTAACTTCTGTTGCCGAAACCTAACTTCCTGTGAAAACGGATATTTATTTTGAAAGGACACTATGCATGTAACGAGCGTATAATGACATGCCGTCCCTTACATGTCCAAAAGAAGCGCAAGAGGTGTACACCGTGCGTAACTACTACTTTTGGTGAGTCCATGAGTGGCAGCTCCGATGACAATAAATGCATTAATGCATTTTCCTCTCTAAAATCCTTCACATTATGAATCAAATGACAAGTCTTACACTGTCAGGAGTTTGATGGAAACATAATTAAACGTACCAAAAACCGCAAAAACAAATTTAATTGTAATCCATTGCATGTCAACAGGCTTTTAAAAGTCTCCTTGGAAAACCATTTCGGCGGATTGTCATTTCTTAAATTTTAATTCTACAGCCACTAATGTTAATTTAGTGCTTGGCTTCTTTTCAAACCACAGAGGAATGACAAGATCAGCACAAGTTGGCAGCGAGAGCCTGGTGGCGTAATGGATCCGGTTAATAAATAACACCATTCACACAGTAACTGATTACTTTCAGCAACATGTTAGACAAGTTATTAATATTAATCAACTGTTGTTTTGGCACAACATTAAACAACAACAAATGTGAAAACAAATTAGCTGTTCAGTGAGCATAGTCTCTGTGGACTCCTGAAGCCATGTGTCGTATTCCCTGAATACAGATATTTGACATGATTGGATGTGTTTAGTTAAGATGATACGATCTCAGGAATGTGTTAAGGTCACAAATATGTTGTAACTCATGGGTTTCCCTTTTGATGCCCCACCCCCCATTATGTACTAATGCTGCATTTGCACTACAAACAACACGAGACTGTGATTGCATGCAGTGAAGACAGATCATGTTTTTTTTCTTTCCCTCTCTGCCGTTGCTTTTCATAATGCCACACTGCTTTAACAACTTTAACACTTCCAGCTGAAGTGGTAATCAAAAACAAAGCAAGAATAAATCAGTGTCATTCCTTAGTTCAACAACAAAACCAATTGTCTGGTTGATGCTGATCAGCTAGACAATTGGCTTTGGCTTTCAAGGTTGTATTTTCATATTTGAATCTATCATTCAGTCTGGCAGACCTCACTGCAGATCAGCTTCTTGACTGCTAAGGGGTGATGCTGTCCTAAATCGGAAGGGCCTGTATCTATCTAAAGATGTTAAATGGTGGAATTTAAATGACAGACATCTAACGACGAAGAGCTGACAGCCTTGTTAGCAGCTCTGTGACGCTCTGTTTGAGCTAAACGCTCATGTCACACTGGGTAGCCTAGCACGTCAAACTATGACGCTCCACTACGGTTGTAGTAAACACGTGATTAACCAGCCCGTTCTCATTACCGCGGCGTGAAATACAGAGGCTTTGTCACGGCTGTCGGCGAGTGATAGCGCTGCATAAGGCACCCTTTGGCGCCTTATGAGACGCTCTGGGCTTTCCTTTTACTACAATATAAATCCATCCGCGGCAACAGTAAACGTTCAAGTCTAGTGGTTCGTACTGCGATGTGTGTCACGAATCGACTAAAATGATTAGATCTCACTTAAATTGTTCTTGGCTTGAACTTTTTTCATGAGTTGAAGGTGACAAAACTCAGACACGGCTAATCAAGATGGCTTAAGCGCTACTAAGTAGTTCTGTAAAAATGTAAATGTGTGACCTCCCAGTGAACTTAATCCTATCAGAATCGCCATTCTGCTGAAAGCTCTTTGTGTTCGCCAAGTTTTCAATCACTTACCTATAGAGCTGATTTCACTTAGCTTTATGACACTTCTAAAATATACAGAAATAAAATTGCACTCCTCCGAGGAAAAGATAAATGGTGCGTTGACACACATATGGTGATTGGTGCTTTTATAAAACTTTAGTAGTTCCGTAACTCAGCAATTCATCCTGGTGTTTCCTTTAAACAAAGACAACAATAGCATCTGCTCGAAAACCCCATCATTAATCCTGCAGACCAGGCATAAAAAATGAAGACAGATCACAGGGAGCGGTAGTCCTATTTTGAGAGGTAATTTATATGTTGTGTTTGCTTCCCAGGCAATCTATCCAGTTTATTGAGGCGCTGAAGAAAACTAATCGCTGGTCTGCACTTTGAGACTCTCTCTGTGTGGACTGCCTCTCACATTTTATGAATAGAGTTGAACTCTAGATGTGATGTGGACCCTTTTGCACAGGGCATTATGTTAATTAAGACAAGCTCGTGCGCTGATCTGATTGCTTATAGCCTTTCATGAGCTTAATTACAGCTTGGAGGCTTATTCAAGTCAATCTATATATTTATCACCGAGCTTCGGGCTCTTGACAAAAGGTTGTAATTTAAAACAACGTGTTGCCTAAGAGGGAGAGTGTTACATATGCATGATCATTTAAGATACTGAATAATTTCTCAAATTGGATTCACAGAAAACACACATCTCAACACTCATGGATACAGTTGTATACAGCGCTATACACAAAGGGGTCCAGTAGCAGCATCCAACATGCTGGCTCCCCTCCATTCTCACGTACAGGCTGACCTGTCAGAGGTCATCTGGGACTGTGGATTAAGCCTTAATTGGCCTGCTTGTCACACTGGGGTTTCCATTTACTTTCATTTGGTCAGAGTTCTCCTCAGCCCAGACCGGGTCACTGGGGACCACATGATCCCAGTGAGGGCCCCCTGGGAAATTAAAGCACTGCTTGGATGTTCTTAGACTGACTCTATCTCTGTCTTTCTGTAGTCTTGCCCTCCCAGTCACCCTGGTCTATCTTGCCGACTATCTCCCTCTCTCTTTACTCCTTTTCTTTGGGCTGACGTACACCAGTACATCTACTCTAGTGAAACGGATGACATTTTACAGAACCATGTTTTCATTCCTTCACTGACATAAGAGACCTTAGTGACGACTGCTTCCGCATATTATCAAGGGACATACTGGTAAATCTTAAATTTGGCACAGTTTTTCTATAATCCATCGGTTGGGTCAGAGAGAGAGAGAGAGTAGAATATGTTGCACATGCTGCCTGCCAATAAATAAACAGTTAATACGTTTGTCATGATCTCATCTCTTGATTTAAATACTTAATATTCAATGCTGTTAAGAATAGTTAAACAGATAAATAATCCTACATGATAAATAGAAGGCTTCAAATAGATGGGTGATCGGTATCCGTTGATACTTTTATGCTAACAATGAAACATTTATGCTATAATAGAACAACGACCCCAAGCACACAGCTCAATAAACAACTAAAATCGTTTTGAAAACAGCAACATATTAAAGTCCTTGAGTGGTCAGGCTGGAGTTCAGACTTCATTGAAAATCAATCACTACAGTGATAGCTGTGCACAGATATTACTCATCCAGTTTGACCAAGCTTCAGCAACTCTACAAAGGAGAAAAGGGGAACTCCGAATTGTGCCAAGATGAGAGGCGTATCCAGGGAAACTGCATTTGGCAGCCAAATGTGCTTTATTGCAAATCTGAGCCCTGGTATAACTCGATAAGGGTTTTTGAATACATCCTGAAGGCAGTGGCGCTACAGTAACAATCCACATCTGCTAATGGGAAGACAATATCTTTAAAGGTTTTCCTCCTCCTTTTTGTTCAGGCATCAACCATTTGCATATAGTTAAAGGTGCTAAATTCGAAAATTCAGGGCATTAATATAGCAGCGAACAATTTGCTATGTAAAGATATAGTCGAGTAATGGCATCCAGAGCAGAGAGTGAAGTCGCTCTCACTCTGTGTATGTTGTAATCCAAGTTTTTCTCTGTGTTTACATAGCCGGCTGTGTGTGCCGATTTAAATAAGGACGTGACGGACACAGAAGTTGTAATTCCCCCGTTTGGCCACTATGTAAAACATTTTTCTAAGCCTGGAGCTCTTCCTGAGGGCTTGAGGCAATCCCTCAATCATAGATATGCTCTGAATTTCGAATTTAGCACCTTTAAAGGTCCTCCTATTAGGAGACATGACCTTCTTCTCATTCTCTCACTGCTTTTATTTGAGGCGTAGACCTTCCGTCTTTTACAGAAAGGTTCATTAAGTCCCTTCATCACTTTCCCGTCTCCCTTCCTGTCTTCTCTCTCATTCGGTCCCATCCTCATATCGCTGTCTAACTTTACTTACAATCAGTTACAATTTCAAGAGTGACATCTCCGTGTAGGAATGATAGCACCATACATTTCGAGGACTTATGGGGAGTCAGCTCATTCCTGTGGTGTCCACAGGATGGTGGCAAAGTGGGCAGCTGCTCCTGCCCTTTCTGTCTTGGGTGTCAAAGTGCCCTTTTCAAATGCCACATCTAAATGTTTCCACAAGTTTCCTGTGAATCATCTGACTGAGGAAATTATACTAAATGGTCCTCATCTAGCCAAAAAGTCTTTATGGCTGGCATTTTTGAACAGATTTTTTTGCAGTGCCCTCCCTGCTATCATAGGGCATGGGCCTCTATATATATCTACCTGCCCTGAAAGTGTAAGTGCACACAAGAGACCAACTTAAAAATGATGAAGGAGGAAGGGTATATCAAAATAGTAGAAACGCCAAAGACATGTATTGACAATGTCAATACCAATTTCTTCCCTACTAGACTTTGTTTCATCAGTTGTATAAGCCTGTTTTTATCCAATATTCTGCAGTGGACAGCCAAAGTTGAAAAAACAATGTCAATACTCTTGTCGATTTATTATGGTGTATTTTAGGTTGTACAGATTTTAGAGATATGAAGCATTTGAAGATTCTCCAAGAAATGACATCACAATAAGACAAAAATACCAATGTAGGCACTGGTGGTCCGGACCATTTCTGTTGCAGAGTTCAAAGGGTTAAACAAAACAAATTACCCTTTCGTGACAGATTTCCTTGAAATCCAGAGTGAAAATAAACGTTCCTTAGTTCATTCAGTCAGTAGACCTGTAACAGCATCCAGAGGCTGAAGAAGAAGTGGGGTTGAAAGTGAAAAGTGAATGGTGCCCAAACACTGTTTGTCTCTGGAAAATATCCTCCTCTCCTCTGTGTATTGAAGCTATTTTGTATTCGTACTACACTGATGGTGATGCTGTTTCTGTTGGGGAAAACACTTGATCTTTGCAGGCAATTAACTCAATATGCAATAAAATGCATTCATCCATGCAAGAAATACGTTCTCATAAAACCTCTAGCTAACAACGTGCTGTATACGACTCTCCTCACAAAACCATCAGTGACATTCCTCACATTATCTGCTCATTCTCTGTCCAAGAACAAGTCAGAAGAACTAATTTCCAGCAACCAATCCCCCTCCAATGTCGTGCGGCGAGAAACTGGATGGCCATTTGGCGCTGCGGCATGTTACTGGGCTGTATCATACACAACAGATGGGAGACACATGAAAGGTCCAGCGAGTCTCAGTGGAATGAATCCCACAAGCTTATTACTATTCCGTTCAACCCTATTTTAAGCAAAAGTACATGCGATCAATTTGTCATGTGTCCCCTTCGACCACCTGGTGTATGACCTCTCTCATTATGCTGGTTAGGTCCTCGTTGGGAGACGGTGCTCAGCGGCAGGAAGTAGGTCAAGGGAAGGATGAGGACGACGTGGTCGGGTGGTTTTGCACATTTCCATTAACCCTATGAAGTCAACCTACGTTCACATAGTACATTATTAACTGAATGCATATAGGTAATAAGACTATCCAATTGGAAGAAGGCGTCTACAGGCAAAGAAAGTTATAGAGAGCTGAATTGCTGTCACATTTTCTAGCTGTTCCACTAGTCTTGACCCAATTTCTTCATACTGGAATATGTTTCATCAGTTGTATAAGCCTATTTTTATCCAATATTCTGTAGTGGGCAGTCAAATTTGAGCACCTTTTGCTATCATCTAAGATAAAAAAAAAATGAAGGCTATCAAATTGAATGCGATAATAACATGTTAATTATTGTAATTTCTTTGACGCATTAACACAACTTGCGGGTTTTAGGTTGACGTTTTAAAGCTAGAGTGAAGATACTGGCATCATATGAAACTAGAAAACCTATCAACTGGTACAAACCATGTTCATACGAGCTTGTCGTGAAGGTGGCTAAATAACGCTCCAAACTTATGCTAAATTTTGGCGAGGATGGATATCCACAATAATAATAAATTCAACTTATATAGCGCTTTTCAAGGACTCAAAGATGCTTTAACCCACAAGACTCCCCATTACAGACATGCCCACTTTATGATAATCACATGCAGTTTGGGGCAAGTCATAGTCAAGTCAGCACACTGATACACCGACAGCTATTGTTACATGTTGAGCTTGAGTTTGCCATGTTATGATTTGAGCATGTTTTTTGTATGCTAAATGCAGTACCTGTGAGGGTTTCTGGACAATATTTGTCATTGTTCTGTGTTGTTAATTGATTTCCAATAATAAATATATACATACATTTGCAGAAAGCAAGCATATTTGCCCACTCCCATGTTGATAAGAGTATTATATACTTGACAAATCTCCCTTTAAGGTACATTAATTTGAAATTATGTATGGACAATCATGTGATTAATCGCAAATAGACATTTGAATCGATTGACAGCTTTAAGAAATACATTGATTTTATTAGCATTAACCAATATCTCCCAAAATAAGGCCATATCTGTGACTAAGTGTGTTTTTATTGTGATGTTATTTTGCTGTCACAGAAAAAAAACATTATGTGCTGGCAAGACCTGGCGTGTCCCCAAACAATGTACATGATTGACATCTGGGCTGATCCGGGTGTTTAAACTCTGAACATCTCATTCTCAAAGTGACAGGTTAAAAAATAAGAAACTGTTGTGTTTGCTGAGCAACACTGTGACGTGGGGTGTGGTGGTGGCTTGGCCGGCTGGTTGGAGGTGGACAGGGACTAACTGCCAGCTGCAGCACCTGTTCTGGGCCGGATTAATTGTCTCTGAACACGGTAAAGCATGCCCACTTAAAAAACACGCAGAGGAGAGAGAGGGAGAGTTGTGGTTTGACGTAACGGCACATGACGTCTCTCTTAAGCCATTTCAGTCATTGTGTTTTAGGGAATTAGTGTTTTTTTAGTTCATAAAGTGCCAGTGTTGAGGAATGAAGAGATGGACTCTGTACTTGTTAATGTGAAGCAACAGTGCCAACTACTGCAACACTGTGCCAGTGTCCTCCCACAGTGCAAAGATAGGTGAATTATGCTCGGGCGCCATTGTTGTTAATTAAAAATTTCAACAATGCGTAGTGCGTTACAAAAAGACCACAAACAAAGCTGTTGTGTACTCGGGGGAAACAAACCATACAACAAGAAATGAACGTGCTCGTGTGTAGTGTGGCGGCTATACGTCAGAACACAACTGTCCAGTCGGAGAAGAGTATGTAAATGACGTGCTCAGCAAAACACACACACACAGAGCGGCGGCTTCATGAGGCTGCCTGTTCAGCCCGGTCGAATGAAAAGGTGTGGCAAATGACATGATAATTTACAAGGCATTTAGTGTGCAATAAGAACGCCGTGTCATTTGTACACCATGTAGTCTGTACTGACTGCAATGTAAACGCATCCGTGTAAATATGCTACGCTCAGAGCAAGTGAAGTAGAATAAAAAGTAAGATAGACCACTTGCGGTGGGCAGGAGAGGAGGTGGATGGGTCCAACAAACCCATTTCAACCAGGAGACTAGTGTTTTTCTCGTAAAGTTACGTTAGTGACGTTGGTGACATGTTTTCCGTACCTCTGTTACGTTGTTTCCGTAGATATTTTACTTAGTTTACGTACTTATTTTAAGCCCAACCATGACGTTTTTTCCTAAACCTAACAAACTGCAGACATTACCGCAGTTTTGTTGCGTGGTGCACAAATGACATGCGAAAAGTGGCGTACAAATGACATGTGACAAGTCTGATATGCTCATGACATACAGAATGTCCTTGTAATGTATTCTTACTTATTGGATTCTGGGGAATAGACTGATCCTGGATTTGATTCATGGTATTTTACTTTCATTTTGAGTTCAGAATAATACCCCCCAAATATTCTATCCGCTTGGAGTGCATGAGTGTTTATCCAACTGACTTTGCAACCCTGAGAAACTGAAACAAGCCAACAGTCCGGGGTTGGATCAGCATGACTTTAAGTGATTTGGGTATGTAGGTCTCAGTGAAGCGATTTTGTGCCTGCGAAATGAACAAGAGAGGGAATGGGGAAAGGGGATAAATTGGATCGGAGAGAGGAGAGAGAACGGGCGAGAGCAAGCAGTGCAAAATGAAGTGTAGGTGCAGTTTTATCGCTGAACCACAATATTAACTTCCTTTCAAATTAAGACATGCAGTATCAAAATTTCAATGTCACGTAATAGAGGGCAAAGACAAGGAACTTCAAAAAATATGAAGGAAATCCATATGTGAAGGAGCACAGCTAGAGATGTGAATTTGCTGTAGTCCAGTTTGTAGTAAACTGTGGACTGCTACTGTGTCATCTGAGGGTTGAGTGTATCTGGGAGGTGCGACCTCTGACCACCTCTCTTGTCCCCGAGGTGCAGCCAGGCTTAGGTTCATTAGCTGAACAGGTAACAGGGATGATGAATGAGCTGTATTCGCTCTGCTCCGTATACACACTCAGGCCAGCCGCAGTCAGGAAGATAAAGAGAGCCTCTCTGAAATACATGCAGGAGCTAGAAATAAAATAAAACTTGACAGATATATAAATATATATAAAATCCAGTTAAGGCATTTGTTTTTTTATTTAAATCTCTTCTTGTGTGGTTTTTTTATGCAAAGAGATCCACGTTTGGGAGTATACAATGAATATTTTACTGTAATCCTATGCATTTTTGTGTGTGTTGTTGTGAATTGGGACACATTTTGAACAACAAACCAGATTATTGGGAGCATCTATGGTGACTGAGAGGGCTCAATGCTTTTTTCTAAACGGGATCAATGTGATGTAAGACTGAAGTGATTAACATGTTTATTTGCTTATGTCTTTTTTATTTGTTTTGTCTTACTGGGGACCAAATTGGTATTCCCAGTCATGATTTACATAAGAAGGTCATGGTTAGCAGCAGCAGAAAGAACATGCATCTACTTTGCACCATAGGTTAAAGCTCAAGTAAGCATCCATTTAATTTATGCAAATTAAAATGTCCTCAGGAATGCTAAACAATGTACGTGTGTGCGCTTATGTGTGTTTGTAAGCATGTAAATGCAGTGGAGCGTATACGTATTTAGTCTGTTGCAGCCTCACTGTGGTGCACATACTGTAAAAATAAGACCTATAGGCTGTAAGCCTAATTTATGATTGTGTGTGCATGCGTGCTGAGATATCCTGTCATATGTTTCGTGCGGCCACTGGGATCAGCTGTCAGATCAAACTGTGGAGGAGCACCAGTGGCCCATTTGGACCCATGGTCTCTATGGAAAAAAAAATGCACATTCGAAAGAGCTCCACATAAAGATAAAAGCATATTGCATGAGGTTCATAAAGGGCAAATTATAATTAATTTTAATGCATTTGCTGCAAAAGCCACTATTCAAAATTACTGCTCCTATCTGCTCTAATTCTGCAAAATCCTTGAAATTGCCTTGACAAAAATATAAATTTTTTGGCAGTGTGTTTTACAGTTTAAACTGAATAATTATTGTACTGATGCAATTAATGTGAAATCAAAACACATACTGTTCAGTGCTCACAGACTTGTAGACTTGATCCCTTCTCTTTTGCTCTTCCTGAGGTTTTGAACATGTTTACTCTTTAGGTCTTGACTTTTTCCATTTCTGAATCTATATTCTAAGGATAGAGGGTGTGTCGTATGCTGTACGGATTGTAAAGCCCCTCGAGGCCAATTTGTGATTTGTGAAATTGGGTTAGATAAATAAAATTGACTTGACTTGATTCTATCATGGAGGTAAAGTTTGACATTATAGAGAAATGAATGTGTATGTTCACATAAAAGAACCGATTCAATTAACACATATAAGGTTGTTTAGATTCACTAGTATGCAGGGGTGCTGTTTTGACACGTAGGGTTAATTAGTGAGGTTTTAGTTTCTTTAGAGTAAGTTAGATTTGTAGCTTTTAATTTAAGAGTCCTCTTTTTGTTCAACTTGTTTCTTTGTTTTGAACAGCACCCACCAGCCCGCATCTTTTAGTGTACCTCGTCTCCTTTTGTTGTTGGAATTATCTAAGCTCTTTGTGAATGAAATAACTTTACTTTACCGAGAAAATCTGGTTTTATGTTGCCTCCCTTTCCCCTAATGAGCTGGGTTGCAACATGGTATATAAAAGAAAACATTCTGTGCGTCCACAAAATCAGTCTCCCATTCATTGCCTATGGAGCAGCTCCAGACTTTATACTTGATGACATCACAAAGTTTGAGACTCTGGTTTCTGGCTTTGAGAGAGAGAGTATAGCTCATGTTCACAAATATTGATTGAACTTTCCTACATTAGGCCATGGGAATAACAAATTGGAATTCTTAATTTAGGTCATGCTCCCCTTTAAATTGGTCTAGAGCAACATCTTAAGTTTTAATATATAAAGAAAACTAACATGGATAAATGTGCTTACGTAGGATCATTAGGGTGCAGCTGAGAAACACTTCATCTAAATAATGATTCCACAGGCTTTCTTTGTTGTTCAAGAAGTCACCCCAGGTGGTACATAAACACATGGCCAATTAGTTTAATGTATGAAGGAAGCGGTGCACACTTCACACAGTGTTTCCAGGGCAAGTCAGAGTTCTCCACCAATAACGGACTCCAGAATATAAAGTGTCAGAATTGGCAAAGGGGCATAGATGTGGCCAGTCACGGTCATGACTTGAATTCCTACACACAATTGGTCATATGTTATTTCTAGATAAGTAAGCTTTTTTAATAGTATTACATTACAGTATATATACAGTATATATACATATTTTTTACCTCTAAGTGCATGTGCAATATTTCACATATATTACTGTGTCTTTGGTGCACCACTGTACTGTCTTGTTGGTTGTTTTAAACTTATTGCAATTGTGTGCTAAACTATTGCCCCAAGCAAAATTCCCCTTTGGGAACAATAAAGTATAGCTTATCTTATCTTTATGTAGCCGGTGGCCCATATCAAGATTTAACAAGTAGCTTTGTCATGTGGTGTAAGCAGTATTTGTTTACACTCTCAAGATAAGAACTTAGTACAGCATTGTTCATCTCAACAACCCTCAAAGGAGGCAGTTTCTGCCATATTAATAGCTCCATATGTTGAATTTCAACTCTCCCCTTTGTCCTTGAAAGCAGCGGGAAGCTTTTACCTTCTCATTTCCTCTCATTGCTCATCCTTGTTTCCTACAGTCTATTTTGACCTTTTCTACTTGTGATCATCTCTCTTACACCGCTCTCCCCTCCTCTATAGGTTTTCCTCCTCTACGTCTCCTCCAGGATCTTTTGAGAGGAGAAATATGCTTTGCAAATCACAGAGATGGTGCTCGTTGGCGTATTGTGACCTGTGGTCCGCTTCCATACATCATAAAAGCCCCGCCAGGTGTCTTCCCCAGTCAGATCGGGCTTTTCATCATCCATCGAAGATTCGGTAGTGCATTTCTCCTTTTTCTTCACTCTTCTTGTCCCCAAGGGGACCTTAAAATAGCATGAAGCTAGAGTTTTTTTTCCATATTATGGATTGTGTGTGCTTGTTCCATTGGCGACTATTTCAATGCCTTTAATTTACTGGAGAAATTTGTAACGCTGTGTTTTTTCTTGATGTGACATTCTATTACATTAGTACTGAGTGATATTGTTAAAGGGAATCTTGTGTGGTTAATGTAGGACACAATACACTGAAATAAAACCTATGCCCAAGAGCATAGAGTGGCTGTGTGACATTTCAATTATCTGTGCATCCCAGTCTACCAGGGTTACAGGTGTGTCTCTTTCATTTGTTTCAGTGGGGCACCATCACACAGTGGTGTGATTGCTTTTATCAACAATCCTCTAGACGCCGGTTTTGCCTCATTGCCTCTGTTTCTTCCCCTCAGGACCGTCATTAGTGAAGATGAACCAGGGACCTTCCTGAAACACATTTGTTTTTTCCAAATCTGAAGCGTCCTCCATGTATTGTTACTCAAGAATTACATTAAAAAAAGGACCCACAAAAACTTACATTAGGAGTAATAAATGTTGTACAGGAGTGTGGTAAAAAATACTGTAGAAAAAAAAAGAGAAACAGCATGGAAAAAACTGAAAGCATATCAACCAATGGGGAGACTTTTTGCACAACGGAAAGTACTGTTATCACCAGTGGGCAACCTCTGGGTCTGAAAAGTGAAGTCAATGAGGAAGTGCCTTAAACTTGCATTCTTTCTATAATAGCCAGCAGGGGGCGACTCCTCTGGTTGCAAAAAGAAGTCTGATTGTATAGATGTCTATGAGAAAATGACCCTACTTCTCACTTTTTTTATAACCTCAGTAACATTGTAAACATGAATTTATGGTCTCAATTGCTAGTTTAGCTCCACCCTCTTGTGTCACTTCTGGTAGCAAAAAAACAAAACCAACTTCTGGGTTCATAGCATGATGCACGCTGGCCCAAAGACCATTTTTCCCATAAACAAACATTGGAAAAGTCACAGCTGTAATACAGTGAATACATTTTTTTTTTCTGAGCGTCACAAACCCCTCAAAAGGACTCAGAATTGTGATCCATTCTGTCCAACAACATTTTAAAAGCCTATAAGAGCCATATGATTACATTATTTTATCCCATTCAAGTGTGCGAGGAGCCAATAGGAAGTCAGCCGATTGAAAGTTGCCGACTGACGCCTTCGCCAGTCTCCATTTGCAGATTGTAGCAGCCAAGAGTCTCCCCCACCAGCTCACACAGCTATACAGCCATTTCTAGTTCCTCTGGCAATTACCATTAAATGAGACTATTTTTATGCTACTACAGACAGATAAAAAAGCCTGAAACAGTCACCAGAATAGATTGTAGGAACAATCAATTGGAAGATTTTAGTTGAAAATTAAATTTTAGACGAACATTCCTTTAAAAAAAAGGTCAGTCATTTGGTGGATTTCCCCTCAGGGTAGCGGTTAAGTTGAGCATAAGGACAGGGCAAGATGAGCACTATGGGGGAAAAATGTTACACAACTTAAAACCATTTTTTTTTTTGTCTGTTTCTGTCCTTTCTCGAGGGCCTTCCAGCATACAGGGGCAGACAATCTGTCTCTCCATCCTGCCTCTGCTGAGAACCACATCCTAATAACATATCTCACTGTGAAAATGTCTCTTACTCTGACAAAGGTTGGAGTCAAGCACAACAAACGGTTTGCCTTTCTATTTGCCGTGTCATAGTCGGTGACTTTTGCCATGTTTTTTCCACTGCCTTTTCACTGATCCAATCACTTCTCTCTGCAACCCCTTCCTTGATTGCTTTTAAAATCCTCCATGGGAAAAAAGGATGCTGGTTTGTGTGGAGTTTGCAGTCTTGTGGGATGATAGCTTTCTTGTGAGAAAATAGCTCTTGAGCAAATATGTTTTTAATTAACTTGTAGAACTAGGAGGTATAAATTTAATTAAATTGGAGTGAGCTGGGCTATTGGCCCCGTGCCGTCAAATATTCAAGGGAATGAATGTTTTTCAAAATGTATGAACATATCAATTTTGGGTATGTTTGTGTATGCATACAAGGGCCAGTTCTTTTTGCCCTCAGGCTTACCATAACCTAACCCCGTTCTCCAACTGTAAACAAAGAAAAGATGAATATCACAAAAAAACACACTGGATTGATGTAGGGCAGTAGAGCCCCATTGGTTAGCACTGTTGCTACACAGCAAGATGGTTTCAGGTTTGAATCTCCTTACATTTTGTTCATTATTTCCACCATTGTCCAAAGGGTTAGTCAACCTCTTCCAAAATGGACAAGCACTCCATGTCTGTCCTAAAAAAAAAGTAAAGTTCTTATCATAAAAACTGATATATTTTTTTCAAGGAGCAAGAAAAGAGAAGATTGAAGGTATCTTGGGCATAGACTGGCAACCTGTTGTTTAGGATATGGGTAGACTCCAGCCTCCACTGTGAAATAACCAGGTGTGAAAACTTAATTGGATTGATGGTTTGGTTCATGTTCAGACGAAAAAAAGAAAAACAGCACAGTGTGAACAAAAACACACAGGGGTCTGCAATGCTGTGGGTGTGTTCAGTAAACCATCCAGTTTTATCCCATGAGGCAGGATTAAACAACTCTAGAAATACACCACAGCGCCAATCATTCATCCCGTCTGTGCAAGGTGAACGGTAGAAGCACAGTGTTTAAGTTACAAGTTTACAGGAACTTTTTGGCATCCATGTATTTTCTTGGCCAACGTTGTCATATAATGTTCCTTTTTTCTATTCCTTTGCATGAGCCTCTGCATCAGGACCCCTGCTGTGCCAACACAGCGGTCTCATTGAAATAAATTGTCGGTCTCAACACCACCTAATCCCTAATCGTCAGACAAATTCAAAGAACATCAAGAGACACGAATGTGTATGACCAAATTACGAACCGGCTATGTGACCGCGGTGTAATCCGTGTCTTGTTCTGCCTCCTGCACATTCTACCCAGGCGCCAGACCAAACGGCGTATTTCCAGTAGGTAAGAACATGTCTGACACGGACAATCTTCTGTTGTGTGGTACATGTGTGAAAGGGTTAACTCAGGACAATGTCCGGCGCGGATTCTCTGGACGTTGTCCGGAATTCCAACACGTTGTCATCCCAACTCGTCGCATACTGAGGCTTTGTCAGATCCCTTTGCGTCGCTTTATAGTTGCAAACACGTGCGCAATGTTGTGAATTCAAACTAAAACACTTGCTGAGGTTTAGGCAACACAAATACTTAGTTAGGTTTAGGAAAAAACAACATGGTTTGGTTTGAAATTGCTACATTTGTAAAGTGATAATGAAACTTAATGTTGTGAAAGTGAAACGCATGGGACACGAACAGCTAAACGAACAGTTTACTGTTGCCGCGGATGGGTTTACATTGTAGTTAATTGAAAGCCCAGTGTGTTTTGTACATGTGCTAAATGGTGCCTTGTGTGTTGGTATCATACGCCGATGGGCGTGACAAAGCGCTGGTAATTTACGCCATTGGAAGTGCGGACGGGCTGCGTATTTCCAATATGTTCATATGAGAAAATTACTTATGTACACAATAGAAAGCGATAGACTGGTATTTCTAAATATGTTTTGGTGACAACTGGTATCAGTAGTGACATTGTGCGTGTGAACAGATCCTTCTGAAAAGTAAGAGGTATGTTTCTCTCATGTCCGACTGGATATAAAGCAATTCAGTCACTTATGTCAAAGAGTTATTTATAGCAAATGGTTATCCAGTTAGACTTGGCTTTACTAAACCTTAAATCTTAAATCAACAATATTCAAAAATGTAGCACATCAGAGTATAGCAGTGGGATTCCATTGAGTTATACACATGTCCGTACATAACTCATTACTTTGTCTTCCCACTTGCTGATCGATGTGTGGAAATCCCCGCAGACCTCGCTGACCAGAGAGCTGTGACCTTTCCAGACCCTGTAGTAACACTGCTGCTGGTAGTGCTAACATGGCATCAAGCTTCCTCCCTTAAGTGCTAACAGCGCCTACAGCCACCATATCCTCCGCTGTTTGTTGTGCCACTGCTCCACAAAAACAAAAAAGAAGACTCGAGCATGCCGGCGATCATGCTGCTTCTTGTGCACATGTGGAAATAATCGGACATTTCGGTCGCAGGACTTTTCATCTGGGCGGCTACTGCTACAGCCACAGCTTTGAAATGCCCTCTGGCGAAGAAGAGTGCTGGCTAGATAGTGTCACTTTCCATTACCGCCATGCCTGCCTTCCTAAAATTAGAGAGGACACCGCTGTAAACATTGTAGGGGACCTTGGAATGACTGCCAGCAGGAGCTTAAAATATAAATATAAGGATTGCAGGTTAGTTGAAAGAGGAAATGATAATTCAAGTCAAGAGGAGACAATATATGTTGTGGTTGGCTGCTGCCTGTTTATCTATCTGACCTCACATGGCCACAAAGTGTTGTTAGGGTTCTGGACACTGAGATTAGCTGACCCACAAAGAGGGTTCATACCCGTTTCTGTATGGACTGGATGCTGTTACCCTCCAGCTTTACTGATTACTTTGGAGAAGCTAACTGAAAAGACAAAAAAAAAACTTGACCTCACTAACTTCTTTTGTCCAAGCGTGGCTTTTAAATACCTTATGACAGAGTTGTTGAAACAGCCTGACAGTGTACGACTGACTGACCAACCGATATCGTATTTGCAATGCCTGCGAGTAATGGAAAGTGCAACAAAGCGCATGGCCAGAGAGAGAAAGACAGTCAGTCAGAGAGAGAAGGGGGAAATAACTGTTAACTGTGCAGCCAATATCTCTGTCCCCGTCCCTTTTTCTACTCTGTGCTCTGTGCGGCGTTGTGTGCTAGAGGTAATCAATGTTTGGCACTAGTTATTTGTGGAGTCACATCCTGAGTGCTGGCACAGGGAGACTCCAAGGTCAATGCGCAGTGCACACAGGGTTACACCACAGCTGCTCATGCACACAAGCAGATGCAAACAGGATCACTCAGGTTGTAATCTGATTGGCTGATTGCCGCCCTCCCCCACAACCCCCTGAAGTGATAGGCCATCATAGTCTCTCCGCTATCCATAGCAGCGCAGAGCGGCGATGTATTGTATCTAGATTTCGCTGTGCTGACAGATATGTGTGTTGACATGGTAGGGAGGGAGTAATGGGGAACACAATACAACGTGTGGCGGCGATAATGGCGAGGAATACACAGCAGTATTATGTGATGTCCAACCTGTAACACAGGTGTTTGCAGATGTAGCCCCGCTGAGGTTAAAAACAATTTAATGTTATTTCTTTTCTTTTTATCCTCACATTTAATCTCTTGTACACAGTAACCGTGTTATCTGAATGAAGATGTCGAGTCGTGCTTCAATAAAATTGGATTTACATCCCTCGTTAAATAGCCGGCTTTGCCTTTTTAAGTGGGTGGAATAAAAATAATAAGTCCGAGTGAGTCAGAGGTTTGCATTTGATGCGTTGTTTGTTTCCACTCGGCCTCCCCTGTCACACATGAGCAGGAGCTTGTTTGGTTCGACAGCGGTTACCTTTTGCCCTGGCAGTCATCCACAGAAACACATCAAAACCATTCAAGGGAAACAGCCCATCGGGTTTACAACAACCGAGATATATATATATTTTTTACCTCTTTGAGATATGCTTCTACACAAACACAGACTCTTTTAGTCTCCTATAAAAGTTGTTCATTTTTATTTGTGTATGGAAAGATATTGAATTGTAACACGTTTGTCTATTTAGCTGACAAATTTCCTCTTTCCATATCCAAAATTAAAAATATAATGAGAGTAAACGCTGAGTGATGCTTTATCTGTTTACATTTTGATGTCTTTTTGACCCTATACTGCTACAGTATGATTTTAAAACATTATACTTTTGTGTGGAGGATCTGGAGGAAGGGTAATCTACTTGCCATTAGGACGAGTGCAGGCTACCACATGTCTTCTGTCCAAGACAATTTGTGAGGATCATTCTCTGAGAAACAGTTATCAATATTGCATTTCATTTGATAGTCGCATGATACTGTATTAATGCATTTGTGGGTTACAAGATGTAGTTATCAACAGGTCAGGTTGGTCTCATACACCGTTCATAGCTATACCTATGAAAAATAATGCATATGGAATTTGTATATATCCCATGAAATCAACTTGTATGTGATCGTAATCGTGAACCAGGAGGTATAAAGAACGACAAACGCTGCATAGTGAGGAGTCAACGTTGATTTATGTCATGTAATTTCCGTACTTATGTTACGTCACTTCCATAGTTATTTAAACCAAACCACAATCTTTTCCTAAACCTAACTAAGTAGTTTTGTTTGCCTAAACCTAACCAAGTTGTTTCCTGTGAAGAAGACAGTTTATTTTGAAAAGACTGTATGCATGTGATGAGTGGAAATTGACCCGTTTCGTTGGACATTCGTATAACGCACAAAAAATGCGAAATAACTTTTCGTGAGATATACAAACCGTTGTATGAGGATACGTTGAATAGGTGGATTAAAATAACAGGTGGGAATTTAAACATTCTGTCCTAAACCCAAAAGGCTGTCGATAGTAGACACGTTTAAACGAGCTAAAGCCCTGTTTACATCGAATTTGTATCATGAGGGGTCCTCTTATTATTGAAATGTACACCAGATTAAAATAACCCATTCATCCGTGTGTTCCAAGTGACTGGATATCCCCAGAACGTTTTTAGTCAAGATGCAGTCATTCCCAAAGACAGGGTCTTATTGGGGTCGTCAAATAAATGTGTGGAATTTCTTCCATAGTCTTTTAACATTTATATCTGCAGTACACTTTTGAGCCACATGAGGAAGCCTGAATGTTCGTATTGTTCTGATAATTGTAGCCTACTTATAACATTGAATCTAATATGAAAGGCTAGCTCCATTCTGTTTGTTTTACTGATGAGAGGAAACAACATGAGAGCCTGTTTACTCTGCATAAATGCATTTATTTTGTCTCATTTATAAAGTATTTTAGTATATTTATGTGTTTCAATTTTCAATTATGATTTATCAACCATATATATCTTCAAAATGACTGGTTTAACTATTCAAGATAATATAGGGAGATACTGAAATGGCAGTAAAAATGGTCAGGAAAATTCATTTACACATAAATTCGCCCTTATTATGATTTACAGATAAGGTCTTTTGTGAATTGGGTCGTAAGAGTTTGTCATTTTTTAAAAAGTGGGTCCTCAGAAAAAAAGTTTATAGTCAATACTGAGAGTCAAATGGTGAACTTGCTAAGATCCCTGCAGAAAACCAACTGGTCTATACTGAGCAGAAAGGACCACATGGCTGCTAATGATCTCCACATCGGCTCTGAACTGTTGCTGGGAATAAACGTTTGACTTCTACAGTCCAGTACTGCAGTATGATCCCCACTGTTTACAGGTGTTTTAAGGGACAGATCGATAATAACATAGCCTTGTAATGCTACAACAGTTTTGACATCAAAACAATAGATTTAAACTTCATATTTTGAGAGAAAACATGAGTCAATTGTTTGTACAGTACGTACAACTACAGGAAGATCCCGCAGGATTTTGCCGGATTTCTCCTCTTCAGCAGATTGGCAAAAAACAGAACAAGATTATGACCTCGGCAAGCCCCCTTTAGAGTACAGAGGCTTTAGTTGTGGATTATTAGAAAAAAAAAATAACATTCTCCACATGTAAAAGTGTCTGTGTGTGTGTTTTTACGTGTGTTTTTGTGAGAATGAACAGTGGGCTTAGTGGCTTATGGGCTTTGAGTGTGAATAACCAATTTCAAAAGTAGAATTGAATCCCTTACACTCGCTGTAGGTATGACAGATGTCAGCACATGTTTGAAAATGTGCATCAGTGTCGGATTTAGAGGCCATACGGGCAAAACGGTTTATTATGAAAAAATCAATACGCTACTTTAGCGCACTGTGAATCCTATACTCTATTTTTTATACTTGTTGCAGGTTGCAATTTATAAATGAGAACTTCACTGCTGCATGTAGGACGCCACAATCAACATAAGACAAGTGCAAACTGGCAATTATTTATAGACACAGGAGAAACCAACAAAGAGACAAAGAATTAGTAATGAAGGTTAAGTATTACAGTATAATTAGTGCAGATGCAGCACATCAATATGACCCCTGTTGTTGCAGAGATAGGCAAAAATGAAGGGCTGAGAGTTTTTTGTTCGGACTGAAATCTGCAGCATGTGGTCTCATCGATTTACACAATTTAATCCTGAGCAGATGAATTAATCTGTGAAATTACCTGGTCAGGTGTTTGGTTAACTATCCCCGGTCCATATATATATGTCCTTGTTGGAGAGCGTGCTGCCAACATCCATTTATAAGACATGCAAAGTGATTTCCCTTGATATATTGTATTGATTAAACTATGAGTCCATTACCATTAGATGTTAGAAGACTGATTCAGGACTAAAGACCTTAGTGTTTACACCCTTACATCCTGCATAATCAATAAATCAAAACGTATATTTTGGACCACACGACCATGTCATGCGAGCTTGTAGGGAAGGGGCTAAAATAACGCTCCAAAGTTATGCTAAATGTTTGCGAGAAATAACTGGCATGGCCATTTTCAAAGGGGTCCTTTGACCTCTGACCTCAAGATTTGTTAATGAAAATGGGTTCTATGAGTACCAACGAGTCTCCCCTTTACAGACATGCCCACTTTATGATAATCACATGCAGTTTGGGGCAAAACAAACATGCAGTTTTTTTAATGCAGTATAAATGTGTTATTTTTGCCTATTCTGAAACTGATGTGTATGAATATTTCTGCATACTGGGGTCCCTAAACAATCTTGTAATTACATAAATTCGGTATCAGTGTAAAGCTGAGACTCTTATGGATCCAATGAGCCCAATTATATTCATGTGTGATGATGTTAGTCCCCATAGTAGCCATTTCATTATAGTGAGACCATTTTTTAAAAACTTGGCCTCACTGTATAAAATGACCTGTGGTGACCTCTAGGATAATCACAGCCTCATGAAACTTTACCACCACAAACTACAGACCTAGGGCATTCAGAGGATGGATAGCTTTCCTAGGTACAGTAGATTGACAATAAGGGGGATTCTGAGCAGTTTCTAGAACAGAAGTGCTCGTCATCCAATTGCTGAAAAATGCAATTCTTGCAGAAATCTCAAAACATTTTTGATACCAAATCACAGAATTACTTTTTCTATGGTGTTCCTCATGGCCTTGGTGTCTGAATGTGGCATTTTGGAGGAATTTTTGATAATTTTTATCAATTCTTGATTGGTAGAAAATGGTTAAATTTAGCACCAGATCTGTGTAACAAATGGTATCAACCCCAAAATTGCTGCAACAACTTATGAGACATAATAGAGCATGTGAATGGAAATCATATACTTCTATCACAATGTGCTAAGCCCTTATACACTTTCACAATTTATTGTAATTAATTCATTCATTCATTCAGGTTTATTTCTGATGTATGACTAGAACAACTTGACACACAGAGCTGAGCTACATCTCAAATTTCTGACCTGCTATCTCCCCATAAAAAAAACCTGTAATGAAGAAAAAAACGGGTCTCAGAGGGTTAAATAAAGCATATTCAAAATACTAGAGAAGTGACGGTGACATAATCAGTGGTACAGACAGAGACAAACAAGACAGCGTGTGTTTGAATATACAAGTGCTTGATTACTGTACACATTTTTTAGAAAAATCACTGTGAGTCTGAGCATCTCTTCACGTCCATGTGTGTGTTTAGGGGCAGTTTATGGAGCAGAGGGACCAGTGAGAGAGTTCATGGAGGCGGAGAGGCCTTAGGCTCTGCAACAGCAGCACAGGCATCATCATCACAGATCAGAGGAGCTATATTTAGGACAAGTTTGATTTTCCCTCACAGGTCTCGGCCTTTTGCAGCCACTTCACAGTTGTGTTTTGAAATCCAGACCAGAGGAAAACATCTCCTCCTCGCCAATTGAATACTTGTCCCCACTCTTCATGTTTTTTTCTGTCTGTCCATGTTTATTTCTGCTTTTTTCACTCTCCATCCGAGCTGCCAAACCGTATTTTCCTCACATCCATGCTGTACAACAATCTGTCTTAGTTGTCCAAACAGCAGGAACAGGACTCATGCTGTGACAACTTCAATTCTGTGAAGCATACAAGTTCTTTTCATATTCCACTTTCTCTGATGTTGACCAGATATACAGAATACTGACATTATCTTTTAGGGAGTGCTGTGATGGCCGTACCTTCACTGTGTGCTCTTGTAATGGCTGACAGAAGCGATTACAGGTGCTGCTGACAGGTAATAGTGATTGGGATGTTTTTCAGGCACTGATTCGGCTGCACACATTTTTAGATGACCTCCCAATAATTGAGGTGAAAAAAAATGTATTGACTTGATCAGTTTGAAAATATCTCAAAGACTGAGAACATAGAAGTATGAAAGATGTGAAGCTCAGATTTAATTAAGATTTGACATCCTGTTCTCTTACATTTGCATTTGTTTTAAAGATGCTTTCTCTCTGGAGAGACTGAAAATGTATGCAGTAAAAAAAAAACTAGACTCTGAGACCATGCATCATGAATGATTTCTCGTATATACAGTTATTCTCTGAAGGATTTCTTATAGACTTTAATTTTTTAACACGGATGTTGACTTAAAAACTCACACTTTGTGTCAGCATTCCATGCATTTTACATGTGAAATCCCTCTAGTGCTGGTAAATACTGAGGTGGCAATTTGGCCTCTGGCAAGCTTTTGCATCTTCACTCATACAGTAAATGCACGGGTGTCACTTGGTCTCTAAAAATATCTATTTTTAGATCATCTTGTGCAGCCATTCAAGCGTGACCGCAAAGGATAATTACAGCTATTTTTAGTGCAAACCATGTTTTGCTAGTGTCTGCCGTCATGATAGTTATTTGTGTTCAAGCTTACCGTACAAAAAACAAAAAGTCAAGTCACTATAGGTGCTTCTTTCAAATAAAAATATATGGTGAACTTTAAAAAGCAACCAAATCTGAATCATTCTTTACTTGTAAAGGAGAGGAAAAGTTAGGGGATCACCAAAGTCAGTAGGACTCATCCTCTGGGAACCATGAATGTCCCTCCAGTAATTATTTCAGTCATGACCAAAGTGGTGGACCGACTGACCGACCAACAGACAGACGGACAGACATTGCCATCCAACCCAACACACTGCAAATTAAGAAAACACATGCAAAATAGACAAAACACAAGCATATTAAGAAACATGCTGCAAATACAGAAAACAAAACCAAATACAGACACCTATCACTTTGCTTCATTTGTTTAGCAGTTAACAATTAGGCCTTAGGTTGGCATACATTTTAAAATATGTCACTGGTTTTAACTTTGTTTTAAACCATTAATTAACAATTATTTTCATCCTTGTATGTCATGTTAGCCTGTTTTGCAATTAATTGTGTGTATTTCGTCAGATTATTTGAATTGGCAGGCTAATAATAAAGAAAAGGATAATGCTAGGTTAACAGGAATAATATCTCAATTGTGCGTCCCCAATGTTAATCATGCGATCACAAATAAATTTAACTACATTTTAGCTTTTTTTTCCCAATACAACTGATGGATAGCCAACTTCAACAACTTCATAAGCCACAAACCATGGCAACAACGGTGCGTTCAAAATCGCATACTTTTATTTTTACTTTTAGTACGTACTGCAGCTGCCCTTACAAAGTACATACCGTTGCATGTAGTATGCATACAATTTGGCCATACTACTCCGTCATTAAATTGACACAATCCTCTGCACAACCGATATATAAGCAAGAGGGTCAAAGTTGCAATGTTATGACAAAGTAGTATGTCACAATTGTATGCATACTGCATGCAACAGTATATACTTTGTAAAGGCAGCTGCAGAAGCTATGTACTAAAAGTAAAAAGAAAAAGTATGTGATTTGGAAGTGTGTCCCAGCCGTGTGCATCACTTTTTAGTGTCCCCTGGACACAGTTTCCTTTGTCATCTGTGCTACATGCGTTTCTGTATTTGCTTGTTTTCTATATTTGCAACATTTTTTTTCCAAATGCATCGGTTGTCAAATTGTTGAAAATGTTTTCTTAATTTGCAGTGTGTTGATCTCTCAGTGTACCACCATAGTATTGACACTATTTTCAAAAGAAGCTATGAGTTTTGTGCAGTACAGTACTCATCTCCATGCATGTTTTCCCTGCATGTGCCCTCCTGTAGCCTACGTGCTGGTGAACAGCCCTAAACTGCAGAGGCATCTTAAACCACAGACATTCTGAAAACAAACAAATCCATCAGAGATGCCTCGCTGGCTCCACAGTCTCCTCTCCCTCCTTACGTAACGTAGGTCTTGTCACAGGGAGTCAGCTTCAGGGGCTGAAGCTCCCACAGCAGCAACATGGGTCTTGTTAATACTGACCCAATTTAATGGGTAGGCAACAGGGATGATGACTGGACGGCCGGATGATGCTTGCCTGGCCTGCTGGCTGACTGGCTACTACTGGATGGCTGAATGCTTGTTGTAACAGGATGTTACGGCAGGAAACATGCGGAGGGACTATCTAAAAATACCTTATGCATAATCCTTTAAAATGAAGACATTTCAAGGAAAACATTGTCACTTTTCTAATAATTTGTATGCAACTCATGCACCATGAGTTTAAAAAATGAATTAAAAGCTCAAATGATTGTTCCTTTTAATTATTTTGATATGGAGAATTAACCAGTAGCATGGAGGAAAAAGTAATTAATCCTTTCATTGTGATTTTAATGATTTTCTGGCTGCTCTATAATGGCTTGAGTGATTTATTAAACAAATTGCTGTGCCATTTCCGGACTGAATGGCTGGCTGCCCAGTTAATATGCAATTGGCATACTGTTACATATTTCCCATGTTACTTGTGAATAGGATTACCTGCATAACCGGCTAATTGACTAAATGTCTGAGTACGGTTGAGTTCAATGGGAGCCTGATTGGCTGGCTGGTCGGTTGCAGAGAGCCTGGCTGAGTGGATAGAGGATAAAACGCCATTTTTCCTTCATTTGTGTCTAAAACCTGTTTGACTGGCTGCCTTATTGATCGACGAATCGATTGCTTCTTTTGTATGGCGGACCGGCTGGCCGGCTGATTTGCAGGCTGGCGCTTCAAACGAAATGTCACTCCTCATCAGCGGCGGTGTCGGCACTTGTAAGATTTATGACTTAGTCCACCTGGTAATTATGGAGAGTCACTTGTTTAGTGAAACGAGGTGACATGACAGCTGCCACAACACTGGTTGGTGGAGACGGAGAGGGAGCAAGGGAAGGACCGCGGGGTGGAAATTAACAGAGTGGAAAGGACTTAAAGGGAGTAAAGCAGGGCGGTGAGAGGGAGAGACGAGGGAGAGGCTGGAGCAGTGAGGAGGGGAGGAGAGTGACAGAGCGAGACGGAGCCTGGAAATAAGTGTGTGTGTGTGAGAGAGAGATGTTGATGATGAGGCACTGAGGAAGTTCTCTCTCTCTCTCTCTCTCTCACTTTCTCTTAGCAAATGCATCAACAGATTGTCTTACTGCATCAGAATAGTGTTATTATACTGCTCCTGACATAACTGCCTTCTTGACATGTCCGTCCACCCACACACATACACACACACATACTCACTCGCATGCAGGAATAGTAGCAATTCAGCGTTTGCACTGCACCCCGGTTCTTCAATGATTCATGCGTTTCACACAAACCATACATGGAAAGAACCTTTGCACTATCAAACCTGAATTATGTAAATGTTATAGATTTAAATAATGTATTCAATGCCTTCTTCAGTGTTAAGAGATAGACTTAAATAAACATAAGCAGTGCAAGTAGTGGGCTCAAAGCTCTACACCCACGCAAATTGACTGGGATTGATTGTGAGTTTTTCTGTTGCCTCATCTCTGCTTGAGGCTCGCAGCTAGAGGTTACATTAGCAGCTGCATAACACACCCAAATCTCCAAATGAACTATGGTAGTCGAGTTGCATTGTGGGCAATGTAGGCGCCAGGTTTTGACAAGGAAGAAGAATGTCTGGAGTAGAAAAAGATGATATCTCTGGTTCAGCTGCATTGATTTTGATCCTTTTTTAAAAACAAAAAAATGTCTGTCATCCTACAATGTTATAGGAGTGCAATGCTAAATTGGTGGAGTGCTCCTTTAATGTTAGTGCTGAAGTATAGGCTAAAAACCGGGCTCTAGGTCAGGGACGGTGGCGGGAATCAATCTTTGGTGAGCCTTGAGGCCTTTACACATCGGCACCGTTTTTTTTCGTGGGACTAATCGCACGTCAATACATTACTTTCACAGAGAACGTGAATATTACATGGCAAGAAAGCAATGTACTTTTTCGGAACGAGGTTGATTTTTCAAAAGCTTTCGCACTGCGAATAAAGGCATCAACCAATCACGTTGTGCGGAACCGGTTGAGTTGCGCCTATATTTATGAAACAACGACACAGAGGCTCTGTAGTCCGAACCAAGACGGCAAATTCTATTACTCCTTTCAACCTTGACGAAGGCAGCGTAGACCAGATCCACTCCTTCCGTTCTTACCTTTCACAATAAAAGCCCTATAAAGGCTTAGGGTTGCTCAGGGTTACATTTTGTCACCTGATAGTTATTTAGAAACACACCTATCAAAAAAATGCAAATTTATTTAATGATAAAACGAAATAACAATGTGGCCAAATTATCTACTATTTGTTACCTTACATACATCTGGTTCATCAGCCACTTTGGCACACACACACACATGCACACCCACTGCTGTGAAGCATGATTGTGCAGCACTTGGTCCGGCCCATGGAAATATCTGATTTGGTTTTGAGAGTGATGGTGCAGTCTGTTATAAATAGTTCTCCCTAAAAGCTAAAAAACACTATCTGCTATTGATTAGCTGTCAGCACATGTTAAAGCTCACTGTCGCTGGTCAAACAGTCTGCCCTGGTAGGCTGAGCCACACACACACACACACACACACACACACAGAGAGAGAGAGAGAGAGAGTCATGCAAAATGCATCCACAAGCACCCTCCTCTATGTTTTCTGTGATGCTCTATAACACACATTTTGATACACTCATATATACTGTACATGTGTACACCCACATATATGCAAATGCTCATTCCATGCAGATAAAAAAATAAATACAAACACTCACACATCCCAGACAAACTCTCTCCCACACACACCCGATTCAACATTTGCTCTGCTTCCTCTGACTTGAATGATTCATGCATTTGGCGCTCCCACTCTCAATGCAAATCGTTGGTTTATTGAAGCTGCAGTGACCACATGGCATTATGGTTTAAAGTCTGCCCCACTGTTCACCTTTAATATCAATATCTGATGAGAACAATGGCACAAAAATCCATAATATCAGCCAATTTGATTAATTGATCCTACTTATTAGCATGGTCTTTTGAAAAAATCCAAAGTCAGTATTGTTTGTTTGTGGTTTTATAATGTCTGAAAACACAAATACCAGTCTTTATTTGTGTATTCCCAGAGCACAAAAACATTATCTGTCTGGCAAACTTTGCTCACATCCCGTGTAAACAACGCGAGTTTCCCATGGCGTCTTCTGGGAAAGAAAGATCTGCCACTGACTGAAGAGTTTCTGAAAAATACTTCCTTTGTTTATCCTCCAAACCAAGCCCTGTATGTTTTAGACTTTTTTTTTTACATCATTAAAACTAACTGCTTTATATTCTAATGCCAGTCGCCTTCAATTACCACCAGATACAGCTAGAAACACTTCTGCGGTGTCGTGGACAGAGATGATGATGTTTACCCGTCTGTTTCTTTTTGTGGTAATGGTCTTTGCAGCAGATATGAGGAATATAATGACAACTGGAACCGGACAGTTGCTTATGTAATAAAGTTTCTGCTCGTGCATGCTCAGTCCGGCTCTGCCAAAATGCTCCTGTGGAGCTGCACAGTGCAAGTCCATGATAGTGATTGTACTGGAGAGCTTCCAGGTGTTCATGTGTGTGTGAAAGTGTGGGCATGGAGCAGTGTGTTGCTCACTGTAATAGTGGGGGTTGGGGTAGAAGGAGCATCACTGAATCGGTGGAATACATTGTTTCTTTTTGTGGTGCAAGGAAATTTATAGTAATGAAATACTTTATTGACAGCATGTGTTTACCTGACAAGGAACATTGGGCCATGCTGCAAGGAAGAGGTTGATATGGGTGGTTATGAGTACAAAATCCTGTGAGTTGAAACTGTTTGCATCCTGTTTCCTACCAGCTGTCCACATTGTTTTCTTTAAACCACGACTGCAATCTTTCCTTGACTTAGAACTGACCCGAAGTTTTTTTGCCTAAACCTATCCAAACTTTGACTGGTCAGAAAACATTTATATGAATAATTTTAACTCAAACTCTCTAAAGCATGGAGACTTACCGGAGGCTGACTGGAACGGTGACTGCTTGTCTTCAAGACTCAGAAATTAGGATGTGGAATGTAGAGGGAAAAATGATCATTTAGTGTATAACCTTTGTATTAAGTGTGATTCTCTGTGTTATACCGTTTTGTAGAAAGCATGACTGGCTCCCTTTTCCGCTGAACTATACTCGAACCCCTGATACTATAAATGAACTGTCCTTCTTCATATGGCTCCCTTTCCGCTGAACTATACTCGAACCCCTGATACTATAAATGAACTGTCCTTTTTCATACAATGCCTGAAGGATGACATATAGCCTAGCCTGCACATTAACTCTTCTCTTTCATGTCTGAGACAAGAGTGTGCCTTCATTTAGGGAAATTCCTTTATTAATCAAGTGCATTGAATGTAACCATTGACTCTTTGTTCAAGTGCATTGAATGTAACCATTGACTCTTTGTTCTTATGCATATAAAAACCCTGGTGAGGATGCACTCGGGATCGATTCCTCGGCAGTCGCTGACTGTCACTTTAGAGGTTTCGGTCCTTTTGCGCAAAAGTTAAATAAATATACAAAGATAAATTTCTCTTTGTTGGTCTCCCTTATTCGGTCAATTTCCGCCACATGGAACAAAGGAATATACAGTACATGTGTTGTGTTGTGTTGTGTAGTGAGGTCCATGTGAATTTTGGCAAACACCAGGGACGACACCAGAATCAGCTCCTTGGTTGTAACGTTATTATTAGAATTGGAGTATCTTGAATCTTTGGTAGCTACCGTAGACTATATATAAGAAGTGGACGTAGTCACCGTGACGTAACCCATTGGTTTGTGGACTGCCATTTTGAAGCCTTGAGTTCTTCATTTTTGCCGTCGTCATCTTAGGTTTTGGCCGTTGCCATCTTGGTTTTTCGACTGTTGCCATCTTGGCTTTTTACAACCAGCAGTGACACGAGAGGGTGGAGCTAAGTACAACCGAATGCTGACTAAGACGTTTTAGTCAAGCAAAATGTTACAATTAACTTTCATGAACTGAAAACACACTGTGAAAGGGTTAAAGATGTAAGACAAAAAACAAGTACAACTCCCAGACCGGGCAACGCCGTTGTAGCGACCTGTCAATCACAAGGTAGCCACACCCTAAAGCATACCCTGCTTTATGGTCTATTTAACTCTAAATGAGACCATAATTTATTAAATGAACATCATGCTGTATAGAAGAAGACTTGAAACTAGCGATTGAGATCATAAACTCATGTTTACAATGTTTACTGAGGTAATAAACCAAATGAGAAGTAGGGTCATTTTCTCATAGACTTCTATACAATCAGACTTATTTTTGCAACCAGAGGAGTCGCCCCCTGCTGGCTATTAGAAAGAATGCAAGTTTAAGGCACTTCAGCATTGGCTTCACTTCTCAGACCCGGAGTTGCCCACTGGTAGCTACACAATAATTCCTGGGCGGTTACATAACAGTCATTGTTGTAGATAATTATAGTTTAAGAACTATCTTTGGGGACAAACGTGTGTGTGTGTGTGTGTGTGTGTGTGTGTGTGTGTTTGTGTGTTTGGTTAACCACACTGGAATGAAAAGCACAGAGCTCATCAAGACTCATAGTACTCACAGGCAAATGCAACAAAGCATGAAATACACTGGGGGACCCACGAACACACATAAACAACAAATAGAGTAGATCAAAGCACAAAACAGGATTAACGATAAAATTAGAGCATGAAATATTACCACAGTATAAAATATGAAAATAAAAAAGTAATTATAAGCCTATAAGAATTAAATGTCTAACCCATTATAAAGAATCCATAAGTACCGCGGACAATAAAGGGTATCATAATATAAAGCATCGTAAAGACTCAATGTAGTATAAAATGAAATGTGAAGGAACTGGCTCAGAAACCCATCCAGCATAATGGTTACTGTCCACCATGATGCAGTTCTTATCCATATCATATCAGTGTTAATATTCTGGGTATCATCGCTCACTGCTAAACACGCATAGGATCTTTTTGCCTCGGGGTTTGCTTCAAAGGCAGTCGATGTTCAAAACAGAGAGTACATGCTGCCTGAGAGGCTTGATAACAGCAGTCTCGAAACCACATACATGTATACACATATAGCTACAAGCTTTTGCAACTTCGTAAACACGTTTGAGGGGATGTAAAAATATATATCTCAGAAAATGCACTTGCATGTTTTTGGAAATATCCATGCGCTGAATGGAGATAGTGTGATATTACAGCTCTTTGCCCAGTTGAAAAGCTATTGCCCATGCCTTTAATTACATCCTAATACCTTTCTAATGTTTGACCTGGGTAACGATTAACCACACTGAGGCTAGAATCAATACCAAAATCTGATATACAAGCACTCCTGCTGACTGTTAATGTTTGCCGAGATCAAACACACTCCGATTTGTAAGGCCGGAACACCTCACAGCATGTGCACAGCAGATTTTGTGAATAGTATTTGTTGTTTGTCTGTTATACACAGATAGCAAAATTACACATTTGCCAAAAGAAGGTTAAAGGGACAGTGTGAAGAATTTGGTGGCATCTCCTGGTATGGTTGCAGATTGCAACCATCTGAGTACCCCTCCCCTTACTCCTCCCTTCCCAAGACTGCGGTAACGTGAGCCGCCGAGTGCTAAACCGTGGTGATGCCGTTCGCCTCGCTCAGAGGCCATCCTTACCATAATAACACTACTTTAGGAACAACAGAAGTCAGACGGCGGCAGGCAATGCCACGATTATACACTCAATGCAGTTTGACAGGCGTGTAGGAGAACTACGGCGGCCATCAGGTAATGTAAAAACGTGAAAGCGTCTCTCTAGATTCCGTGTTTGGTTTGTCCATTCTGGGCTACTGTAGAAGGTATGACACATGGCAGTGTAACTAGAGCTGCGGTTGTGCATTGCTATTGACTCAATTTCAGCGAGTGCAGATCATATTTTGCTGCACATGTGTTGTACCCTAAAGATATGACGCGTTGATGACGCATGACATCTCCTCTTTTCCCCCTCCTTAGAAGAGGACCTGCTCCCTATGTAGATATGAAGGGCTCATTCTAAGCTAAACAAAACACAAAGATTCGTAGCTTCAGGTGATTATACACTAATGAACACATACGAATATTATATTACATTTCTGCTAATAGATCCCCTGAAATGTTACACACTGTTCCCTTAAGTCACTTTGTGCTGATGGATTTTGTAAAGGACTATTTTTCTGATTACAGTGATTTATTTCTCGAGTCAAAATAAACATAGAGTCTGTGTATTAATGGTTATTGCAGTGAACAAGTGTCTGTAATGTGTTCTTTTAAACATCTCTCTCAGAACATCTGGTGCCCCTCTAACTGGAAAATGGTTTACACGGGACACAGGTGGCTCGAGAGCCGGGTGGTTAGAGAGAACAGGTTCTGTCAGGAGAATCGGAGGCAAATAACACACTTGTATTTTAAGCTGAAGGTCAAGAACACACTCACAAGCATTTGAGATGGTGCCTGGAGCAAAGAGTATTTGAAAACATACTCCATGTGTTTTTTTCTCCTCTCCACTTAGAGACACCAGATGGTTGGTATTTGTCACATCGGACAAAAGTTGAACAAGTGAGCGGCTAGATTCATCATGCTGAATGCATCATCAACAGAGGGTTTGTTAAATATCATTTGTATGCCCCTTTTCTAAAACAATAAAGTGCTTCACAAGTCGATAAAAACAAAAGAGATGACGCAGACACAGTTACGCAGTAGAGCAACAGACAGGAGTCAATAAAAGGCCTGTAAAATAAAGTTTGAATTAGCATTTTGAATTAGCAAAACGGCATGTATGATGGTAGAGGGCAAACAACAAGTTGGCTATAAATATATATTATGAAAATTTTCATTTCCCTTGTTTGGATGCTCATTAGCTGACTGAAAGAGATAGACAAACATTACCCCACAAGACATATACTGAGTATATCACACGAGACGACAACACAATGCGAAGACGTGACTCAATAATGTTGAAAAATCAGAAGGGAAAAATACATGAGAACAGCTCTCAAAAGAACTTACAGACAGTAGAAACAGATTGATTAATTAGTGGCTTGTATACGAGTGATTTAAGAGAACTTGTTGCATTCTCATATTTAAAATTTTCTCTTAGGTACGAACACAATGAGAAAGTTTGCTTTTTTAAAATCATATTTGCTCCAGTTCTGCCCATTGCAGCTTCAAGTAAAAGTATTGGTACTTTATAATTAAAATGACTCAGTGTGACTCACGATGCTGCCGCGTATGTTTCAGTTTGTTCTCACAACAGCATGCAAAGTGTATGAGTACAGTACATGTATATATATATCTACATCCTAGTGAAAGTTTGGGTGTGTGTTCACTCGTGGCTTTAAATAGGTGAGAGTCAGGGATTCTCTAATATCCTGAAATAACAATATTTCACAGCTTTAATTGACACATACAGTATGATGCAAACACAGGTAGAATCTGACTTATACAGTACAGTGCAACAAGAGTGAAATACATCCGCAGTGGAATATACAGTACATATTATTTTTTTACAAATATAGAGGGGATGATAGACCGTATCACAGTCGTGGACCTCTTCGTCTCTGACAGGTGATGTCATAATGCTGTCATGCATGCTGAGGGTTTGTGACATCACAGTGATCCGCCCTCCAGGGCCGACCCGGGACGGAGGCCTCTGAAAGGAGATCTGGGTGACATGTTTTTGCATCAGACTGTCTCAGTCTGTCGTTACATCAGTACTTTGGTGAAACTGCGAAACCTCAAGGTCAATATGCCACATTTTGACGCATGTTTATGTTGACACTAGACAATTACAGATGAATGAATGAATGAATGAATGAATGGTAAACAAAACTCTACGCAGCATTTACAGTATTGGATAGAGGTTGAGTAATGTGTGACTTTTGACCCTTTTTAACTGCAAAATGGCAATTTTTTGATCAATGAAAGCCACTAGAAAACAAAGAAACCAACTTTGCTCATTGTTCGTTTTTATTATACAAGGCTTTGCATGACTTCTACTTTTTAATTGCTGTTGTAAAGTGTGAAGTTAAGATAAGATAAAACCCTTTGTGAATAATTTACAGGCTAAAGTTAAACCACATAAACTCTTTTTTTTCTTTTTCTTTAAATATCTGTCTCATACAGTCATTACAGCTATCCATATTAATCTATGAATGTCAGATAAATCCATATCACCATGACTCTATAATCCCCATAACTCTGAACAGCTATTTGTTGGCAGAGATATCATCATACTGAATTTAATTTGCATTTTAAGGGGGCACACAGAATAGAGGAGTAAAATGTGAGCCAGACTCTGTCAAGATTGTATCAACCTCCAACTGCTTTCACATGTCTAAACTCAATAAAACACGACCTTGCAGAGGGAGATATGCACGACACGATGCACTTGAAAAATCTTTAAATCACACACAACCAAAACACAGTGTGGTATTGCAATGCAATAGTATAGATAAGTTTCATAAGACAATTGTCTTCAGCTGTGTTGGTGGGATTGCCCATATGTTGCAGTGAATGCTCTCTGTGCTGAGTGCTCTACTGCAGAGTAACCCACTTTTTAAAAATGACAAACCGTCGCGACCCGATTCACAATATAGGCGTCATCTATAAATGGTGAGAAGAGCAAATTTGTGAGTATAAATGAACGTCACATCACCTTTTATTATCTTGAATAGGTAAACCAGCTATTTTGAAGAGATATATGTTTGATAAATCGTAACTTTGCGACCTTAAGAAGTGTTCAATTGTTTGATAAAGTTTTTTATCTTTATTTTTATTTTTATCTTTATCTTTATTTTTATTATTATTATTATTATTATTATTATTATTATTTATTATTATTATTATTATTATTATTATTATTATTATTTTGCACAATTAAAAAGGCACATGTAATATTCAAGAGAATACAATTCACAATAACTAAACAACTAAGCGAGCGATGAAAATAACAGACAAAAAAATAAATTAAAAGACAAAAAATAACTAATGACAAAACAAAATAAAACAAACAAAAAACAAACAAGTAGTCAATCAGGAATTAAGATACATAAATATTCATAAAGCTTTAGGGCTTTTTTTTTTTTTTTTTTTCCCAACATTTTCCATATGTTTTGAAAATTGATGAAGTGAAAACTATGAGCTAGTTCAGGTTTTATTTTATTTTTTCAAACCTTTATTTCTTATAATAAAGATACATTTTCAAGGGTATTTAAACAACAAATCCACATCAAGAGACAGACCCTTTAATTTCTCTGTCTGCAGACAGTTTACATGTACATAACATGAGCTAGTTCCACTCACACCTGCTGTGACATAAATCCAACGCACCCTTCATTAAAAGGCGGTGCATTTAAATAGTCAATGAAACGCCCACTCATGTCTGTTGCTCATGTAGACCTCAAACGCCACATCAAGCCAGAAGAGGAGTTCACTGTCCAGTTTTTAGCATGTTAGTTTGAATACTCTTCCCTAAAGGATTACTCTCAACTGAAACACCAGAGATCACTGCTTCACTTCAAACCTGTAAGTACCTGCTGCTTGTGCTAACATAGTTGATGCTTTTGGCTCTGTATTTCCTTGTTTGTTTTGTCTGGCTGCTAATTTCTGCTTGTATGCTGCTGATTTACCTGCTAAATGTGTTGTTTTTGCAGTGGTATAACTTGTAAATGGCCTTCTTCTTGCAGTAGCTGTTTGTTTTGGTTGTTACCTTGCATGTGCATTATGATGCTTTGCACTATTGATTTACTTGGTGGTTTAAAAAAAATGAGTATTCATGTTTGAGAATCATGAATTTGCACATAATGTCCTCAAGGCATTGTTTTAATGGGGTTTTGTAGTAGATGGAATATTGACTTGCTCAAAGTTTATTCCCAAGTATTCTCTTTAAAAATAACAATCAATAGGTTTGTTCAGCCGCTATATATGAAGAATATTTTTACTTTACTTACTTACTTTTATTGTATACTGTCTGTTAAGGCCCAAAATGTTTTTCATTGCTCTGCAGTTTTTTTCCTTCCAAAAAAATACAAAGAAAAATTGTTGAAAAATGTTCCTCTTTTTTCCAATCTCTTAATGTGTGGAGCAGCTGTATTAATCTTCATATGGTAATTACATCTAAGCATCTACATGTACGCTCAGCTGCCATGTTTTGATGGCCATCTGTTGCATATCAAACACTGTGTCACATATTAAGAAGAGCCAGTCAGTCAGTTTTATTTGTGTTATGAATTATTTAAGTTATGAATAATCTCCTGTCGTGCCTTGGCTTGCTGTTTCATATCCGGTGGATTGCTTGGATCGGATGTATTCATGCAGGCTTGTGGGTTTTTCGTTTATCATTATCACAGCATCATCTCTGCTGTGCTTAGCTTTGCTTTTTTTTCGGGAAATGATGAGGTCAGACTATACCGGTGATTTTATTTTGATAAGTATTGATGCATATTCAAGTAGATGACTGACTCTGTCCTATTCCACAACTACAAGTGGATACGCATAAGGGCACTTCTCGTGGCCGCTCCGCTGCCTTTTATCATCTCAGTCGTATACAGAAAAAAACCACAATAAAAAGAAAAAGCAGATCTACTCTTTACAAATAAAACTTGTGATGAGTGTCGCTGAAGCACACATCAGAGGTCAGTTTGCTTTTTATGCAATCAATCATACTGTATAGATTTTAAAGTGAAATCGCTATCTATTTCATTTATCAGTTTAAACCAACAGTCAAGTTCAATTTAGTTTTTCATTCTTTAAAAACCACGAAGGTATATACGCTCTACTTCATACCTCCGCCGATGATTCTCCAACCTACAAAGCCTTGTAATGGTTTTTGTTTATCATTTATCTTCTGAGGATTATGTTCTGAGAAAACAGCATGAAAATCCAAAGCTGCTTAGTAGGAGGTCTTTGATGTATGACTTTCCCTTATAAATAGGAATGAAACACAATATGGTCATTTTGCAGGCTGTAGTTTGTGGTGCTGTTGAACTGTATTGCAGTATACAGAGCGGTGTTTAGCATACCCTCATTTGAATATATATGGGGTGCACAAAGAAATAGAAATACCTGCCAGTACACCACAAACTGCAGCCTTTGAGATGATCATAAAGCCATTTGAAACCATTATATTCAGATTTATTGCAGGACTGTTTTGTGTGTGAATAATTTTTTCTCCACGTCACCCACTGCTTTCATACAATGCTAACATATTATGAAACAACCAGGCAACAACCTCCAGTTCTGAAAAGTGAAGCCAATGCAGAAGTGCCTTAAATATGCATTCTTTCTTACAGCCAGCAGGGGGCGACTCCTCTGGTTGCAAAAAGAAGTCTGATTGTATAGAAGTCTATGAGAAAATGAGCCTACTTCTCACTTGATTTATTACCTCAGTAAACATTGTAAACATGAGTTTATGGTCTCAATCACTAGTTTCAAGTCTTCTTCAATACGGCATTATGTTCATTTAATAAATTATGGCCCCATTTCGAGTCAAATAGACCATAAAGCAGGGGATGCTTTAGGGCGGTGTTACGGTGGGTGACGTCACGGTGACTACGTCCTCATCTGATATACTGTACAGTCTATGGAAACAACCTTAAAGTCCCAGAGAAACGTAAGTTAGAGTGTCTTTAGCTTCTGTACTTTGACGTATTTCTCTGTGAAACGGAGTATTTGAGCAGTACACAGTTACAAGAGGAATTTAAACCAAGTCCTTCACATTTGATTGGACCGCTAAAAAGTGGGCGGGCTTAGAATGTAGCCGATACGGAGCTATCCAGAGGACTGTCAAACACACGCTAGATTGATGGATGGATGTCATGATATTATTAATTGAAATTGGTTGGTAGTAGCTTTACGTAAACACACGTCATATTTTGTTTTACACGGAAGAAAAAAAAAAAGGATTTTGATATAAAAATACAAATAAATTGATTTTGTTTCATATACATTGTTAAATAGGTGCACGATATGACTGGGGGACGTGATCTAAAAGGGTTAAAAAAGCATTTTTCATTTCATCTCGACTTTAAAATAATAGGCCCAGTATGCATATAAATGTATATCTAAGTCAAATGAAAATTGCTCTAGAGAATTCTTAAGTGATGCTCCGGCTATAATTTGTGTCTGTGTGGTGTCGGGTTACATTGTGATTCATAACACCTCCTCCCACTTTGTCCTACCACATGCTGGCTTCTCTCTGTGCTCACTTGGTTTCTGGCAGGCAGCCCACCTTTCTTCTGTTCAAAAGTCAGTCTCGGGCAGGTCTGACGACGCAGGCACTGATATCATTGAGAACAGAGTTTACGCAGAGCTGAATTAGGTTTGTATGTACTGAATTGAAAGATGGCGTTCATCTTTAAAGGTCATATATAACATGTAGTGTTGAGGAAACGCATAAGGAAATATTTTGACCCTCACACAACAACTCAAGAGAGCACATGTGTGTAGCATGTGTATGAGCGGCACTCTGGGTTGGATGTGTACCGTGCGCCTCACACACATGCACGCACCTTTTCTCACAATCACGTTGGTTGGCTGTCATGTGCAATGAGAGCCAGTTACATCGGTCCACAGGCGCCACGAGCCATGAGCTCGCTGACAATCCATGTGCGGCGGTGCTGTGTGCCCGTGTCTGCTGTCTGTGCGGATCTGCCATCAACATGTAACATGAGAGAAAATGTCAGATGTGAACATCGGCGAGCAAGGACATTGTGACACATTTCTGTTTCAGTGGTCACAGTGAGCTGCGAATGCACGTACGCTGGTTTAATGGAAAATTCCACCTCGCACACTGTTATGTACTGTACATCTGAGAGGTTCAACGGTGCTATTTGTAAAGAATTTACATTTGTGTGTGTCGTACCCATTTTACCATAACATGCCATATATATTTCTGCTTCCATTTTTACTTTCCTACTCCATGTGCCTTTGGACATTACAGTGTTACCTTGCCTGGCTTATAGCTGCTTGCAGTTTTTTTTTATTTCATAGACATGTAATTAACAAAGTGACCAGTTTGGCTTTGTTCCCTTTTCAAGTTGTGAAGTGATCAGTGCATAGAAGTAGAATGGACATTCCCATTCAAATCAACGTAGCCGGATGGTCAGAGTCGCTGCCAAGTGTATAAGATAAGATATACTTTTATTGTCCCCGTGGGGAAATTTTTTCCTGGACTCCGTCCAATTGCAGTTACAAGCACTAAATGAAAACAGCATCAACAACAATAATAAACCATTCCACACAAGACAGGGAAACAGTTTCACAGAAACAGATGTTTCCACACATACACAGTCCACGTACATAATGGCACATACTATCACACACACACCATGGCAGGTATTGCACCCAGGTAGTGCACTGCACTGTCTACCGTCTTGCCCTTATTGCACAGGCAATAGCCCAATATTACACAGATGCAACATACTGCACTGTCCCTATTTAACATATTGCACTGTCTTATGCGTACCATTGCCATAGCGACCGTTGTAGCGGGCTGGCTTCCCCATAAACTGAACTGAATTGTGGTAAGTCGCGGACTCACTACATTGAGGTTTTGTCGTCGTTACGACAAAACCTCACCTCAGTGAGTCCACGACTTGCCAAAAGTCCGTTTTGTTTATGCAGAAGTCAGCCCGCTACAACGGTCGCTATGGCAACAGTACACATAACATTGGCAGCCGACCATCTGACAATCTGCTACGTTGATTTTAATGGGAATTTCCGCTACTCCTGGGTTGGTGGCCAGCAGCAAAGGCTGGTCTAAACAGTCCCTCCGCATGAGGAGAAGCAACCCTAGCTAACTAGCCAGGATCCGGGAGCCGGTCCGTTCTCTTCCCGGTGAGCTGCGACCACACACTTTACGGCCCAACTGACGTGGGTTCTGTTGTCACCATAACAGCTAACAACAATCGCCATTTTCGATAGTACTAGTCAAATTACCCCAGCAAACAGTTCAATGACCCTTCTACTCATAATTTATTTCTATGGATCAGTTGCTGTTCACTGCATGTGGAAATAGCTCAAGATCGGGACAGAGATGGAGACGCAGTTATGAAATGATTTAGCTGATGTCAGGGAAATGCAAACGCGTGCAGTGCATCAACCAACCAAATTTAGGAGAAAATAAGCAATGTCTATATCAATAGTGGCTGGTTGAATTATTAAAATGATGATTCTAGGAATTGTATGATCCATCCCTGGAGGCATTCAGAAGAAATGCTGAATGTATTTGGTGGGCAGTTGCAGAAATATAACCTAACCACATTGGCTAAACTCAATAGAAGAAAAAGCTGATAGGAGAAAACCTCCGTGTCCTCATTGTTGCGGTGATATATGTCAAGTATACTGTGAATGATATACTGTTGGTTGAAGGCACATTACATACCTTTTCACAGCCACTCACTTGCTGAGGAATCTAATGATGCATGTTGCTATGATACAATTCAGCCGATGCTGGTTGTGTCCAAGTGGTTTTGCAAGTTAAAATCATCCTGAATGTTGTCTTTTCTTCCCATTTACAGCGGAGCGACACTGTAAGTGTGCTTGTCGGGAAAAGTGTTGTTGTGCAAGCGAGCCCTCAAAAAAGCAAGCTGTAGGTATTTTCAATTGAATACACCAGTGCTCAGGCATTTTTCTTTCCATTGTCGAGACTGAGGTGAGAGCTGACATTTTCGATAGTATCATATTGCACATTTAAATCTGATTTAAATCCAGTTTGGTATTTTAAGCTGATAGTTATTTTGGCTGACATTTTTGTGTTTGCTTTAAACAATATTTTGCAGTTCAGCTGAGCATTTATTTAATCCGGCTGTGTGTTGTCACAGCAGCAGCATTTTAACATCTTAAAACTATTGATTACCCTCTTCAGTTCCTTTTTAGGGATGTCATGAGAACCAATACTTTGGTACCAAGTTGATGCCTTTCTGAAAACATGGTGGCACTCGTTTTTCTAGAGCACCGCAATTCCCGGGGATCAGGGCTCAAGACTAACATCGCACCGTCGTCCCGGGGACAATAGAACATTTCCATGATAATGCCACATTGTGAACAACAAATCTGTGTTGAAATTGGCAGGAGAAGTGCAATTTGACATTAGCTGTTAGCAGCCGGTGGGCAGCACAGTCCTGCTCGGCTAAATAACGTAGTTAACAGCTAATGTACGGAGGTTGCATTAAGTTACATTATGAGGCCTTCAGGCTCTATACAGTAAAAATTAGTAGTGGGCGAAGGTAAATCATGTTATCATGATGTGTTCAAATGTAATCTTGTACAATTGAGTTTTGGCGAGAAACCTGAGGTGGATCGTCAGGGATAAACGGTAATAAAGGAGTATATGTTGAAGTAAATGGGATTTATTGTTTTGTTTTTTACCATGGTATCGAATTGGGTATCGAGATTTCACAGGTATTGGTATCGACTACTAAATTTCTGGTGACATCCCTGAATAATCTTTTATAATTTTCTTTGTAAAACAGCCTGGCATATTTCGCATCTCTGGAAATATTAGAGTCTCAACTAGAATTTCAAGTAGGTTTGAACGTTTGCCTGCACAACACGAGTTGAAAAGACGGACCCTCTGGTGGTGTCTGCCTGGCAGAGTTAAGGAGGTTAACACCCTGAGGCAGGAGACACGGGAAACCGTTATTTATTAATTCCGTGCTTCTTAGGAAGGCCCTGAATGTTGCACACAAACACAGATCTATAAAAGACAAGCTTGAATTCCTAGGTCACAATATTAAAAGCATGTAGTAGGGACATGAGTGCAAGGCACAGGCACAGGCACAGACACACACACACACAAAACATCATGCATCAGGTTGAGAGAAGAATTCCTGTGACAGACTGAGTGCTCCAGGGTGTTTTTATTGAAACGTTATCCTCTAACCTGGATGGGCAGCCCATAGTATCATCATTGAGAGAGTGAGGCAGATCTACATACCCTCAGGCTCTCTCAGCCATACCATCACCTTCACCCAGCAGGAGTTTATGTAAGCTAGTTATTAGATCAGTCACTGGCAGTGGGGGTGATATGAAGATTATGAGGAAGGGACATATCAAAAGAGTATACATGCTGCATAGAAAAGCATCATTTTAATGGAAAATACTGAGGATTACAATCAGTTTATATAATTTGAAATCCAGTAGAGTGTATCAAATTAATTACCTGGAAATAAAAGGCCAAAATAAGCCTATATGCAAATCTAATGACAGACGTTTATAGACAGCTATACAGTTTCATCTAACATGGTCTAACATACTGTATGAATGAGGTTATCCAATGAGTATTAGAGATGTTCAGAGCCTATTCTAAGGTTTGCTGTCTGGCCGAACCAGGCAGATTTTAATGGATTGGTTTCGACTGAAATAAAGCCGATCAAAATCCGATCCCATGCGTATCCACATCAGCCTGCTCATGTCGCAGCGTGGCTCACCTTGACCACCGCTGGCCTCTATAACTGCCGCAGCTAGTGGATAACCAACCCAGCATCACCAGTAGTTGCAGCTAGGGATTCACTGATACCGATAACGGATTGTATATTGGGATGATCTTGCAGATGCAGATTAGGAGCACCGGAGGACACAGATGCACGTGATTTTTTTTTTTCAGATTACCTGTCTCATGCATCTGATGTAGTTACTGTTTTATAAAAATAACTTTTTTTTTAAATCATATTTTGCTCCGTTTCTACCCACTGCAGCTTTAATGGTCTAGTTTAATCAGGCTTCATCATTGCCAGTGTTCCTGACACAGTACAGGTTGTTTATCGTAGCCACAATCCTCCTACTAGCACCCATTTGCCACTACAACCTGTCATAACAGCTGCACATTTACTGAATGAGATTCAGTGGTGCTGGGTGGTTTTATATCTGCAGCAGGGTTGTGGTGGTGACGGTGTGTGTCTCTCCTTTGTCACAGTCATGTGGGAAAGTCAACATTCTGACTTATTCTGCCTAAATGGGTCATAACCACATTATAGTATGTGCCATAACACACACATGCATGCTTACTTATAATGTACATGGAGCGCATCAGTAAAAACTTTGGTGAACGTTATCACAAATAATTCAAAATGAGGTTTCAAGTGCAACATAATGTGTTTGTTTGACCAGCAGATTTCACAACAGCTGGCCACATCAGCCCAGCGCTGTGTGTAAGCATGCGTTTGTGCACAATATCTCACTGTATAACACGGCATGACTGGCAGGCTGTGCCGCCTCGTAGGAGCTATGCTGAATTCAGCATTGTTAGCTCCCTTGGTGCTTTTTAAATATGTCAAGTCCATTATGAATTCGTCCCAGGCTGCTCACAAAAAACAGTGCCAGACTGACAGACTGTATTTATTTGTCTTTCATGCCAAAGCACGCAGTAGCCATTATCATCTCAAGACTTTGTACATTTACACCAAATACTGTGCAGCATAAAAACACAGACACTTATGTAACTTCAACCTCCAATTACCATGTCTAATTTATTTTTTTCTTTTGGACTGTCTAGTGGGCCGGCAGCACAAGTTAAAGGTACAGTGTGTAACATTTTGGGGGATCTATTAGCAGAAATGGAATATAGTAATCTTAACTATGTTTCCATAAGTGTATAATCGCCTAAAATCAAGAATCATCGTGTTACCGTTAGCTTAGAATGAGTCATTCATGTCTTCATAAAGGGAGGAATGAGCGAAGAGGTACTCAGTTGGTTGCAATCTGCAACCACACCACTAGATGTCACCAAATCCTACACATTGTCCCTTTAAAAAGCATTATACCGGTATATGCACTGAGTACGAGGCAGGAAACGGACTATGTGAAATGAATCAGTGGGTGATCACCACACAGAAACTAAATAAATCCAGCAGCTGATGAGCCAACTGGCAGTAGCTGTGACTGCAGGACACTAGCTTGCATTATGGAAATCACCTTTGCAACATAAAACAACCATCCTTTAAAGCTTTAAAGCACATAACATTTATTAATCTATTTTGGCAGTTAGTAATAGTATTAACGAAATTAATATACTGTGCCATTTCTTTTACTAAGTGGATATGGCAGCCGAGTCGTGAGTTTGTAACACTTCCAGCAATTTAACCTCTTCCCTGCCAAAAAATCACTTAGTGGTAAAACTTTTTAGTCTATTTAGGTGCTTATTTATTTATTGATTGTGCTGTCATTGGAGCTGTAACACCACCACCTGGCAGTCCTATCTATATAGGTAGTTCCTAAATTTCTGTTGTATGTCTCCATCGTGAGAAAATAGTGTGGTGGCATTTCTATGCATGATTTATGTATAATATAATATAATATAATATAGGGTGGTTGTGGCTTAGCAGTTAGAGTGGGTTGGTCGTTTGAAGTGTCTGTGGGTGAGACACTGAACCCTACATTGCTGGTTAGGGCAGCTAAGTAGCTTGTTGCCATTGGTGTGTGAGTGTGAATGGGTAAATAAGAGGCAAATTGTAAAGCACTTAAAGCGTAAAGCTCTTTATAAATGCAGTCCATTTACCAGTTTCTTTGAGTATCTCTACATAGGGCTGCTGGATTATGGCAAAAATCATAATCATGATTATTTCGGTCACAATGAAGAGCACGATTATATAACACGAATACTCATTGACTTTGTAAACATCGTGCATTAAGAAAGAAATTACTTATCGTAGCCTACATTTTAAAGTTAAATGCATCAATCTGGAGCCGATCCCAGCTGACATTGGGCGAAGGCGGTGTACACCATGGACTTATGGACAGACTATCAGTGCTATCCATTGCAGCCCACGTACTCTACAGTACAATTGAATACTTCTAATACTTAAAATTCATGGATTGAGCCAAGCTTCAAACAGGTTCTCTCTTTATTTATACACTCCACCCATTAAATGTCTGTGGGAGACTGGGAGTACAGCAGAGCAGACGTTTCTTCTTTGCCACTACAGTATACCTCAGCACAAGTCTCATAAAGCTCCCTACGGGACAGTATGTAAGTTTAAATGCAGACAATGTCTGACCCAATTTAGGAAAAGTGTGATTATCCTCGTATTTAAAGTGTCAGGAGCTTAGGGAGCTTTAAAAACACATGTAATGCACGTTTTGTCTGAGCTTACTCACTGCTTCTTCACTCCACTCCTCTCCACTCTGTTCTCTGTGATGTTTAATGTAGTTGAACCTGACTGAAGCTGGATGAAAGACTTGGCTGCATAAACTATAAAGCCAATAGATGGAAGCTGCATCTTAAAGCCTACTGCTTCCTATATCAACCCCTCCAGGCATGAAATCCTGATGTGATCTTTGGGCCTAGAGGCGCATAAGTGTAACGGTGACATTTCTGGGAGCTGGATGTTTCCGCTGGAGCTATAGAGTCGATACATAAAACAGAAAAAAAGGGCAGCAATAATGTACTCGCTAAAAGTCAGTAGATGTGTAACTTGTTCTTGTTCTTTTGGTCTTGAAGTATGAACATCATCGTGTTACATTTAGTGACACAACAATTTAAAACTTTTTTTTTTCGTTTTTTTTTTGCGGCTCTCCCAGGAAGTAAATAAAGCAACGCCATGGGGGGAATAAAGGTTTTCAGCTCACTGCAAACCTCCCACTCTTTGGCAGAAATAGAAACACAGTAATCCCATCCTACCCAAAACGGACTGCAGTCTGGAGAACTTAAATAGCACATTTTGCTATTTTTGTTAACACTGGCAGATTCAATAAAAAATATTTCTTCCATCCATCCATCCATCTGCTTATCCTGTTTTGGGGTTGCGGAGGGCTGGAATCAATCCCAGCACGCTCATTCATTTTGAAATATGGTCATTGTTGCTATTCACTAAACTAGCATCTAGATATTATGGAGCACAGAGATGGATTTGAAACACATTTGTAGATTGAAAAAAAAAAGGACTAACACATTACATAATCAGCGTAGTACACATATGCACACAAACACAGACTCTGGCTTGCAAAAAAAACAAACAAACAGCTGACCTCCCTTTTATTTCCGTGACTCAGCTATTCTAATCTTAAACGGACAATTCTCATATGTACAAATTGGAGCTTTAAGCCAAGTGCAGCAGTACCACCCTCAGTGGATCGTTGTAAATGGGCTTCCTCATTACACGGAGGTGACTCCGACTGTGTTTGAGCAGTAATAATCACTCTACAGCAATAACTTCTCCGCAACTGCCTTCCGGGTCATTAGAGCCGGTCCACTTAGAGGATTGGGACGCCTTGATTAATCAACAGGGTAAAGGTGTCTTTTCGTACTCTCTCTCTTCCTCATTTCTTATCCCTTTATCCTTCTGATATTCAATAGACTACAACAGACTTCTGTAATTGGACCCAACGAGGCTCACAGGGCTCCATTACGAAGAGGAAACCCTAATAGCATGTCTTAATTTCTATTGGGGCTTCTATACAACTTTCTTTTGGCACTTTGTTAACCGACTCACTTAGTAAACATAAATATCTTGCAGTTTACTGGCATTATGTTACTAAGTCGCTTCAGCTTCAGTCACCTCCCGCTGCCAGTTAGAGCTGCTAGGGTGTAAAATTGCTCACAGTAGCTTTGCACAAGACATTAGCTTTGCACAGGACACCTCATTAATTCTTCCCCCTTTCTCTATCCCACTCACCTTCACTCTGCGTTATTGCTCTGCACCTTGCCAGGCTTTTTCGTCTGAAAGGCACACAACGTTTTTCTTATACGTTGCCAATCTCGCTCTGCTCTCTCTCTCGCTCCCCTTCCTCGCTCACGCTCATCTGGATCAGGGTGTTCCTTCTTTGCCAATCAGTTATCCGTTTATATGACAGGAAGGAGTTGTTGTACTAACAAGCTGTTCGGCAGAATACGAAATCTTGTCCTTTCTGTTCCGATAAAGGGGACAGACGCTTGACTGTACAGTAGAGAGAGTGAGGGGAAGAATGCAACTGACTAGATTTAAAGGTCCCATATTATTAAAAATTAGATTTTCAGGTCTTTTGCATTATAAAGCAGGTTTAAGTGCTTTATAAATACTGTTAAACTATCAAAACACTCAATATACGGAGAAATAAACACAGCCTGTATTCAGAAATTGTGCGTTTGAAACAAGCTGTCAAAATTTCTGTCCTTTTGTGATGTCACAAATATACAATATATACATCATTACACAGTTTTAAACGTAAACATTCTAAATGTGTCCCAATTTTTTTTTATCATTTGCAGTGTATGTAAATGACATCAGCTGACAGGAAGTAAACATAGACCCAAACTGTTACCTAGCAATGCAATTCCGTTGCAATTTTATTGAAATGCACTAAAACGGAGCGTTTCAGACAGAGGGTAAATACAGGCATATTCAAGCTGACAGTATGAGGAAAATAAAGTGGTTTTTGAACATTAAAGCATGTAAACATGTTCCAGTAGAAAAACAAAATACAAGTATGAACCTGAAAATGAGCATGACATGGGACCTTTAAGTGTTTCAGGTGGTATCGTAAATATGTCAATAATGAGGCAACGGTGTGTCTTATTGGGGTTGGACGACTGGACACCTGCGCAAATATATCGGCAAACGGTGGTTGTTGGGCTGATGTTGGCCAGTTGGAAAACTTTTAACATATTGCCCGACCCTACATCTTACCGTACGTGACAAAATGTTGAGATGAGAATATGGTTTATTGGGGTGTTTGCTGCCAGAAGCTAAAACAATGCACTATCACTCATTGTTTTGGTGGATCAGTCGATCCACAGAAAATGATTCTGATATTCCTATGACGATGCAAAGTGATGCAAGTTCAGTATCACGTATAAGCTTCCATTCTTGTTTTTTTTAATACATATTTGTTATCTTAAATTTCTGAAGATTTTGCAGTTGTTGTTTCTCTACATGGCATGAATGAAAATGGAGCTTTCTGAATACTTTGGTTAGGGCTTTGTTTGAAAATACTGTGAATTGAAACGGCGACAATGAGTTTAAAATGCAGATTAGCAGGTCTGATTTGCAAGTTCTTTCATCTGTCCTGGATTAAAAAAAAGAAGAAGAACTTTTAGAAAACAGAAGGTTTTCTATCCTCATGGTTTCTTCATCTCAGGGTGCCAAAAGTATTAAAAACAGATTAAAATTATGTTAACAGTCACCTTTTTAATCCATGTTTTCAAACTTATGTAGAGTAAATGCTCGTTTTCACTAATTCAGTTGCTTTTTTTATAGAAGGAGGCTGTGAAGGAACCCACTGACATTATGAACAAATACTGTGAATTAGACATAGTTTAAAGAGCAAAAAGACACACTAAGGGGCAGGTGGGAGGGGAGGTGCACCGGTCCAACAAACACAGGGCTTTCATCCAGGAGACCGCTGTTCGTGTCCCACGTTCACAACGTTCAATTTCATTTTCACTGTACAAACGTAGTAGTTTTAAGCCCAACCATGTTGTTTTTTCCTAAACCTAACAAAGTGGTTTTGTTGTATAAACCTAAAGTGTCGCCAAGACCTGAGACGGAGCAGTAATATGTGACGAGTGGGGTTGAGAACGTGTTGGAAAACACTGCCAGTGGCATCATCAGTGACTGATGGTACAACATGGACCATTTAAAGCTGCAATAATCGATTGCTTGCCACTAGGGGGCAGAAAAGAAACATTGGCACTATCTACTTGTAAACTACTTATGGCTATTACAGTACGTTAGCAAAAAAATTGGATTAAAAAAAGCTTGCCTTGTAATTATTTTATAGTGGTACTGGCAGTTGTTTTGTCGCCAAGTGGTCACGGACAGGACAACGGAAGTTCCTGGCCACTTCTCCACGTCTCCATTAGTGGAAAAACAGTGCTGAGACAGAAGATATTTCCTGGCCTCACAGACCGGTATTAGTTTCCCTTCCTCTCAAATTACTGTATATATTTCGGTGAAACAGAGCACTGTGTGGAGAACAGCACTGAAGTCAACACACACACACACACACACTCGTCTTTTACTTCCTCCTTTTTCAACACACATCTCCCCTCACGGTGCGAGACACTCTCCATGAAACCCCTCTTCATTTTCAAGACAGAGATAACAGTGGGGCACCTGCATGCCTGTGGAGATGAAGGAAGCAGTTTTGTAATTAAGAGGATCCAGAGGTGGTGTTTTTTTTTATTTCTTAACAGTCAATCTCTCATGGCGGTATGCATAATTGGCATGACTGATGGGGTGTGGGCGGGGAATTGATCTGGGGAGCCGGTGTGATCCCATTATTCTGCTCCACTTCTGTCTGTCCCCTCTGTATCCCCTCTCTCTGTGGCTCTATTTTTATATATGTTTCCTATCTCTGGAGATCTCTGCTTGTCTATCGCCCTCGCTATACAGTTTTTTTGTATCCTTCCCTTTTGTATTCATAATTTTCGAGTGATGGCATTGTCAATTGCCTGGGTTTGGTTATACAGCCACCCGACAGCAGCCGTTCTGTATATGGCGCCGTCAACAAACATTTATACTTTCCTCATTACGGAGATAGTTGTTTGTGATATTTGTCTCTTGAGCCACATCTGCATTTTGCAAGTTACAGTGTCGTTTTTAGTGCTCATTTTCAAAGACAGTATATGCAGTAACAACAACAACAACACATATTGAGGACACATTGCAGGATGTGCATATTAGTCAGGGATTATAACTTTAGGTGCAAAAACAACATAATATAGAAAATAGATACAAATCTTTATTACACAGTTAACCCTAAGAGACCCATATAGACCCGTTTTTGTCTTTTTTTAGGGGGGACAGGGGGTCTTTAGTGGGAGATAGCAGGTCAACAGTATACAGTATTTCACATAGAAGTGGTGTACATCATCTGAAAGCTGGGAACATGAAGATCAATTTGAGATGCAGCGCAACACTGTGTGTCAAGTTGTTCTATTCATTAATAAGAAATAAGCATGAATTATTTAATGAATTAATTAAAATAATTTGCGGGAATGTATACGGGCTTAGAACATTATGATAGAAGTATATGATGGTCATTCACATGCTCTATAATGTCTCATAAGGTGTTGCAGCAATTTTTGAGTTGATACCATTTGTTACAAAGATGTGGTGCTAAATTTAACCATTTTTTACCACTCAAGAATTATAATAAAAATGATCTATAATCCCTCCAAAATTCCACATTAAGACACCAAGACCTTGAGGAACACTAAAGAAAAAGCCATGCTGTGATTTGGTATCAAAAACTTTTGACATTTGGAGATTTACGCAAGAATTGCATTTGTCTGCGATTGGACGGCGAGCACTTCTGTTCCGGAAACTGCTCAGAAACCCCCTTATTGTCAATAAACCTAGGAAAGCAAGTTAGCTCGCAGGACTCTAACCAGACAGTGGTCTAAACAGAACAGCTGGCTTTAGCTGCATCATCACCATAATATTTGCATTCAGCAATCTGATCTTGCATATAAATTGGTCTCGGGTCGTCCTAGAACCGGCGCCAGTTGCTCCGTGTTTGTACTTGATTCAGTTGGGGAGAGTTTCATTCTCATGTACAAACTAACTGTAAGAGCTCCAACTGTCCGTCATCTCACATTGTGTGCAAAACTGAACAATGTAGTAAGAGTTTTACTCTGTTCAGACTTCATAATACTCACTTCAATCCAATGATCCATTTCTTTCTCTTTCCACCTGACTGTCTCTTTTCCTTCCACCGTCCTGACCACTGACACATTTCTCCATTCATCATCCGTCCACTGTCTTTTCTAAAATCTAGACTTGTCTCTCCAGCCTTAATCTGTCGTCTGTCATTTGTCCCTGTATCCGTAGTCCGTCCTGTCGGTGGTCTTCCACTCTCCTCTCATAATGCTTTGACCTTCTGTGCCTCCTGCAGGCCAGCCTGCACGTGCCCGCCTGCTCTGTGGCCGCCGGATTACCAATGCATGCTGAGTGAGCAAAGCGTTTGAAGGAGGGCTGCACATATGTCTCGTCTGGCAAACGTTGTCTCTTTCCATCCCTCCTCCACTTCAGCTGGCAGAATGAAAATGTCCGACTGTTACAGCTCACTTAGATGAGGGTTACAGTAGGTCACACATACAGTGACTCATTTATTTCATTCATTGATTTTAAGGAAAGGGATTAGGAAAGTACCTTAAAGCAGTTCTTATATGTATTTCTAGGAAGGTAACGTGTATCAACGTATCCTCATACAATGGTTCGTATGATATGTTATGAAAACTTCTTCCTCATTTTTCGTGCAATTTCCTATGAATGTCCAGGGTCAATTTCCGCTCCAGTCTTTTCAAAATAAACTTCCATCTTCACAAGAAAACAACTTTGGTAGGCTTAGGCAAAAAAACTACTTAATTAGGTTTAGGAAAATGACTTGGTTAGGTTTAGGCAAGAAAACTTCTTAGTTAGGTTTAGGAAAAGATTGACTTGATTAGGTTTAGGCAAGAAAAATTACTCAGGTTTAGGCAAGAAACAACTTAGTTAGAAAAGATCGTAGTTAAGTTACGCTACACCAGAAGTGGTGTAACTTAAGTATGGAAGTTACGAAACTACTTGGAAAAGATCGTGGTTTGGGTTAAAATAACACCGTAAGTGGCTCAACTTAAGTACGTAAGTTATATGTTACAAATCAATGCTGACTTCTAGTTTCACACAGGGTATGAATGCCGGTCTCCTGGGTGAAAGTCCGGTGTTTGAGAACAGCATGTGTCTATGCATCCTTGTTTTGAACATGTACTGTATGTAGCCCAAACTCAGGGGTTTGTCCCAGAGGATTATATCTGTGCAACGTACAACACACAATTCCTTAAACCCTTAATTCAGATAAGGAAAATCTATAAAAAAATGAACAGGTAATATAAATGTTCTTACTGCTCATACGCACCTGATGATTATAGGTGACAAAGTGACTTCAAGGCATTTACTGCAAATGACTGAATCTTCTGCCCTCACTATGTGTGTGGGTGTAGGTGTAAAGACTATACAATTAAATGGACAAACAACGTTTATATGGATGCATGCACATGTACACTTTTGCCTACATTTATGCAGTTTCTTACTTTATTACTTAGATTATCATTTTTTAAAAGGAAAGTACAATAATGTGGAAATATCACACCATCATTGATTTTTGAAAGATGACCCAATTCAAGTCTGTCAAATTCTTGTTCTTTGCATTATTTTAGGACAAATCAATGCTTTTATGGAAGCTTATACTGAGCTTATTAATTGTCTTCATCATTTATTTGTCTCCAATAATAACATTCTCCTTACATAGGGTTACAAAAAACGCTCCCAGTGAAGACGGTTAAGTAAAGCAGGATGATTGACAGGAAGGATGATATAACCGCGACCACAGTGACACCATCTGAGGAGCGCTCGCCGCTGTCATGGCAGCATCAGTTCAGCACACTGACACATACATACTGTACATGAAGACATATGCTCACGCGCCCACACACGCTCGCACAAAGGCTTCCAGAAATACAAATACTAACACGTATACACACCCTGTTTACTTCACACATCTATTTTTTTCCCATGGAGACGGTTGCTCTTCTCTCTACAACTCTCGAAAATGGGAAACGTTTGACCAATTAGAAGGATAGCTAGAGCCAGGGAAGTGTCAGTTACATCCTTGACCTATTAGAGGTTGCAAAACACACACAGAGAAGCCATCTGTGGCCATCTTGACAGACGTGCACCCATTTCCAGAGTTAAATTATCGTCTAGTGCTGAGGTCTAATGGGGAAAGGGCAGGTTATCACACTGGGTTACGGGGATTCAGGTTTTCCAGAAGACATATAGAGACAAGCAATGTGTTGAATCATCGTAGATTCCTAAAATATAACTTTGTGGCCATCACAAAAGGGGAATGCTATATAAAAAAAGCTGCATCCACTTTCCTTCTCGATAGTCTCATTTCAAAATAGCTTGAACAGTAAACATAGACAGCTTTTTTTCTTTTGCTCAAATGCATCACAAGCTATAAAAAAAAGAAATGACGTTGACTTTAAAAATAACACCGTCACTTAGCATCAGCTTCAACCCAGCAACCTAGCGACCTCAAAGTAATCTGTACATTATGAACGACCCTCTGGGGAGTGAAAGAGCAGAGAAACTAAATTCTGCATGGTGTAGGAATAAGAGTGTTGTGCTCTGAGATGAGCAACATGTACCAAGGGAAAAGGGCAAAAAAAACAGTTTTTACTTGTAGATTACCAGCTCAGGGTTTTGTTCAGAATCTAAAACAGGACAAGGGAATCATCTCACACATAAAAAGACCTCATTGACAGAGCAAAATTACTCTTTTTCTTGATGTAAAACCAATGGTTTTCACTGAATGTTGCAAACCCCTTGACTTGGCATGTGCCCTCAGCTTCATCAGTTGGGGCCATCGTGTACAAATTAGGACTGTCACTCCTTCAAAAAACAGAAGTTCAAGCAAATAAGAACCAACAAAGCTAATGGGCGACTTCGGACTTGTGGTAATATTACTGTAAGGCAGTTGCATTTTACAAAAGCCAACAAACAGCATACCTTTTAGTATTGATTTTATCATAGTGATGAATCCAAAAATGCTTCCACACATTACGTTTTAGATAGTTTGAGAAGTAATGTGCTCTCCTGCCGCTGCAGTACAAGACACGGCATGTTGCACTAAATCATTGTGAATTTTTAATACTGAAGTTCATTGTTAACTGTGTAATGCAGTTAAAAGCCTGAAAAGCTACTAGGGGGGGCCTTTGAGTTGAGGCTACTTAGTCAAACACACTGTAAATTTTGAACTCGGACAAATCATTACAGACTAAATATTTAACCTTAACTTTACTTTTCTGAGTTGTTTGTATAGTCGGCATTAAATAAATAAGTACATAAAACATTGAATTATTGCTTTTATTATTTTTCGAAAGTGTGTCCTCGATGGATTACCAAGCATATGGATGGATTATAGAACAAGTGACGGCTCGTTGTAAGGGTGGAAACGGTGCGCTGCAGGACAGTTTTTAAAGTAAGTTGCTATACGTACATCAGTTACAGAGATATTATTAAAAGTATGAAGTAACACAACTTGTTTCCACTGCCCCCAAGTGGCCAAAAAAAGCAATTATTGCAGATTTAAGCAAAAATGTCTATTTTTGTGAAGTGAAAACAGTTATGTGCATATCCAAGGCAAACACCGGGATGATGAAAACTTTGAAGACAATGCTGCCCAGTTTAGAAAAGGGACTCGGGGGATTAATAGATGGAGTCTGCTCTGTCAGATGTCCATTCATCAACAGAGTTGAACACTAATTAATTGAAACAGCATCTCAGATGGAGAGGTCAGACCCTATGGCTATGTAATAATGTGTTGATTTTGACGGGAAGCCACTGCCTGCAGTGTCCAAACGCCTCAGATGACCTCTCAGCACACCTATGTTGCCTTCCTGCTGGAGCAAGTGGCCATAACTATAAATAAGATGGCGTAGTTATGATTGAATGCCTGTTAGGGGTCTATCGATGTGGCATCAGTGACTACAGTCAGGGCATGACCTCTATCACGTAGAGGTGAACTAGTTAGCTGCAAGACCCTGGTAATAATGTTCCATTACCTCAGCGTGGAAAGGTCAGTGCACTATTCGTCTCCAGCAGGACAGTAGCTCTGCACAGCTGCTCTGCAACATAACTGGTTGCGGATCTTTCCTGCTTTAGACGGAAACCACATGTACGAGGTTCAGTTCGGTGTCACACAGGCTTCAATGTTTCTGGATATTTGCAATTTCGACTTCTGCATAATGGTGCTTCTACTTGATTTATTTTGCATGTGTGCAGACTATTGCTTCATAATCTATTCATATTGCATCTATTTCACGGGTCTGATTTGCATTTGTCATTTTGGAGTTGTGACGGACGGGCATCTGACAAGCCAATGATAGCATTGGATATCTCTGTAAGCCTGCATGCACTATTGGAAAATGTGGAAATTTGATATGTTATGGTGACACTTTAATTATGCCATTCATACATTTGGGTGTGTGTTGCTGAAGGTGGTTGGGATTTCATCATCATAACTTATATTCCTGCCAAAATAGTCCTGTATATACGCCTTCCTGTTCTGCTGCTCAGCCGTTGTTACCAGGAGAAACAGAGGATTTATGTTTCATGCCCTCTGACCTTGAGGATGTAATAACAGCAAATGCAATTAAATATAATTATCTACTTTAGTTTTAATTAAGCTTTCTTGACAATCTTGAGCCATATTTTGTGTTTATGTGTACAGGTGCACTGGAGGCTTTTGGCAGTCAGTCTCCACAAAATCTCTTTGAAACACTTCCGGCGTTCAGTAACTACAACCACAGTAAAAGACTTGAGTAATTCATGTCCTTTCAAGCAAAGAATAATTTACTTATCCTGATAGAACAGCCTCCAAACAGTAGAAGCAAAACTCACCTTCTAATTTGTCCTGGTTTGAGAAATACGCTTTTGAGTTGGCAGCTTCTCTCTCCGGGCTGTCTGCCAGAGTGAGAGCGGGTGACATCAGTCAATGTCAAGATTTAAATCACAGGAAAAAAGAACAGATATAATAGCCGCGGTAAAGTCACAAAAAGTTGAAACAGCAGTGGGGATCTCCGTCAGTGATTCTCCCATCTTCTCACGCCCTGTTAAATTCTTTAATGGATTTTTAACATTTGAAAACATACAGGAGATTCAGAGCTGACATCATCAGTCAGTCATCAACGTTTTCCTTTAACATAGTGATCCTGCAACTTTTTTAAATGCAATGTCATGACTTAAATGTACAGCAAAATGTAATGTGCTTGTGTATATTAAAGCTGCAGTGGGTAGAATTGGAGAAAATGTGATTTAAAATGATTCAAAGTTATTTTTATAAAACAGTTATTATATCCTGACAGTAGTGCATGAGATAGGTAATCTTAAAAAAAATCCTGTGCCTCTGTGTCCTCCGGTGCTCCCAATGGCATCTCCAAGATTTCACAAACCGGAGGAAAACAGCCAATCAGAGCCGAGCTGGAGTCTTGCCGTCTCTGAGCAGCCGTAAATCACTCGCGTACTCCAATAAAACGGTCAAACTAGGCAGCGCTGATCAAATATGAATTCATATTCTGTTACTGTAATGCCTATTTCTTGCCTCAAATGTTTCAAACAGCTTGTAGTGCAGAATATTGATTCATATTTAATCAGCTCTGCCTAGTTTGACCGTTTGATCGGAGTTCACGAGTGATTGACAGCTGGCTCTGTTGAATCGTTGAAAGAACAGCCAATAAGAACACTCTCTCTCTCAGAAATGACCTGTGATTGGCCAAAGTCTCCTGTCACAAGCTACATTTTCTAAAGCCTGAAAACAGAGCCATGAGGAGGTGCAGAAGTCTAGTTTTCTCTCAGAACACTTGAATTACAATATGCTTAAAAGGTTATTATGGAATTCTTGCCCAATAATGCCAAAAACATTCTGCCTGCTGCAGGTTTAAGTTCAGAAAATAAGTGATTGACAATGCAATTTGTAATTTGTCAAATTTAGAATGGTAGTATTTTAAGTTTCAAGGTCCTATTTTCATGTAAAGCCAGACAGGATATGTAAATATCTCTTTAATTCTTAGAATGATACAAATTATTGGTGCTGTGAAGAAAAGGAGAGATGCTGTTATTTTCTGTATGTATCTGAGGGAAAAACAAAACCCAGGTGCACAATACACCTGAGGAAAGGTGCTGTCTCTGTTCTATTCATAGACTCTATGTATGAGGAAGACCTACTTTGTTGGCATGAATATGTACTACTGCACACAGGTGTGTTTTTTTGTTGGATCAGGGGGTCGATTCTACTTCACCCTATGATAAAAGTCAATTACCCTGCAATATGAATTTGGTCTTTGCAAGCACATATTTGCACTCACCATGGCTGTTTAGACATTCCGTGAAATGTCATCAAATCTATAATTAGTTTGTCCCTACCTTGTAGCCCCCTCGGTCTGTTTAGAAAGACTCAAAAGACACTGAGGCTCAGCAGACCCCAATCAGGCTGCTTTCACGCTGACCAGCTGAATGCGGGGGCCTGTCTCACAAAGCAAAATTAATAGGTTAGCGAGCCGTCTCTGCACGGCTGAACTCCGGCTTTTCCATCTCTCAGTGGTGGTGGTGACTCACTGTTAACTGGGAAAGATCACCATGGTAACACCTGCTGCAGAGCTAACCTTATTTGGAGTAGTCTAAGTTTAGGCTACCAAGTCGTCCCTCCTCATCAGTCAGATCTCTGCTTATCTCTTGACAGTGAGGTGTTTTTTTAGTATACAAATTCTTTGTTTTGCTAATATATACTCATTGTAATAGTTTAGAAATAACAAATCCATATATATAATTCACAAATAACATGATACACATGACGATTGTTTTTGTGTTTTTCTACAATTTCTACTGTATGTCTTCCACTGTTTTACTCCACTGAATCCGATTAATTTTCCACTGCAGCGACGTTCTTTCCCCGTGTGGATCAGTGATTTCTTCTCGTCTATTATTAGAGTTGCTCTCGATCTATTGATCCGTTTTTTTGTTACAGACTTGAACTCTTCAATGTCAACAGAAAATGGGTTAACAGAGCCAGATGATGAACAATCCTGTGTTTATTAGGCCAGGTGATAAATTCTCCAGGTCCAAAATAACCAGGTCATATGAAGAGAATAGTATGGCTTTAACAGCGGCAGGTGCAAATAATAAATAAACAAAGTGAAAATAATAAAATACAACAAAAAAAAAAACAGGTGATACATAATCCTGGGTACTTGAGCCAGATGATACATAATCCTGGGTTAACAGAACCCGGTGATACATAATCCCGTGTTAACAATGCCAGATGATACATAATCCTGTGTAATTGAGCCAGATGATACATAATCCTGGGTTAACAATGCCAGATGATACATAATCCTGTGTAATTGAGCCAGGTGATACATAATCCTGGGTTGACAGTGCCAGATGATACATAATCCTGTGTAATTGAGCCAGGTGATACATAATCCTGGGTTAACAATGCCAGATGATACATAATCCTGTGTAATTGAGCCAGGTGATACATAATCCTGGGTTAACAGTGCCAGGTGACAAATAATCCTGGGTTAACAATGCCAGGTGGTACATAATCCTGGGTTTAATTGAGCCTGGTGATACATAGTCCTGGGTTAACAGAACCCGGTGATACATAATCCTGGGTTACAGAGCCAGATAATACATAACCCAGGGTAAACAATGCCAGGTGATACATAATCCTGGGTTAACAGAGCCCGGTGATGCATAATACTGAGCTAATTGAGCCAGGTGATGGTTAATCCTGGAATAATTGAGCAAGGTCATACATAATCCTGAGCTAATTGAGCCAGATCATACATAATCCTGGGTAAACAAAACCAGGTGATACATAATCCTGGGTAAACAAACCACATTATAAATAATCCTGTGTTAACAAAGCCACATGATGAATAATCCTGGGTTATGGTGAAAGAGCCAGTCTCAAAGTAAAAGATGTTGAACTTGTTACAGGAGACAGATTATGCTGTGCTCCGATTTTTCTCCCTCTTGCTTAATGGGCTTCTTGTCTTTAGGCCAATATCAGCAAATTTGTTAGATGTATTAACATTTTATATTCGTCAAGGTGACACAGTCGTTGTGCTCAGACAGAATTTGTGATGACAGGCTGCAGTGCTTTGTGCATGTGTGTGTATTTGTGTGTATCAGTGTCTGTTTGCCTATTGTTGCATTGCACTTGTTTTTCTCATTTTATCCCCTCTCCATGCTCACCTCAGTGTGAAATGATCTATAGGACTGTTGTTATTCAATCATCACATTTATTTTTGCACTGACCTTTCCAAAGGTGAGTTTGTCTTTATTATGCTGGCACTTACTCCTACCTAGCTCGCTCCCTAGATGCTACACATTATAAGTCATTACATGCATTCAGGTATTTGTGCCATTCACCTTAGTGCCCCTGAAAACAACTAATGGTAGGTAACAGAGGTTATGTAGAACCATATGTGTTTATTATATGAGTGTGTGCGCCACAATGAGTGTGTCTGACTTCCTGAGCGCACACACGCAGATCTGCCAGCCGATAGCAGTTGATATCAGACAAAGAGCTCATTTTTCAGATGACGTGGCGTAACATTATGTTCTTCCCTTTTTTGCTACTCTGTCCTTGTTTCTGAAAATGTATTATCAACATTTCCCCGCATCATTTCCCTCTATGGGCACCGGTTTGACTGTCAAAGCTCCCTGGTGGTTAGAGGCCCCTTATCCAGAGGTCACGCTTAAAATCAGCCCAAGTGGCATCTCCAAGTATTTGTTGAACAGGCCCTGAACAAAATGTTGAAGCCTTAGGTTTATGCTTGGTTACATGCATGTAGTAACTCCAGTGTGCTGTATACACAAACCTTTGGCATGAATAAATCAAACTGCTTATGGCGTTTCTCTCCAGATGAGGTGGCCACGACATACTGTAATAGAATGGTGTTCTGTGCAGTATTTTCTGGTTTACATGGAAATCTACCAATAAACTTTTGGTTTGAGTCTGCATTTGCACAGACAAAATAATTATTATTTTATATATATACACCGATCAGCCATAACATTAAGACCACTGACAGGTGAAGTGAATAACATTGATTATCTTGTTACAATGGCACCTGGCAGTGGGGGGGATGTATTAGACAGCAAGTGAACATTTTTAACTTTGTGTTGGAAGCAGAAAAAATGGGGAAGTAAGGATGTGAGCGACTTTGACAAGGGTCAAATTGTGATGGCTAGACGACTGGGTCAGAGCATCTCCAAAACTGCAGCTCTTGTGGGATGTTCCCGGTCTGCAGTGGTCAGGACCTACCAAAAGTGGTCCAAGGAAGGAAAACCGGTGAACCGGCGACAGGGTCAGACCCATGGCTCATTAATACACGTGGGGAGCGAAGGCTGGCCTGTGTTGTCAGATCCAATAGAAGAGCTGCTGTAGCTCAAATTGCTGAAAAAGTTAATGCTGGTTCCGATAGAAAGGTGTCAGAACACACAGTGCGTCGCAGTTTGTTGCGAATGGGGCCGCGTAGCCGCAGACGGGTCAGGGTGCCCATGCTGTCTTAATGTTATGGCTGATCGGTGTCAGATACACTATACTGTATATCCGACACAGAATTCTCAACCTTGTCTCACAGGAAGACGTATAAAGAGCATGACATTTAGAAGGACATTCCGCATCTCATGAGGATGCATTTTAGGCTTTTTGCATGTCATTTGTACGCCACGCAATAAAACTATGGTAACGTCCGCAGTTTAGGCAACGTCCGCAGTTTAGGCAACGTCCGCAGTTTAAGTAACAAAACCACTTAGTTAGGTTTAGGATAAACGTCATGGTTGGGTGTAAAATACGTACGGAAACAACGTAAAATAAGTACGGAAAACCTGTCAAAAATGTCCCTAAAAATCATGTGACAAACAAAGGTCTCCTAGTTAAAAGTTGTGTTTGTTGGACACATCCGCCTCCCCTCCCGCCCACCATAAGCGGTCTTTCTAGCTTTTTATTCTACGTCACTAGCTCTGAGCGTAGCATGTTTTCGCAGAGCGTTTACATTGCAGTCAGTACAGACTACAGGGCTTACAAATGACACGCCAAAAGCAAGAAAAGGCGTTCTTATTGCACACTAAACACCTTGCGCATTATCGTGGCATTCATACACCTTTTCATGCGAACGGGCTGGAATATTAAAGTAGGTCAGGGGCATCTTCACCAGGTTTCTTGTAATTGGACTGTGATCTTACTCATGTCGGTATTTGGGTTATGATGCTCAAATGTGCCAACCTACCACCAGTTTACTCCTACTAGTAATCAGGTTTACGATACAATTCTGTGTGTATGAAAGCATAGCTGATATGAGTTGCACTCGATGAAAGCACCCATTAAATGTTTAAAGATTAAAGTGTCTATGTTACTGGCAGAGCTACGGTTTGCCAGATAATCACAGTGGGAAGGTTATGTATCAGTTTCGATTGTCCTTCTGCAAAGTTCCCCTCGTTTAACTGCTCTGACATTGCACATGCACAATACAGTATGGCTCTCACAGTGGGATGTGCAATCAAATTGCATTGCACGCTGTTCAATATGACTAAGTGCACCAAATTGCTTACAAAGTGATTAAATTCTGATTAATTGTGGGCTTTTTTTTAACGTCCAATCTTTCATCTTCGTAGAGAATTTTTCGCTCTTTGGAAGGCTCAATTTCCGATTAATTAATTTCCAATGCAAAACTGCTCATTATAGTCCCGCATTTCTCTCTCTAGCTGTCATTGCTCCCCTCCACGAGGAGGTCAGAGAAACGATCAGTTTTCCCTGCAGCACCTCTATAGACTCAAGAAAAACTTGTAATGTAAGCAGATGCATGGCAAGTCAAAGCTTCAAATTGTTCCATAGTTTAAGGACGTTAATTAATTGATTGTCTCAAATCTGGGAAAAAAATATAAACATTAAAACAATCAGTTATCAGAAGACCTTATTATATGCTTGAATCAGGATAATAAGTAGGACAAGAAGTGCAGGAGAAAAAGAAATAACAGCAGAAAAGGGTTCGGCTGAAATAGACGGCCATCTGAAGAACCCCCTGGCCATGAGAAACAGACATGCTGCCTGGTGAAAGTACGCCCTCCGAGCTCGGGCCAATCTGTCACCTTGCATACTGCCTCCTGTTTTGGCTCACTATCTGTCTTTCTCTCTGTCTCTCTCTGTTGCCCACTTACTTCTCCATCCTGCCTGCTACTGTACAGTCTGCAGGGTCTATTTCTGTTCAGTTCACTGAGATCCAAACCGGTTGGAGAGACTCTATCTGTGCCCTCCAGTTTTTCTGCATCGTTGGGAGTCCAGCAGGCAATGTGCCCCACGGTCTGCTCCAGGCTACCCCAGAGGTTTTTCACTGCTTCTTTTTGCTTTATGTAGCATGTTTGTATTTGTCTTCATCAATCTGTCACTCCGCTCTGGTCTCTCTCTCTATTGCTCTTTTATGTGTGAGGTATTTGGCTGCATTCAGTATATGTTTATATGCATTATTGAAAGGTCTTATTGATAACATTTTTATGTGCTGTAGACACAACCGCAGAGCCTTTAGAAAGGTGCCGAATAAACGTATGGCTTTTCCTGAAAAAAAATGATGATTGTGAATGACTCATTCAAAAAACTTTGGCGGGTCAAAAATTAATGTTTTGTTTATCTCTGTGGAAGATATCAGATGTTTAGTTCCCACTTCTAACGAGGCTTGTGAGCCAATAGTATTACGACTGTGTTGTCAGTTAGGGTGGAAAAAACGGATAAAAGGATGAGATTGACAGTAAGTGTCTGGCAACGGCTCGTTGTGAAGTAAATGTAATGGAACTGAATGATGTCAATAACACCTTTTAATGCTGCAATGTTAGAACATATATCTTTCATACTGAATACCTCTAATTCATCTAATTTGTCAGATGTCTCAAATCATAATTTCAGTTTAATTTGGTGAGTTTTTTGGTGGGAAAGAGTTCTTCTTTCACTCATAACTCCTGAACCGAGCCTGCCTCTGTTAAAGCTGCAGTGGGTAGAAATCGAGCAAATATGATTAAAGGAAGTTATTTTTATAAAACGGTAACTATCTCCTGACAGTAGTGCATGAGACAAGTAAAGCAATCATGTGCCTCTGTGTGCTGCGGTGTCCTCCGGTGCTCCTAAAGGCCTCTGCAAGATTTCACAGACCGGAAGAAAACAACCAATCAGAGCCGAGCTGTCCAGCTGTCATCTCTGAGCAGCTGTCAATCACTCGCGAACTCCAATCAAACGGTCAAATATGAAACAATCTGTTACTGTAATGCCAATTCCTCGCATAAAATGTTTTCAGAAACATCTTGTAGTGTACTGTTTAGCTGTAAAATGAGAACGTTTGTGACCCGGCAGCCATGTTGAGATAAGTTGAGAAAATACGCAAGCACCGCCCACCAGCCGGAGCACAGCCAATAGGAAAGCTCTCTCTCTGAAATGACCAGTAATTGGCCAAAGTCTCCCGTCATGGGCTAGATATTTTTGTGCAAAAGTCTAGTTTTCTCTCAGAATACTTGAATTACAATATGCTGAAAGGTTATTATGGAACGTTTGCCCAATGATGGCAAAGAAATCTGCCTACTGAAGCTTTAAACTGTTAATACTTTATAATATAAAGAAAAATTGTAAGAAACATTGTCATTTGATCCAGTCTGTATTGCACCAAACACGTATGGCCTTGCCTTCTAAATTTGATGCCTTTTGTAGCCTGTACTTGTTAGAAAACAGCGCTGCTTATGGTGGAGAACATGAAACCGAGTCAATTACTGTGATATACTGAGTCTAAATTTGGAAGACGGGGCTCTCCTCTTCAAGGCAGAACAGGATGAATGTGAACTGGAGGCTCCCATGGGTAAGAAAACATCTGCCAGCCAAAACAAGGGGGTCGAGGGTGAGCTTCTCTTCTGGGCACGGAAATACAGTATTTAGGCCTGCAGGTCTGACACAGAGCTGCACTGCTGCTCACTCATCATTAGATGAGTTTCTTTACTTTTCCCCACTCGTGCAGTGCCGAGGAAGCCAAGGCTCTGCTTCTCTGAACCTGTATCTTGGGACGAGTCACACCTGCAGGCTACAAGGTTCAGACTGAGTATCCTCATTTAAGCTTGAGATATTTGATTCCTCAGTCTGTGGGAGTGTGGTTGTCAGCGTATAAAGCCTGTTGACAAATGCAACGGCTGCATCTTGAGGATCCTTTGACTGTATGTAGGAATGTAAAGAGAGAGATAGGGGAAGGGTAAAGACACAAAGAATAGAAGGTGAAGCAGACACGTATAAAGGTAGTTCCAGCTCAAGCTTTTTCAGGTAACAGGTAAAAGTTTCCACTCTGCACAATATTTTACGCTCGTGATTAGATTTTAAAGGTCTCTTAATACCGTAATAGGCCCGCTAATTGCCAGTGACACTGCTTTATGTGTTACCGCTTCACTCTAGTGCTGCATAAAGCATCTTAGAAAGTGCTGGTTTCACCTGAAAAATACTGCCGAGCCTCATATTTTATTTTCTGTTTTGCATACACTAGGAATTGTGACATGATTAAAAACCTTAGAACAGCACACAGCGTGGCCTGCGAATGTCCTCATTTCCTTCTGTCCTATCATATTTTGCACTCCACTGAATCTGCTACACTCTTTTCTCTCTCTCTCTCTCTCTGTGGTTTTTGTTTTTGGACATGTAGCCCTGATAAAGGCACAGAATTAGCTGCAGTGATATGAGGTTTTAGTTGTTCATACGCATTTGCCGAACATGGTTTTTGATAATGAAAAACAAAAAGGCGATACTCTCTGAGTACAATATTTGCAGCATTTACTGCCTGATTTTACACATGGATAAACACAAGCAAATTTTGCAACTAGTGCTGTCAATCGATTAATATATTTAATCATGATTAATTGCATGATAGTCCATAGTTAATCGCAATTTATCACAAATGAATCGCACACCACTTCAAGCTAGTATAACATGGTAGGTACCAATGGATTTCTTAGATTTTCAAATTTCATATGACACCAGTATCTTCGCTCTAGCATAAAAACGGAGCCAGCTACAACCTAAAAATCACAAGTTGCGTTTAAGAAATTAGTGACGTTAAATCGAATTTGCGTTATTATTGTGTTAACTTTGACTGCCCTATTAAGGGCAGTCAAAGTTAACACAATAATAACGCAATAATAACGCAAAAAGGAATATATGGCATGAAGAAATGCTCAGAAAATCAAATAGAGAAATGCTGCAAGCCTTTTCTTATTTCTTATCAATTCTTAGTATTTCTTCTTCTTCTTTTTGCCAATAAATCTGTCCTGGGGGATCCGATACAACGATTATATGTTGAAAACACAAGTCATAAAATGGCATTAAAATAAAATCTACAACTCACTCAACTAAATTCAGTCCAGTTTTAACAGGTGTTTTTCCTGATCTGTGCTGTTATTAGCTGCTCCAACAACAGACTGAGACTTTAACAAATGTAAAGTAAAAAAGCCAAAAGCATGAAATCATTTGTACTTTCATGAATCACCATTAAATCCTCACATTTCGATCACAGTTAGAGTGGCTTTCCAAGAAAGACCCAGCGGTCTGCCTACAGATGGTGAGCGGCCACCCCAGATATCTCTTGCCAGCTGAGCACTATGTTTCCTGGCCAACATCTACACTATCTTATGTGTTTGATTCTTTTTTAACAAATGGTGCATTTCTTGTGATTATAATGCAAGACATCATGCAGTTTGGGGATTTTAAATCACGCAAGTAATTCCTGCTGGGATTTATTCGTCACTTCACTTTCCACAGCCCTTTCATATCCGGACTGTGGAGATTGGACAAAAGCACCAATCATTTTTTAACAGCAGCCAAAGTTACACACAGGAATTTGGATGAGTTTATTGACCTAATTTAATTTGTCAAACCTGTATCTGGTGCCGAACAGCTCCCTTAATAATATGTCGGCAAAAGAAAAGAACAGCTTTACTGCTCTGCAAGAGAGATTTCCTGGAGCGACTGCCAGAACTAGTGTAGCACTTTTCAGTATTGCAATTACAGTTATTATCAGTACTCTTATTAGTCTAATGAAATAATTTCAAGGTAGGTGCGGTTATTAGTCTTTCAAGTACATCCGAGACATGGTGCTTAAAAGAATAGTCTTTAAAATAGTACTTAGAAAGTAGAACAACAATAAAAAAAAAAAGTGTATACTTGAATGTGGGTCAAACTTTGCCAACATTTACAGTTAACATGAAGGTTAACTGTATATTATTTGCAGAACAAAACGACACACACTGACCTTTATGTGTAATCGTTTAAAGATACAGCTTCTGTGTCACAGTGGACCCGTTCTCTTGTGTTTTATGAGAGACACAGAGTAAGAGAGTGGATCCTCCATCAACGGTCCTCCAGGCCTTCGCTCTTGCGCTCGTAAAAGCTTGTTCCGACAAGGTGACAAGCGCCATGAATCCCTGTTTATGAAACTAACCAGACTCCTGTTACAGGCGTTCACTCTGCGGTTTACTATGCGAAAAGCCAGTTTATTATCTCAAAATGAAATACACTTTATTTATCACCGCTTCATTATATTTGGCCTCTGTCTGACTCGCAGACGGTTACTCTCCGCTTTGCATCTGCTCGCCTTTTTTGGCAGAGTTGCTGGAAACAAATTGCTGCTTCCCACATGAAAGGTCATGGCTTTAAAAAAAACAAATGTAAGCTTTTAAAGGGATGTTGAGCTAGTGAGACCAGGGGAAGCATTAAGTAGCAACACTTTAGAATTTGATAACGAGTGGAAACAGTGTTGCATTCACAAGAAAGAATATTTCACCATCCATTTTTGTTTAAGTGAAACGGATGGGGATATGCTATGATATAAGGGGCCTGCGAATGTCCTAATTTCCCTCTGTCCTAATGTATTTTGCACTCCACTGAATCCTCTACACTCCTCTCTCTCTGTTTTTTGTTTTTGAACATGTAGGCCTGGCCATTCCCTGCTAAAGGCACATAATTAGCTGCATTCGTCATCAGTTGTTGTTGTTTATATGCATTTGCTGAACGTTGTTTTTCTCTTTTGGAAATCAGTATGAGAATGAAAAACCCCAAAAGTGTTTGCAGCATTTTTTGGCCTGTGATTTAGAACCCTTATGGATATCCCACAAAATCAGTTTGTGTGTAATTAACGTAATCGTGAACCAGGAAATATAAAGAGCGATGAACGCCGTGTAGGGAGGACGCCGGGATGGATGTGTGGGTCAAAAAATATCGGACTTTCGCCCAGGAGACCGGCGTTCGTGTCCCGTGTGAAACCAGAAGTTAACGTTGATTTATTTGTCACGTAAGTTATGTACGCCACTTCCGAAGTTTTAAGGCAAACCACGATCTTTTCCTAAACCTAACTAAGTAGTTTTTCTTACCTAATCCTAACCATTAGACAGCGTTGTGTCAACAGTGACACCTTCTGGAAACTGCTCCAACACTATGGTATTCCAGAAGAATTGACACATGATCAGGATTAGGGATGGTAATTTAGAATTTTTTTTCTAAACGATAACCGACCCTCGTTAACCGGTTATCAACCGTTAACCGGCAAGATTAGTGCCTTGCATGTAGCGGTGCTGTAGTTTTAGTGCCTAACAAGCTGCCCAGCTGCAACAATAAGCCGATGCACAGACAGGTTAAATCCATCATTATCAGCTGCAGTTTATGTTCAAAACAGACAACTGAGTCCCCGGTTCACCCGTTCCGGAGAGTCAGCATAACGTTAGTGGTATCCGACAAACAGTGTGTTTGTGCTGCGTTCACAGCTGTCGCGTCACTGGTGTCTTCGTACTCGCCGTTGTCACACACATACAGTCAGCACGGCGCAACGTTAGCGAGTGTCCGACAGACCGCGTGTGTGTGTGACGACGGTGAGTAACGTAGTAGTGCAGTGTGTTTATTTGTCAGTGAATATATGCTACAACTCCTCAAGACCCAATCCAAGCTCCCTAGTCTTGCAACACCGGCTCAGAGTCTCTTAAGGTGGGCTTTTTAAGGTGGATCAGCTATTCTCCTTTACAGTAAGTGACAAGTCGCTCCTCCGAGTTTTGCCTGGCTTTTTATTTAATTTGAATACTTCCTTTTAACCGTTTAACCGAGCATTAATCGGTAAAACTTCTGAACGTCGGTTAACGGTTAAACGGTTAATTATAACATCCCTAATCAGGAACTCCTACGAAAGGATACCATGCAGTCCATGGAGGACAGCACACTCAAAACTTTCAAATGTAACCCGGCGCCAGACAAGGCTGATTACTGTCCCCTTTCCTCTTCCTCCTGGCAATCGATTGGATAATGAAGACCTCAACAGCACAGAGGAGAAACAGGATCCATGTGGATCCAGTTGCTGCCACTGGTGTTTTCCAAAGTAGCCTGTCTAATGAGGATGTCCTCTTTCTGGGCAATCAATGCAATTCTTAATGTGTTTTGTCATCAATTATTTTGCTAATATTTGTCAAACACTAAAGACAAATCTCTGCTCTCTACCAGGGAGGGACATAATCTCTAGATCTCTAGCTAGATCTAAACCGCAGTACACTAATAGAGCTTATTGCAAGAGAGCCTAACGGAGTAAGAAACAGATTGGATACATGTATAATAGGCTGAGTTAACTCCTACAATTGTGAGAAGCAGCCAGATAGAAAATGGCATTTGCTCTTTTAATGAAGTACACAAAATGAAGCAATTACCAAGTGATTTAAAAATGGTTAAGTCTGAAAGAGAATGAACATCGAGGCCATGCCAGGGTGATGATACTGATGTATGTGGGTTGGTTGCATAATGAGAGAGAGATGGCCATTAACGTAATGACAGCAGCAGAGACCGGTGGCTCTTTCTCCCATTTGCTTTTTACTCACATGTACCTCCAGCACATCCTCAGGACTGGAAAATACCTGAGGGATCAACAGGGACCTGTTGCTGAAATAAAATCCTCTTCCTGCCTTGTAAACGCACAGCGGCGCAATCAGCAAGGTGTTTTTTTGTAAACCCTGGGGATTTTCCAGAGGAAATGAGAAATACCCGACAGAAAAAAAACACCTTAAACTGAGTCCGACTGTGCACTTAGTAGAAACTGTCACACATATGGATGGGTGTGTGCATATACACATACTGATGTGTTTCTGCAAGTACATTTGTGGCTGTTTGATGCGAGACTAAAGCCATTCACCTGGAGCACTGGTGCAAATAATATGCATTTTTCTATTTTGAGAACAGTGAGTAAAGTTAAGTGGTTGCCTCACAGTGACGTCAAGACTGCAGTTTTTGTACGGCTTGAGAGGACTATTACTTGTTGATTTTTTTTTTGTTGAGCTTCTCATCTAGCTCACGACAAGAAAGCAAATAAGTGTATTTCTGAAAAATCGCAAAATATTCCTTTAATTTTTCCTTTGATTCTACTCAACCTTCTCATGTAAACGAATATATGTAAGCCTTTACCAAAACATCACTTTTAAAAGTTGGTTTAAAGTAGGGCTGTCAATTGATTAAAATATTTAATTGTGATTAATCGCATAATTATCCATGATTAATCACGATTAATTGAAAATTAATCGCACATTTTTTTATCTGTTCAAAATGGACCTTAAAGGAAGATTTGTCAAGTATTTAATACTCCTATCAACATGGGAGCGGGCAAATATACTTGCTTTCTGCAAATTTATTAATATATTTATTATTGGAAATCAATTAACAACACAAAACAATGACAAATATTGTCCAGAAACCCTCACAGGTGACTATGACTTGCCCCAAACGGCATGTGTTTATCATAAAGTGGGCATGTATGTAAAGGGGAGACTCGTAGGTACCCATAGAAACCATTTTCATTCACATATCTTGAGGTCAGAGGTCAAGCAACCCTTTGAAAATGGCCACGCCAGTTTTTCCTCGCCAAAATTTAGCACAAGTTTGGAGCGCTATTTAGCCTCCTTCGTGACAAACTAGTATGACATGGTTGGTACCGATGGATTCCTTAGGTTTTCTAGTTCCATATGATGCCATCTGAAGCTTCACTCTAGCTTTAAATCTGAGCCCGCTACAACCTAAAACTTGTAAGTTGCTTTAGTGCGTTAAAGAAATTAGTGGCATTAAAACGAATTTGCGTTAAAACGTTATTGTATTAACTTTGACATCCCTAGTTTAAAGGTAGTTTTTAGTGGAGTTTTATTTTGAAATCAATCTTGATGTCAGTTGTCATCAGAAAAGCTTTTAACAGAGGCGTGCAACACTTATTACCCTCCCCAAACCTTCATTTACCGAACATCAGTGCAAAAAGTAAATCAAGCTGATAGATAAAATAACATCTGAAGCAAGTGCCAGGTGTTTTTGCCCATGTGGCGGACCCTGCCTCCCACACAAGCATTAGAAGATTAATTTCACAAAGAGAAGCTCATCTTCTCAACCCTGCAAACATAAAGAAAATCCTTCACCTCGTTTCTTTTTTGTAATGATGCAAATATTTATTTATGGTAATCTGGCTCTAAGCATGTTTTATGGAGGTGCTCAATGGACCAAAGGGAGTGTTTGAAAGTAGAGGGATGATAACTCGAATGTACCCTTAAAGCCATTATTTTACTTTTGTCATTGCATGAATAACATGTAGAAAATCACAACAATGAGTGCAAAAGATGACAAATCGCATGTAGGCTGCAAATACAGGTGTGTTTTAATCAATTAGGCTAATTCACAGTTTATTCGGTAAGGACAACATTCTCAGTGTATATTTGTGTGGCTCATGAAAACACTAGCGCATAAATATTCATGTTCCTTACATTTGACATCATATACACTGTTTCTGTCTCACAGACTGTCGCACACAAACATCATTTCACACTCAATCCTTCCGTCTCTAACCATCAAATAACCAAACAAAAAGCTACTTTTGTAAAGTTCTGCATGACTCGAAGTGTTTTTCATGTTATTGCACATTGAATTATTGAGAAAACTTCCGTGTTGTTGTGCAGCTTTTTCACATCGCTCCCACAGCTCGAGGAAAAATCTAATAAATGCTTTTAATGCTTTTAATGTGATCCACCAGCAGGACGTCTGTTGTTCCGGCTGCACATTTAACAGAGCATATTTACTCGACTTCCTAGTGGCTTTTAAACCTTACAGGTGGATAATTACTTCTGAAGCACACGATTCAAAACAACGAGCATCTTGAACTGAGAACTTTTCCATCGCAGGCTCAGCTGTTGGGCCACTCTACTGATGATGGAGCACTTCTTATGTCTCCTGTGATTTCCTCCATTCTTCTGTTTCACTTATTGATTTTCCCCAACTGTGCTGGCAGTACATCTTGTAGGAGTCAGGGGTGAAAAGTGTTTCGCTCCGTCGGTGACCTGGCCTTGATCCAACCCTGCTGTAAGGGACGTATCTCTACATTGTTTTATAACACTGGAAATTTGAGGAAAACTGAGGACTTTTATCCTTGCCTTTAGCAGAGCAGCTCAACCTCTCCCACATACTTTATTCCTGGCTGTGCGGTAAAGCACTTCAGCTTTGGCTCGTGGAAGAAAGTCTCTAACTTGACGGTATTATGTAAATGAGTAACAGCAGGTGTTTAAGTCAGTCACAGTCAGATTAGGAACCCATCTCCTGTTTTGTGGGATAAAGTACCAGTTGTGCTGTATGAACCTACACCTAGTGATGTTAAACTTTTAACACCTCATGCATCATGCATATTTTCGTGTAGCCTGTCCCGTTGCATTGACAGGATATTGAGCTGTTTTGGCAGACAGAAGTTGCTGTAACAAAACAGTATGCAGCTGAGGATGCATACTTATCCCCTGACAGTGGACGTTTGACCTATTTGTGATGGTGAACAAGAGGACTTGATGCCTTATTCAGTGTTAGAGCCTCTAGTGTCAATGCCAATGTCAAAGAACCTCCTGAATGATAGGATGTAGGTAATTATCCCGCTTTACTTTCCCGCTTTACTTTCCCTGGAGCCACAGCCAGGAAACACCGTTAAAAGGATTTTGTTTTTTCAAATCGTATGAATTCATCTGGAATAATAAACCGTTAAAAAATAAACAGAGCTTTTATTTATAAAGGATATGAAAATGGAGACAATAAATTGATTAATTTAAAGGCTTCTTTGACACCAAATATATATTTAATAAGATTGTTCTCTAGTAAATCATTTAAAATGTTCCATACTTTTGACATACTGTCATTCCTTTCCTCCTAATTGACCAGATGGGCTTTATTAAAACATGTCAAGCAGCAGTCAATATACGTAGACTACTACACGTACCTAACTTCTTCCAGGATATTGCCTCGCATTGTGCAATCCTTACATTGGATGCTGAGCAAGCTTTCGATTATCTGAAATGGGAGAATTTATGGATGACTCTAGATAGATTTGGCTTGGGTCCAGTGTTAATTTTGGCAGCTATTTTATATTTAGTCTTAATCTTAGTTAAGATGAAAATGCTTATTAGTTTTAGTCCAGTTTTAGTCACCGAAAACTCATTTGATCTTAGTCAAAATGTTTTCTCTTAATTTTGTCAGCAATTAGTCCTTAGTCCTGTTTAGCCATCAGATTATATTGAACATTTCTGTCATTTAAGTAAAACTTATTTCACATAAAATTTTATCTTATCATTAACTGATGAAAAACACAGGTTTTATACTACATTTTAGTCGTTTTTCGTCAACGATATTGCACGTTTGATATCGTCACTGTTAGTGTTTAACGACGTCGGTGCTGTCTCGTCATCGTCTCGTCTTATTCATGGAAAAAAGGTTGACGAACATATCTCATCATAGTTTTCGTTAACGAAATTAACACTACTTGGGTCCAAATTTTATTCAAATCATAAAAGTCTTATATGCTAACCCCTCGTCTATGATCATCACAGGAAACACATTTTCATCATCTCTCTCCATTTCAAGGGGTTCCAGGCAGCGATGCGTCCTCTCAAACTTATTATTTGCTCTTTTGCTCGAGCCTTTAGCTCGCTATCACCCTTAGTGATATGTGGTGCAATGTGTTACAATTTGCTGATGATATTTTGTTATATATAGACAATACCCTTACTTCTATTCCCCAAGTCTTGGACACTTTAGAATAATTTAGTGCTTTGTTGGGTTATGAAATCAACTCATTTTGGTCAACACTACTTCCACTCAACTCTTGTCCCTTCTACTACACTATCTCACATTCCAGTAGTGAATTCCTTTAAATACCTGGGTGTGAATATTTTCACCCCCCTGTACTCCACTACGATTAAAAACTTCCAGGTCACCTTAAGTAGAGTGGAAACTGACATGAAAAAAAATGGTCAATTCTCCCAATTTCCCCACAAGCACATATTTCCATTATAAAAATGGATATTTTAAGAGTAAACTTTTACTCTAATGTGTTACCCCTTTCACCCCCCCAAGGGTTACTGGGATAAGATCCATGGTCTCATCTCGAAATTCATTTGGAGGGACAAGCGTCGTCGCCTCAAACCATCAACCCTGCAACTTGGCAGACAGGAAGGAGGACTGGCTGCCCCCAATTTCAAGATGTACTTTTTTGTCACGTGTTGTGCCCATTATCAGTCTGGTTAGACTCCAATGCATCAATTTCATGGCGGTGTATAGACGAAAAGTTGGCCTCTCCTTATCTTTTACAAGACTTAATATAGTGTAATCTGTCTCCTAAATGCTCTAAAGCTAAAATGGGCCCCATAATGTCTTTCCTTTTATCAACTTGGCACACTGTAGAGAAAGCTACTCACTCCCAGTTACGGTGACACATCCACAGCCCCATTTTCCTCTTCTTACCAGAGGTGTCCCTTTTTCATTTCCCCAATGGAGCAATAGAGGTATCCATATTCTGTCTGATATCTGCAATGAGGAGGGCCTCAGAGCATTTAATGACTTGCGAATATCATTCAATCTACCTGGCTCTTAATTTTTTTCCTATACCTGGAACTTAGATCTTCCATGCGTTTCTTATGGTGTACCCTGGGGGCATTCTTTATACGCTCATGAGCTTCATGTCATATTGGATGTGGCTTTTCAGACAAGTGGTTTAGTCTCGAAGCTCTATACCTTGTTCCTGAACTCCTCTTGTGGTCCTCTCGGGTATATGAAAGAGATCTTAGCCATCGCAGGGGGGGACTGGATTGGTTTATTGTCTGGGACAACTTGGCCTGCACATCTAAAAATCCAAATCACAAACTTATTCGCTTCAATTTTAGATATAGACTTTACCTCACACCCAGGAAAACGTCACCTCATGAAACCCATACCCTCTCCAATCTGTCATCTATGTCCCCTTGGCCTCGTGGGCTCATTTATGCATATGTACTGAGGGAGTGCCCTGGTCTGGCCTCATTCTGGAAAGTAGCATCAAATTTACTGGGTGTCATAAACCCTGTTGTCCCAGGCTGTTGATCTTGAACGATGCTTCATCACTGGGTTTGTCGACCTCCAAATCTTATATTTTATTTGCAGGTCTTACAGCAGTGAAAAGTCCTCCTCATGCACATGGAACAATCTATAGCTAGAATACATGGGGCTAGAGATAGGACTGTTCAGCCATAGGCCTCTACAGTAGCAGATGTTAAACAGATGTCTGTGTCATTATAATGTCATTAAGTGCACTTTGCTGTATTGTTGTAAAACTATGAATCTATGTACAATGTAGAACTATTGTGGGAGGGGAGGGGAGGGAACTGGTCGCCACATGGGAGCGAGGGATGACCTTTCTTGGTCCTATGGGGGTAGTTACACTCTGATACTTTGTGTTTATTGTGGCTATTGTTTTACTTTTTTTTTTTTTAAATAAAAACTATTGATAACAAAAAAAATTGTCCCAACTATTGGCTCAATAAGCTTATGGCATGCAGGTTACCGTACATTGTACCAGGATGTAAACAGGTTTATTTCTGCTGTAAAGTGGGGCATTTTACATAGGGGTCAATGGGGATTACCTCGCCTTTGGAGCCAGTCTCAAGTGGCCGTTTCAAGAACTACAGTTTTTGGCACGTCTGCGTTGGCTTCTATTCTAAGCGACGTGTGTGCCCCACCCTCGGTGAAAAAAAACAAATTAAAGGAGAGGAGACAAAGAGGACAGAAACCAGCCTTGGGGCCGCATCCCCAAGGCAATGGTGGGGGAAACACTGGTGTGATAAAAGACTAACTACAATTGGTTAAATTGGCATTTCAAATGGTCTACACACACCTCTAATAACTTCTTTTCATGTAGGCGCCTGTGCGTTCGGAGGGTAGAGCCCTTGTTATCCTGAGAGAGGAATGACTCATCGGGGACCTTCGTTGTGCCTTTGTCTTATAATAACGGAAACCATCATTATCAGCCCTGGTAGAGGAGAGACAAATGTGAGTCTCTCAGCTTTATTAGGTTGTTTAATGCAATGCAATGCAATGTCGAGCCAAAACTCAGTCACTTGAAACAGGGTGAAAGTTGCACCTAAATGCTGATGTGCTGCTGTCAGTTTAAAAAATGTGACTTTAATGGTTAAGGTTGCAATGAGAGGGTGGTGTATCGGGCTTGATCAGCACTGTGTGGGGGAAAGACCGTACAGCCTGGGGACCATAAAGAGACCATAGCACCTGTCAAGTAGTCATCATTACTGACTTACTGCAAAGTTCAGCCATATCCACTCGAAACAGTGCACCTCTTCACAGAATAGGTGTGTGAAAATGGCATCCATTCTCATTTACTGTAGCCTAAAGTGTGAAAGGATCAATAAAATCCAATGGGAAAGCTCCAGATCTTATGAAACCCAATTTATAGTGTCGATATTATACTCCACATAAAGCCAGGGGTGTACAAACAAAATCATTACCACTGTCTGTTCAGGTCAAAGCATGGGGAGACATTTCGTACTGGAGTTCTCTTTTAAATAGGCAATATGATGGTAAAACACATAAACAAATTGTCTTTATGCTGTGGAGAAGGGATATTTGATTACCAGTAAGCTCGGAGGAACGCTCTGAGAAAAACAAATGCTACTATTTTATAACATTTCTGTCTTCAATAAATTGGAGACTTCAAGCACAATTCCCTCCTGTCAAATTGCTTCTGACCTCCGCTGGTGCTGCTTAATACCGCGAGAGGCAGCCTTCAGTCTCTGAAAACCGATTGATATAATACACAGCGGAGCCAAGTAGCCATTTAATTAAACACCACTCTCTTCTTTCCAATCCTCTGAGCGTCTCTGTGGATTTGTTCGAGGTAGGCAAACATTGAAATCCAATCCATCGAATGATGCGGAGACTGAGACGTGTCATTATTTTCTTTCTTCATTTGACCCAATGGTATAGTCAAATGGAAGAAGTCAAACTATTCCCACTGGAGAGTTACTACTACAGTATTAGGGCTGCAAATAATGGTTATTTTCATGATTGATTCAAGTAATAGTAAAGGAAAATGCAATTTGCAATCTCCCAAGGTGATGTCTGCAATATGCGTGTTTTGTCCGACTACCACAAAACCTTAACATATTTAATTCACTGTCATATGTGACAGAGAAAAGTGGAAGAAATATAATTAATATTAATTAATTGTAACTATTTTGATAATGATTAATCGGTTCAATCAACTAATCAATTAGTCAAGAAATATTTTAGAGCTGCAACAATTAATCGGTTAGTTATTAACTATTAAATTAATCGCCAACTGTTTTGACAATTGATTAATCAATTATAATATCAATTATTTTTAAGAAAAAAACATAAAAAATGTATGATTTCAGCTTCTTAAATGTGAATATTTTCTTGTTTCTTTACTCCTCTATGACAGTAAACTGAATATCTTTGAGTTGTGAAGAAAAAAAGGACATTTGAAGACATTGTCTCAGGCTTTGGGAAAAATTGATCGTAATTTTTCAACATTTTCTGACATTTAATAGACCAAACAACTAATCAATTAATCAAGAAAATAATCATTAGTTGCAGCCCTACAATATTTGTGTCTAATTCATCTTGAGATCGGTTATGATTCGTCTTCAGACTGGTATTATACTGTATATGCATAATGAAATAATCAGTTCAATGTTCTTTTGTTGACATTTCAGTTAATTAACAGTTAACAGAGGCCACAGGGTTCACCATGTAATTATCGGAGGGTTATGCAACAGCTGCAATAGCTTGATCTGAGCAATCAATTCAAAAATGGTGAAAAAAAAAATGACTTCATCAAAGAAACTGTGGATTAATTCCCCCGCCCATCAAATCCTTGTGATTTTCTATTATCCCCCCCCATGGCAGGCTGGGAAGAAGACTCTTCACATTTGTAACCAGAATACGATATCAAAGCATCAGGTATTGAAATATTTTGTTTGAAGAGGGAGCGCAATTAGAGTTAATTGCTAGTGTGAGGGCAGCCTGTGGATGGCAGATGATGATGTTGAAAGGAGCATCAGCTGGTAATAAACAAGTCATTAGGTATTAGATCATGGGTGGCCGAGAAGCTGAGATGAGGAGAGAAGACTGAGATATAAGGATTTGTACCAAGGAATAAAAATGTGCTTATATGCGCTACATAATTGTGTTCTTAAAGCAACCCTAAATGTCCACTTACCACATATTTAAAGCTGCATTAAGCAATTTTTGACCTTCCACAGGGATGAAACACAGACAGCAACAGAACCCTGACATAAAATTGGCTTACCACGTACTTATATGGCTTATGTGTTTGCAAAAAATGGGCATCCCATTGGAGTTTTCTGTCTGGCCATCTGACTGTCATGAGTCCAGATGGTAATTTAAGTTTACAAGAGCAGGGCAAACTTCAGCTTGGCTGTGGGGCTTCAGTGTAATATGTTGCTATTAAAAATAACTTCCAGTGGTCCATTAAGTTGTACTGGGCACTCACACACCACATACTGTACATCTTTGCTTGCCATTTTCACTACAGTGGAAACGGCTTATAGTGATCACGGTTACAGTGATTAACCGCTTATAGGGATCAAGAAGCTTGGGACAGAATCATTCCTATATAAATGCTGTTTAATAATATGCCTATAGTAATCAAGTACTCCACTTACACTGTTCATTTTGGATCTTTTCATACATGACAACATATTGAAAAACATTTTAAAACTACTGTATGTTAGACTAATGTTAAGTGAATTTTTGTTTAGTTTTTTACTTTACTCCCTTACTTTGCATCGCAGACCCTCTGCTTTCTGGTTGGATACCTGGGGCTGATACTACGTGCACATTGCGTGCACATTGATATGATGAAAACACAGGGCTTTCACCCAGGAGGCTGGGGTTTGCATCCCGTGTAAAACCAACATTGTGTAGTTCTCTTAGTGTCCACAAGCATTAAGTTTTACTTTCACTTTTGAAACAGTTATTTTAAGCCAAAACACGATGTTTTCCCCTAAACTCAACTAGTGTTTTTGTTGCCTAAACCTAAGGAAGTTGTAGTTTTGTTGCCTAAACCCGAAGAAGCCTTTTTGTTTGTGTTCAAAACGTAACGTTTCATTCAGTTTTACAACGTGTTAGAACGTGTTGCTTTTAGGTTTCACTTTTACAACATACGTAGTAGGCCCCTACTGGCCCACATCTATGGTTCTTATAGCAACCAATAACGCCTATTTAATGGCCCGATAACAGTCGAATCAGGTGCAAAATCTGCTGAGAATATATATGGTTTTGCTGTTATAAGCAAGTACGTGCAAATATTTGTTATATACAGTACTGTATATAAGGCCAACAGTGTTAACACAGTTACACTGGCGCACACAGATTAACTAGCACACTCAGAAAATCAATGACTGCCAAAAGTTATTTCTTTTGTATGCAACTTGAAAAGTCAGGCCAAGCTCAAGACAAAAAAAGAAAACATCTTGGAGATGGATTTATAGAAATAAATAACTCAGGGGGATATATATATCATAGCTTCTTTGCTTCTGGGATACTTCTGTGCACAATTAATCATAACAGAGGAAGGACTCGAATTAACAAAATTGTCTGCAACTGCAACTAAATATGCATACCTGTTTGTAGACACTCATTTTGAGGGTCATTATTCATCGTGCTCTTCAGGCGCGATTATGAAGGCAGAAATGGATAAAAGTGAGTACTTGGAAGGTAGCCTTTCCAAGTGTAGTGCCAAACCAAGCCCCTAATAACTTTAGACAGATTTCTGTGACTAATGGTATTCCCCATATGTATTTGAATTGGATTACCATTCCCCCAACCTCCGTGCTGACCTCAGATGTGTCGTTGTCTTGGCCGCGAAGCCTCCCACAATGAGCTGAGATAAAAAGCTCTCTCTCCACACACCATTTCTACTTCATTAGCTCTGGCCTAATCTATAAACCACAGCTGAGAGGGGGGCGCTGTGTCAGCCAGCCTCTGTCATGTACCTGCCACAACCACTGAGAAGTTCTGGAGCTGTATGTGTGTGTGTGTCTCAATGCTAGGACTCACACATTCAGTCACACATGCACCTTGTATCTGAGGCAATCCAGATTAAGTCGCATAGATTGTCAGTTTGATTGTGTCTGTACACGTGTTTGCGTGAGAGACGGAAGACAGGGGCAAGACTGCACGCATTTACAGTCTGATGGCATAATATGCAAATGAAATGGAGACTGCCATATGGTTTATTCTTGAGATATTCATGAGCGCACAGTAGATAATTTTTCTCTTCACTGGACTCTCTGCGTGTGTGCGTGTGGTTGTCTGTCTCTTTCCATAAACATGATTGGCATATTTCTGCAGCCTTGCCGTGTTCTCCATTTGCAATGACATTTACAATTGAATTAATTAGAATAGCTTGCATCTTCGAATCTGCAGCTTTTCTGGCCTTTACAGAGCTTCATAGTGAGTTTTAGCCCATTGTTTAGGTGTCCCAGCCCACAACTTTACTGTTTTGGTTCACGCTCACCACTCTCATGCGTTGTTTTCTGCTATAAACCAACTGTACGCTACACCTGCTCAGCACAAACAGCCGACAGACTCAAGCTTCAGTTTTGCTTTCCGCAAGGATGGTCGCACAGACATGACCTGACGTGGACTCGTGATGAGGAAACGTTTGGATATTTTATTATCTATTGCGGGTTTCTCCTTGCAGCAAACCGACATTCTCAAAGCTCCTCAATGTTCTCCATTTTCTCCACCCATCCATGTCCGCGTAGTTAGAAAGATTTGTGCACGGACAGACAAAAACCTGCTGCACATCATAACCCCCACAAAAGAGCCGTGTCTGATGGTGTGGCGTCACTTTGGCCGTTTGTGTTGTCCTTCAGTAGTTCTGTCGTTCGTTTCTATGGAGTGACTTTAAAGAGGACCTATAATGCTTTGGTGCCTTTTCCCTTTCCTTTATATTGTTATAGAGTTTATTTATGCATGTGAAAGGTCTGCAAAGTTCCAAAGTCCATGTAAAAGGTAGGTACTCTCCCCCACAGAAACAGTGCTCCTGAACTACCAGAAACGCTTTGCTTGAAGTACCGCCTTTTCTATGTAATGTGGTGATGTCACCAAGTAACACATTTGGGCAGTGGGGGATAGGAGCTCAAACGGAGCGTTTCAGACAGATGGTGAAAAGAGAAACAGCACAGAGATGCACAGTCGGTGAGAAAAATAAAGCGATTTTCGAACATTACAGTATGTCAACATGTTCTAGTAGACACCAAAATACAGGTACGCACCTGAAAATAAGCGCAATAGGTCCTTTTTAATCGCTGTAGAGGGAGAGGGGAGAGCAAAAAAAGATGACAGAGAATAAAGAAGAGATAGTTAAAGTAATGATCCTTTTCATTTAAATCATTTTCATTTAAATAAACATCTGCTTTGCAAGTCTGTCTTGCCAAGAGCGATGGCACAACAGTGACTCAACATTCGGTATACCCACCCAGTTAATGAAAGCTTTTATATATTAGTCGCTCCAAGCGAGTGCTTACTGAGTAGGAGGAAGAAGTGAGGTGTTTAATCGTTGTTGCAGCTTTAACAGCACGTAAATGCAACAAAACAGAATCAGAGCTCTGTGTTTAGCGTGAAGCCGCAATTCCCCACCATTGCGAACAGTCAAAGAATGCCACCTAGAGGAACTCAAACTTCACGGAAAGAGAAAGCCAAAAGAAACACACTTTTACTGTACACAGATTGCACTGTTTGATTGCAAAATGATGTCTGGGGAAGTGGAGTTAAAAAAAACAAAACTGCAGCACTCACAAAACCCCACCAGACACACAAACACTAACCGTGGCACAGCCGCACTAACGTCTGCTCGGTGATTCACACCTTTATATAGCCCTCCATCCGTCTCTGTTTTCCGTTTACCTCATAAAGCTGAGGCATGTTTCCTTCGACCACTCTTTCTCCTCCTTCACACCTCCTGTCTTGCCACTTTCTATTAGCATTCCCTGGTCAGGGGGCCGTATGAAAGTGAGGCACACACCTGCCACAGTCGAAGTCCTAAGCCTGTCGCCTCTCCACAGCTCAGTTCAGCTGGGGCTCTGGCAGGCTGGATAGGTGTTTACTGGGCTGGCTTTCATTTTTGGATTGATGGATAACTGATTTGCTGGCTAGTTCTCCGCCCAGCTTGCCAGCTGGTTATGTAAATGCACTACTGGCTGGCTGAATAAATGCCTTCAGGGCGATTGTCTCCCCTCAGCTTCTCCCTCTTTCGTCCTTTTCCGTCCCTCTTCCTTCCTCTTCCTTTCGCTCCCTTCCTGCCCTCCCCGGCCCCGAAACTAAACAGCAGCTGCACCAGAGGTAGGAGTGTCAGAAAGTGCCACAACTGTGTTCCTCTCTGTTTTTAGGCAAGTTCCTAGAATAGAACCGCGTTCACAGCGTGCAGAGTGGAAACTAAACCCCAGAGGCTAGCCGGTTCACTGACATCCTCTATTCAGGAGCAGCGGTACTTAAACTAGCTGCCACAAACACACACAAGCACACTGGGTATCCAAACAAAAAGGGAATGAAAGTGCGCACGCTCGCGTCCATAATTGAGCACAAGGACGCATACATTTACAGACTTAAAATAAATATTCACACACACACTTTCACACACTTGTATGCATAGAGCAACAGATTGTGCCAGATAGGATTTCACTCTTCTTTAATATTGAAGGAAAAATACTCTTTAGAATGATTTATTGATAGCAGCAGCTATTTTAAACTGAAATAGTGGAGCTCTTCCTCCAGCTGTTATGTTGGCGAAAACCCATAATAAAACTACACAACCATAAAAGGGGCTACAGGGAAATTATTTTTCTTATAAATTTTGGAAAATGTCCTCAACCACCACATCCGCAGTCTGAATGGGAGCAAATCCCTGCAGCCATGCTGCGAAATCTTGTGGGAAGCTTCCCAGAAGAGTGGAGTCTGTTTATAGTGGAATATTAATTATAGCCCGACCGATACTGGATTCTGACACTGATATATTTGGAAGTGTAAACGATCTGATGAGGATATACCGTCTTTTTAAATCATAATTACATAATGTAAACAAACAATCTTGATATAGATTCTTTAGATTTGTGTTTTTTTTCTTAATAGTGACTAAAATACATACTGAGCAAGATATTTTACAGTTGAAAAATCAACTGTTTGGTGCTCAAATTATGGGACACTTTTTCTCAAAACTTGTGCTAGTTTTGAGCTCGGAATTTCAGTAATGAAATTTCTTACTTGCCTCTCGGCCAGCATATATACCCGATATATCTACAGTAAGCTAATATCGGCTGATGTATCTACCTGGACGATTTATCGGTCTAGGTCCACAGTGCTCATGGTTTGGAAATGAGCTGTGCAGCAGTCACACATATGGTGTAATGTTCAGGTGTCCATACATAGCCACATACATACATTTGCTCATGTGTTTCCATCCATAATTGCTTATTCCTCTTTAGAACCACTTCGGTAGGGTGTACGCTGTACAAACATCCCGGTATGTGACACCCTAGACAGGAACTAGTACATCAGAGAGTCCTGTTTAACTTTAGAAGCTGTGTGGAAAACAAACTTGCATCTTAGTTTGCAGAAAAGCACTGAATTTCATGTACTTTTTTTTTTTTTTGCCAGAGGTGATGTTAGTAATGCAACATGTTGGACCCCCGCCAAATAATGCTGGGTGTCAAACAGCATCAAAATGTAAATTTATCTACTAGCTGACGCGTTTTGTATTGCTTATATAATTCATATCTGTGTTAAGATGCAGTTTGTAGGTGGAAGTGCAGGAGTAGTTTTAGATGCCATAACTGCATCCCACCTCCTGATTTGTATTGACAATTTTCTCTGCTATGGTCCCTCCTCCCTTTTCCACTGTAAGCCCATGAAATCATCAAATGGGTTGCAGGCAAGGAGAAATCTGCTGGCCCACATAAATAAAAACCTCACGGACAGCGAAGATTACACCACACAGAAAAAAACGTGGGGGGAAGCCTATTTTAAAGATGACAAATGGATAAACTCTAAAACTGTAAGAATGGCCTATATCTTCAGAAAGCCCTAGGTGCTCTTCAGATGTTAACATCTCTTGTCATGTTACATTGCCCTTCGAAAGGTCACACACAGCAAATTGCCCTTGCAATGGTACGAAAATGGCCAAACGGGGCTTTGCTAGACTGACAAAGCAGGCAGCCACCACCCTCGGGTCATCTTGCCTTTAATGTGACGCAGCAGTGGAGGGTTCTGCTGACTGCACTATGTGTAGGCTGCTGACTGACAGGCAGACCCTCCCGCTGTATATCGGCTACTCAGAGGCTCCAATGTGGGAGAACTTCCCTCCTTCCGGTGAGTCATGTACATCCGTCCACGCAAGGACATCTGACCCTATGAGAGGAGATGTGGCTAATGAAATCCCCCAGGTTATTGTGGAAAAAAAACACAGATATACGCACTGTAGCATGTGTTCTTGCTCTGTTTTCTGTGTCTATTTGTGTAGCGTGCTTCTTGGGTCCTTTATGGGCTACAAATCCAGAACAAACTGATTTAAAGCTCCATTTATCCGATTTTTTTAATCTCATAATGATAAAGGTATCAGCCAATTCTGCAGTCGCCCTTAGCTCTACAGAGCTTTGGCTCATTGCTGCGGTTGCTCACAAAGTTTACTCTCACTAATCTTATTTTCAGCAGACAGCTTTTTTCCAGCAAAAAGAGTTGTGACTGATTTGGTTCACTCTCACCACTCTCATAGAGCTGTTTTCAGCAGAAAAGCCCCGGAACACCCCACCGTACACTACTTGCCCAGCACCAAACGGCAGACAGACACAGTTTGCGACCAGTGTGTGAATATTGGACTTACGTTAATCGTGTGGACAGAAACATAAAACAGTGCTAATGTTCCTTAGTGTCCGCTGGATGTAGAAATACCCATTTTGTGCAAACACGTTAGCCATAACATTTAGAAAGCAATAATATAGTCAGTGTTTTTCAGGTTTCTTCTAAAAAAGCAAACAATTTGTAGCTTTAAAGGGGATCATCATCATGAAAAACTTTTTTTTTTTCAGTGCTTGGGCACATACATTTGGGTATCTGGAGTGCTTACCAACCCACAAACTGTGAAATAAGACAACCCAGTCAGTTTTTTGTGGGCTGCCTAGATCAGAAAACATGTGATTCAACAAGCCATTCAGATTTGGCTCCCCTTCCTATGTCACATGTCGTCTCATTAGAATATATCGCCCACAGCTTGAGAACTATACCTTTGCAAAGGTGCACCATATTTTTTCTCTCAAGCAATCAGAGCAGACTGGGCTTTTTCGGGAGGAGGGCTAAAAGAGACAGGCGCTAAAACGGAGCGTTTCAAACCGAGGTTGAATACAGGTACATTCAGACGGACAGTATGAGAGAAATAATGTATATTTTGAACATTAAAGCATGTAAACATGTTCTAGTAGAAACCTTAATTACAAGTATGAACCTGGATATGAGCATGTACAGTATGTCCCCTTTAAGACCATTTCAGGGATTCTATCAGTTACCTCAATAGCATGACATACCAGCAACACAGATGATCAAAAAGGGTCAATAAAATTGTGATCAATTTCCTTTCTATGTTGGGCTGTTTAACAACCTAAACAGTTTAGTGTTTGCTTGATGGGCTGCTTGGAGCTCTATACCTGTACCACAAGCTGTTATCACTACAAAATGCCATCCTGTAGTCTAGGCTGCACAATATAATCTTGCCTATCAAAGGTAAAAAGCAATAAAGACCAACTTTGAGTCATATATCCAGACGAGCGATGATCCCTGAGGAGATGCCATCCATTAAATCCTCCTCCCCAGGACCATTGGGATTTGGGCTCTCTCTCTCTCTGTATTTCCACTATTTACTTCTCTTCATTGCTTTGCACCACCCCACATACACCCACACCTTATGCCAATATGTCCTTTTATTTACTCCACCAGTACTACCTCTACGTGCTCATCAATTCTACCTTCATCGTTTTTGTTTTTGGTCTTACTGGTGGTGTCACTTTAACACTGAGCCACTTAATTCCTCATTCACAAAGACAGAAAAGACCCAGGAGCAGAAAAGGTTATCACACGAAAAATGTCATCGTCATAATGTCTTTTATTGAGATAATAGGATGTGATTTTGAGATTCTGTATATTAGGAAGAAAATCTATTTTATTAGCACCATTCTGCTAGAGCTGCTCTCACAAGATTTACCATTTATTTCAAATGAATGGCTCCACTAGGAATTCTCCCTTATACCTCTAATCTCCGACAAAATGTATGAAGATAATTAGTACTTTGATAACTTGGTCTGTAATGAATACTTTGATAACCTGGTCTATAATGAGCACTCTGATAATAACGGTCTGTAGTGGGCACTTTATTAATATGATCTGTAATGAGTACCTTGATAATAATGTCTGCTACATATAGTAGTGACACACTGTACCAAAGATGGAGGTTTGATTATTATTATTTTATTTTATTTTTATAGTCTGTAGTGCCAAACATTGAAAAAAAAGAAAATATATATATATATATATATATATATATATATATAAATTTTTAAAAAGTGTGCACTAGTCAAACAAGTCACCATCATTCTACTTGCTTATTCTGCTTGCCCTCTGTGTGTTTGTGTTAGCACATTGATCTACAGAACACATAACAACATAATAACACAAAATTATATCCGACAAGCAATTTCCAATTCATGAATTTGCCTTTTTTTTTTTTTAAATATAATCCCACTACCAGGTTTGAGGGTGATAAAATCCCCTATTGCTTTGCAGAGTGGCACCCGCAGCCAAATGCATAAAGGCATGCAGGCAAAGAGACAGGCACATGCATGTATTGAAACACTCGCTCTCTCGCCGGCACACACACACACACACACAGACATGCTGTTGAAGCTCTATGTGATAAATTGGCACAATAGTGGCGCCCTGGACAGAAGGTCACAATTCACAGCTGCAGTCTGTTGGACGTGTGGTGACATTAGACAATAAACAAGTGTGGGCTGCCTGGTGCTTACAAGTCACTGTGGAGCAGGAAACACATGCTGAATGGCGACATTGGAATTGTGACAAAATGAACGTTCATTATAAGCAATAAAACACTTGTGCTTGCAGCATAATACTATCCGGTACAAAATAGAGTATATTAAATAGCCAATTCTGAAGCTAAATGTTTGGTTTCTTGAAAAGTTAGTTTGCCACGTAGAGCTTTTTGGCCTTATATACCTTATAGTATACCTTTTGGATTGTTTCAAGGCAGTATATATGTTGAGAGAGTTATGATTCACAGTAATCACTCCTCTTGTGAAGCAGTTCCTTCCTAGAAAAAAAGGGGTACAAATTAACAGTTCTCGTTCTTCACAAGTCTGAAAAGTGAAGCCAATGCTGAAGTGCCTGAAACTTACATTCTTTCTAACAGCCAGCAGGGGGCGACTCCTCTGGTTGCAAAAAGAAGTCTGATTGTATAGAAGTGACCCTACTTCTCGCTTGATTTATTACCTCAGTAAACATTGTAAACATGAGTTTATGGTCTCAATCGCTAGTTTCAAGTCTTCTTCAATACAGCATGATGTTCATTTAGTAAATTATGGTCCCGTTTAGAGTCAAATAGACCATAAAGCAAGGTTTGCTTTAGGGCGTGGCTACCTTGTGATCGCTACCACAACCTTGGGTGTTGTCTGTGTTTTCATCTTTAACTTTATCCCTGTCACGGTGTGTTTTCAGTTCATGAAAGTTAATTGTAACCCTTTTGGTCGCCTAAAAATATCTTATTCAACGCTCGGTTGTACTTAGTTCCACCCTCTCGTGTCACTTATGGTTGCAAAAAAAAACCAAGATGGCGACGGCCAAAATACCAAACTCTGCTTGAAAATGGCACTCCACAAACCAACGGGTGATGTCACAGTTACTACGTCCACTTCTTATATACAGTCTATGGTTCTTTGTGCAACTCTGGTGCTTCTGGCAATTCTGTGAGATGGTTAGGTTTATTTATAAAAAAAAGTATTAGGTATGGTAAAGTCTGCAATGACATGCATCTTTACAAACGCATGTTTCCAAACCCTTTTAAAATCATAGTTCTAAAAGAGTTGTCACTGAAACCACCTGATGTGTTGACAAGTGGAGGTCCAGAAGTCTTCTGAACAGAGAGAAGCCTAGATGGTGTAGGTCCTAAGTGAATTGCTGGAATATTCAAGGACACCATCAGGGGGATGACTCTTGATTGAATGTCTAGAACAAGTGAGGATTAAGTAGTTGAGTTTTGAGTAATACATACATACAGTAAAAGATACAATAACAGATCTTACTGACTTGGTTTCAAGCCCAAAACAGTTCTGCTATGAGAACATATTATGGAATCCTTTATGATAGTATTTGAACCTGCCATATCATAAAGGTGCTAAATGCAAGATAGGGATTTCTATAATGCCTCCGCACGGCTCTCAACATGGCGACAGCTGAGCCAGCGGCTTGTAGCTAACAGGGCCTAACAGTGCAAACAATGGCAAGAGTGCTGACAGAGCTAACGGTGTTTACCTGAGGGGGGAACCGGAGGGTGGGTGCTAAGCTTCCGCCACGGTGCTGTCGGTCGGGACGGCGTTATCATCTGTAACCACCTTTTGAAAGCAGTGCAAGAGTGGTGGATGACCTGGCGATGTCAACAAAGCGAGGAGTAGCTCTGATAACAACACACACAGAGGGAAAGTGGCTTCATTCTCTGCTCAGGTAGACATTACTCCTCTATATCTTTACATATGCTATATTAATGCTCTGGATATTGTATAGAGAACCTTTTAAGAGTGCACACACACATTTGCTCTCTTTTTATTCTCCCTTACAAAACACATATACATGAAATACTGTAAAATGACATTTCATGTGTAAACTAATGTGAGGACACACACACACACACACACACACACACATCAATACCCTCTGTTACACACAACCCTTTAATCTCCTTTGCTCCTGTGTTTCTGCACACACACACACACACACACACACACACACGCTTGTCACCTGTGCCCCCTAATGACTCCATATCCCTTCAGAACCTGCGCAGATCCGTGTGCATAATACTTCCTAATCAGAGCGAGAGAAAGAAACCCAGGAAGCAATCGCATGAAATCATACATGTGAATCTATAAATAGCGTTTTATCCCACAGCTATGTTCTCACACATCATATGGCTCCAACAGCCTGCAAATCACATGGCCTCAAACCCAATTTGAGAACCAACCTGACGGATGCGAGCGTAATCAGCTACTAGAAATCTGTAACTGCTTCACAGTTGGAGTCGAGGCTGTTTTTCTTCAGGTGAAATTTTTACTATTCAATCTAATTGAAATCTACTTGAAACGTGTCTGCCAAAAGCTAATCAGCTGGGAGCAAGGGAAGAGAAGATGAGGTGGTGGCACAGTGACAACAATAAGCGTATGTGTGTGTGTGTGTGTGTGTGTGTAGAGGGGATGTGTGGAGGGCAGTGCCATGTGTGGCTAGCTCCTTCTTTGCACTGTAATGTCAGTCTCCATCTCTGACATTAATTTGGGATGTAGGAAGGGTGTGTGTGTGTGTGTGTGTGTGTGACGCACGTATGGCAACCTCAATCTGTGACAGCTCAACTCCTCTGTCTTCTCCTATAAGGAAGTGAAGGTTAAATGGTTGGAGGGCTGTCAGAGCACTCAAACTCATCCTCTATCTCCCTCTCTTTCACACACACACTCCTAAAGATACTTAAAGATTCCCTCAGCCACATGCACAGACACAATCCCCCAAACACTCGTGCCGAGGCATTCTGCTGTGTAAACAGGTGTCTGAACAATATGGCAGTGTATAAATATGCCCGGTGTGTGTTTTCCCTCTCCCTAATGCAGCATCATTTGCATTTTAAAAGACGTGCTTAATCTCACTATTCACCCAAATAACTGTCAAGATAGGCACACTCTTTCAATTCTCAGCAGAGAGGAACGGCTCAGAGAAGATGGTCTGCTGTTGTTGTTGGGTTTTTTGTTTTTTTTAGACCATTGACAAGAAAAATTTCATTCAGTCTCCTTTTCCTCTATTTTAAGAACGGCAGCCAAATTGAAGCAGCCTGTTTTTCTGGATGGTCTCCGGTGGCTCGGTTAGGTTTCATTGATGCACACTGGGACTGCTCCTGCTAATCTTTGTTGCTGTAGTGACGCCTACTGGATGAAAAGTGGAACTACATCCTCACTGTCTTTTAATCTCTTGTGTCTCCCATTCTGTTTTGTCTGTCCATTTGCTAATACCATAAATAGACAAAAAACATGTGTGTGTGTGCAATTGCATTTACTGTATTATAAACTTTGCATTAGGATTTAAGTTTCAAACACAATTGCTGTTGGTTGAGCTGAAATCACTGTCTTCTTATATAGCAACAGAGAAAGTTATGATGATTACAGCCCTCTTATTAAACAGCTGACTTGGGGAGAGCTTGATTTACTGTAGCAAACACCCCATGAAGGATGTGACTGGATCTGACTCTGAGGCTTTTGCAACAGTCTTGGGTGGCCAAAGGGATTGATAAAACTGTGACTCTGATCCAATCCACATCTTCAAACTTTTGAATACTTCTCCAGCTCTTTTGTTTTTCTCCTTTGCAGCCAGTAGAGGCAGTGCACTTAAACATGCAGTAGGCAGAATGTTTTTGGCTTCATTGGGCAAAGATTCCATAATAACCTTTCAGCATATTGTAATTCAAATGTCCTGAGAGAAAACTAGATTTCTGCACCTCCACATAGCCCTTGACGGGAGACTTTGGCCAACCACAGGTCATTTCAGAGAGAGAGAGCATTCCTATTGGATGTTCATTCAACAGAGGCAGCTGTCAATCACTCGCAAACTCCGATCAAATGCTCAAACTAGGCAGCGCTGATCAAATATGAATCAATATTCTGTAACTGTAATGTCTATATCTCGCCTCAAATGTTTTGAGAAACATCTTGTAGTGTACTGTTTAGCTGTAAAATGAGTAAGTTTGTTGGTGGGCGGTGCTTGGTAATTTCTCCACCGATCTCAACGTGGCTGCCGGGTCACAAACGTCAGGATATAGTGACCGTTTTATAAAAATAACTTATTTTAATCCTATTTGCTCCATTTCTACCCACTGCTGCTTTAACTGTGTATGTATTATATTCATTGTCAGACCACTCCGTGTGTCTCTCCATGTATTTGCAGCCCTCGATTGTAATTATTTCGTCACAGCCTTCTTATTAAAAACAATAATTATTTATTTCCTGACGAACCATATGTCTGAAATAATCCCCCAAATCTCAAGAGACCTACTGTGATGTTTTCCCACATTAATTTAATTTCTCACAGGGAGGACATGCCTCTAAATTGGCATTGACTTGGGAAGACACACTTTGAAACTCTCCAAGCTGTTCCTTCAGGCTGACTGCCACATCACAGTGAAAGAGCCTCTCTGCCTTCTGATCCAAAAGACAAACTGAAAACACATTCACTTGATCCAATTAAGAGGGAATCTCCATCAGAGACTATAATATCCTGTATAAAATGTCAAAAAGTACGTTATAAAACTCTCATACTGGTCCCATTCTACTGGATTTATTAGTCATGTGTATTTCTCTACTGGTTCCACAAACAGCAGGATTAAGTGTCCTCCCTCAGAATAGACTATCTTAACCACATCCACTAAAAGGTTTATGAGGACATTCATTGAAAACCAAATCAAACCTAGAAATCAGCATCAGTCTCTTCACTTCTTCGCGATTAGCTGAGGCAGGCCTCGGTGGTTTCAGATCAGCGAGCATCACTTTTGCATTCACGGCTTATTCATGACGTCAAAGGAGCAGTGTAAGTGATATAAACGGACATTTACCAGCACTTTCAAAAGCCTCTTTGAGGTTTGATTTTATGATGACCGTGACGGAGGAGCATTTAATACACTGTTAAAGTGTAGATCCTTCTTGTTTATAAGCCTCATTAGTGTGTCTGTCAATGCTCTCTGTGTAAACACTGAGGAATAAGTAATTTCATAACATTGCTGAAGTGACTGTTCATAAACAAACCGGATGCCTACTTTTTATAACTAATCGTCAGACTGGAAAATCATCTGTGTGTGTGTGTGTGTTTTACCTATATTAGTGCTCCAGTCAAACCATATTCTGCCTCATGCTATGTTCACACTACGAGTGACAAAACGGGACAGTTGTGCCGCCGAGTCGCCGTTGAGGCATTGCTCAAGTGCTTGTTGATGTAGTTATGTCATTAAATAGCACTCAGAACTGGCAACGGCAAGAACATATTTTTCTTCTATTTTTTTAGACTGAACGGGACAGGAACATGGATGTATAAAGAGAACCTGATACAGCGTCGGAGGCGGGCGCCCGTTCATTCCTATGAGAGTTGCTCAGTGGCGCATGAAGCCAACAGCAAAAATGTAGAATTGACCATATTGAACCTTGCATTGTCCCATTGACAAAAATGTATTGGTTTAAACCAACACCAGCATGCATGAAGAAATCAATAATTCTTCTCGGAATGATGCATGTTTCAATAAAGGTGTCTATGATTCGTCGCATTTGCTGTTCATGTGTGCTAATCCATTACGTCTGAGACGATCCAGTTGTATTTTAAAGATGCAAACTGTTGAGTTGGGTTCTTAATTAATTACAGTTTGGTAACATTTCACAGAAGACTGAAATGCAAATTATTTTTGCATTGTATGAGTGTGTGTTTGTGTTGGTGAGACAGAGAGTTTCCAAAGATGTTTCCCAGAAATCAGTGAAACAGAAACAGAGCATCATTTGAGTGTGTGTCTCCAGAGAGATCTGTAGAAGCTTTGGCCGTCCTCCTCTTCCACTGGCCCGCTCCGGGCAATTTCCCTACATCTGCTACTGTGCGACTCTCGAGGGATGTCTCCAAAGACCACACAAACACACAAACACCACGCCAACAACAGAATTCTTGTGCATCATGTCCTAGTCTGTACATGGAAACTCACGGGGGGGGTTTCGCTTTGTTTCTGAGAGGCCCTTGCCCACGGCTTCATTAGTATCTGTAAACAAGTTTAAAAAGAGAACAAATCGGCTGAGCAGCAGAAGCAGAGAGGGATATTTATAATGCTTATTTGTTATGTTTATTGTACATGAGGGAAATTTCACAGAGCAACCGACACGTTCTCATCCCAACTCGTCAAACACTAACGCTTTGTCAGACCCCCTCGGCGCCACTTTTCGGTCACAATAAACACGTTCTTAACCTTGCGAATTAAACAAAAACTCTTGCTTAGATTCAGGCAATGAATCCACTACAGTTAGGTTTAGCAAAAAAACAACATGGTTGGGCTTAAAACTGCTATGTTTGTACAGTGAAATGACACTGAACGTTGTGAACAGGGGACGTGAACGAACAGCTGATTGTAACGTGACGCACGGGACATGAACTGCGGTCTCCTGGATGAAAGCCTTGTTTGTTGGAGCCATCCACCTCCCCTCCCACCATGTCTCTTTCGCTCTTTAAATTACGTCACCACACTCCCAGTGCACTTTCCCTGACCGTTTAATGTCGACACCGATAGGGTTGACATTATAGTTAATGGAAAGCCTTGTGCGTCTCATACCGACGCTGAAGTGTGCCTTGTGCGTCGGTATTTGACGCCCTGGGAATGAGAACAAGCAGGGGCAACACACCGAAACTTACCTTTTTAATTCCTTACTCGTGCATTATTATGGGTAAGGAATCAACACAGAAACTGAGAAATACAGGAACTTCCCAATAAGGTCAGCGAAGCACACAGAAAATAAAAAGGGAAACTCTTCAATGCAAAAAACATAAAAATAAACAATTAATATGCTCAATTTGTGCCAAAAGATGTTTGAATAAATAAGGGAAAAAGAGGCTATGACATCAGTTACCTCATAGCGAAACAGCCGTAAATAATTGTGGGATGCTCCACTATCGTTAAATACATATTAAGCACATAAACATCCGGAGGTAGCCTTCTAATGGATGCAATGATTGTGTTCCTCGACCTCACAGCTGCCTACGATACTGTTTGGCACAAAGGCCTCCTGCTAAAACTCACAAAAGCACTCCCTGCCTGGGCAACAGCAACAATTAAAACTCTGCTAACTAACCGGAGGTTCAGAGTTCACCTTGGACAGAATAAGAGTGCATGGAGAAAACAGTCAAACGGGTTCCCACAAGGGTCAGTCCTCGCCCCAACCCTGTTTAACCTTTACACAAATGACCTACCCACCACTAAATCCCGTAAATTCATCTACGCTGATGACATCTGTCTGGCAACCCAAGCACCAGACTTTGACTCTCTGGAACAGGTGCTCACGGAAGACCTCGCAAAGCTGGACCAGTACTGCAAAACCTGGCGCCTAAAACCAAGCCCCGCTAAAACAGTCTCCAGTGTATTCCACCTCAACAACGCAAAAGCTGCTTCAGAGCTAAATATCCAACTCAGCGGACTTAAGCTGAAGCACGCCCTCAACCCAACTTACCTGGGAGTGACACTTGACAGGACCCTATCCTTCAAGGAACACCTGAAAGGAACGGCAGCTAAGGTGAAGACTAGAAACAACCTGCTCTGTAAGCTCGCTGGCTCAAAATGGGGGGCAGCAGCCCCCACATTGCGCACTTCGGCACTGGCCCTTGCTTACTCTGCAGCAGAATACTGTGCCCCTGTTTGGTCCAGATCACCCCTTACACACCATGTGGACACCCAGCTCAACACAACCATGCGAATCATAAGCGGGACTATTCGTTCAACACCACTCCCCTGGCTCCCTGTCCTATCCAATATAACCCCCCCACATATCCGGCGAGTAGCATCTACTCAAAGGATGCTTCAAAAGGTCGAAGACTCTCCCCATCTACCAATCCATGCAGACATCTGCAACCCACCCACTGCCCGTCTTCCATCTAGACGACCAATATGGAAGAATACCCCACCAGCCGACTTCACCACCCAATCAGCTTGGGAAAAGGAATGGGAGTCCAAGGATGTCCCAAACAAACATCTGGTGTCAGACCCCACCCTACAGGTCCCTGGCACCAACCTGCCAAGGATACAGTGGTCAACTCTTAATAGATTCAGGTCCGGACATGGCCCCTGCTTGGCCAGCCTTCACAAATGGGGCAGCAGCCCAAGCCCATTGTGTGCCTGTGGAGAGGTGCAAACAATGGAACACATCATTGAAGCTTGCCCGCTCCACAGTCTAAAAGGAGGGTTAGACACCCTCCATACAGCAGACCAGGAGGCAACTGCATGGCTCAAGGACTTTGCATTCGCTAAATAAATAAATGATTGTGTATCTGTGGCCAGACAGTAAGTAGACATCACACGTGAATGCAACCACCAAGCAGGTGGAAATACACAATACATAGACCCCTATATACTGAACTATACAAATATATAAACACATTTCATAATAATAAGACTTGTTGTGTTCCTTTTGCCTCTTCACGCCTGCATTTGAGCATAAATTGAGCATATTAAAACTATCTTTTCCCTGTAAATCAATGAAAAGCTCCTCTTTTCATAGCTCAAAGAGAGTCTTTCATTAACTAATCAGTTTGTGTTATTTTTCCCAGCGTCTCTTATCAGCCTGAGAACTCAAACCAATTTTACTCAGCATGACGCTTCACAGAACAACAAGAGGGGGGGGGAAGACGTCCCATGATGCCATATTACAAACGGCCACTAGAGGAGGTAGGAGACAAGCACATGACCAGCAGACAGCGAGGGGCTCAGTCACATGTTGTGTTTAAGTAACATACAAAACCACAAACATGCCCAATCAGAGTCAGACGACCAACATCTAAAAATGACAAAAACAGATCCTAGAATTGACTGAGTTCTCCACCACCGAAACACAACATCCCTCCAGTAAGTAGCACAGACTCGACATTTCACAAGAGACTCGGAGCCACTCGTGTCAATCTGCACTTCATTAGGGCTGATTGCTTTGCCTGTGTAAGCTACTCGCTTTGCCTGACAGTTCCCCTCTGCCTTGTTCTGATTAAAGGGGAAACTCATAAATGCTGCTGCTGCCTATAAACGATTTCCTCGTTACATCAAAGTCGCACGGAAGTTGTAAGCTGCTCTTGTAATTGCAACAAAACACAGGCACCTTTTTAGCAGGCCCGACGCCACCAAGCTCACCCCACGGCTCTGTGGAAACCGCCGCTAAGCTGGAGAGGTCTGTGAGAATTTGTCTAATTCAAACTTTACTCAACAGTGGTCATTAATATTAAAGGTCCCGTATCATGCTCATTTTTCGGTTCATACTTGTATTTTGTGTGTCTACCAGAACATGTTTCCATGCTTTAATGTTAAAAAAAAAACTTTATTTTCCTCATACTGTCTCTCTGAATATGCCTGTTTATACCCTCGGTATGAAACGCTCCGTTTTAGCACATTTCAACAGAATTGCGTTGCTAGGGAACAGCTAGGGTCCATGTTTACTTCCTGTCAGCTGATGTCATTCACATTAGGTGCCTTCAAATAAAACTCGTGAGCTTGTGATAACGACATGGGAATTTGTGTACACGATATGCTTGCCGCTCAAGTGGTTACGTCGTGAGAACACCGCTGCTAAGCCACGGCAATATTAACGTTACTGTCGGCGTCTAGAGGCAACAGAGGCTAACAATTTAGCAAGCTGGCAAGTAAGTTAGGTAACAATGCATAATGACAGAAGAAAAAGATGAGGCCATTGGTAATATCAAGTTATTATTAAATTACAAAGAAAAACAATATACGACTAAAATAACAATATATTCACTTGTTATGCACCGAAAAATTAACTTCCAAGGCCTCCGCCATTTCTGACAGCGTCAACAAACGCGTCACAACTCATAAACTCAGAGCTTTCAGAAACTTTCCAGTTACGAGGGTTGTGAATACCACAATAGGGGGGCGTTCATATGGACTCTTCTCGTGAACACGGTAAACACGACCCCATGTGAAGGCACCAATACACTGCAACCAGAAAGACACATCTATGTTTACGTTTAAAACTGTGAAATGGTCTTTATATTGTGTATTTGTGACATCCCAAAGTTACAGAAATCCTGACGACTTATTTCAAACGCACAGTTTCTGAATACAGTCTGTGTATTTCTCTGTGGATTGAGCATTCTGATACTTATATAGCACTTAAACCTGCTTTATAATAATAAAAAAGACATGAAAATCTCACTTTTTACAATAAAGGACCTTTGATGGGAAGATGCTGATGAGGATTAGAGCTGCAATAAATGAGTATCCTAACCATCCAAGTGTGTAAGTATAAGCTAAAATTAAATACATGAACGTTTTGCCAATCAACACCTCTGCCACAAGCAAACTAAAGGAATCTTCTGGATTATTTCCAGTTAAATGAACAGTAAATGTTGCTGTTAGTTGCTGGTGAGGTTTAGAAATATAATAATTTGACAAAAAGTAAAATTACAGACAATATTGTTTCATGTTTTTAAGTCATAATTTCTAACCCAGCTACCTATTGTAGATAAATTCTGTTGTGAGTTCTCACGCTACTGTTGTGAAACTCGAAGTCAGTAATGGTCATAAATACAATACGAGTTAATGATTGCCAGAGAGATGACACACTGTATTTCTGTACAAACAAAACGTGATTATAAAATAGTATCTCCGCCTAAAAAAAAAAAAAAGTTTGACCAGTGTGGTAAACGGCAGCACGGTAATAACGGGAACTATCTGTGAAGTTGGATAATTTATGAGTAGCATTTATGGTTCGTCAAACATTTCCTTGAACTGACCACCGTCTGTAACGGATGGATGGTAGACACGGGATTAAACCACACACACACACAAACACACACACAGAGCAGATGTATCTGCAAAAAAAATGCACAACACAGCTGCTTTCACTGGTAAACTACTTAAAATACGACTTTTTCCCGCACATGTTCACATATTGCTACTTTATTATTTTTTTTACAGATAAAATTAAATGTCATTTATGTAAAGGAAACAGTCTGAAAGGCTTTAATTGTTTTGTTCATTTGAATATTAAAAACATTGGTGGAAAAATATATATAAACTGCATAGCACAATGTATGCCCCTTTCAAAGGGACGTTCAGGAAGAACAATATAAATACACTTTTTGGTCAGAACGTTTGTACCATATTCTCACATAAATAGACAACATGAGGCATTCATACATTTCCAGCATATTTCAAAGAGAATAAATATGTCTATAAATGCGTAGTAAGGAAATGAGGGGAGAGATGAAAAATGTTGAGATGAGAATTAGAGATAAAAGATGAAAGAAAACGTAATTTGAGGGTTAAACTTGAATAAAACCTGAATTTGTTTTTTTTATTATTGAATAGAAGAGCAGTTTTTTACTTTTAAAAGAATGCTTCAGTGATATGTTTTATTTGGCCTGAGCTGCTGAAACACTCATAATCCATACAAGTGTACAAAGTGTCTTGATATTAAGGCCCTTTTCAACACAAGGCACTGTATCGAATGAAGAGAAAGGCTTAGGTGAAAAGTTGTACTTTGTATTATTGTGCCCAGTGCAAATCCTCGCCCAGCTCAATTATTGCAGAAGTAAACAAGTGAAGAGTATAAACAGCTGGACAGTGACGGCCCTCCTCATATAAACCAGTCATGTAAACAGGCGGTCCGAAGGGGCAAAAGGGCATTACGTTTTTTTTTTTATCCTTGCTGTGGGAAAAAATAGATTTCTTATTTGACTTGAAGTGCTCAGAAAGTTGATTCAAACACTCCTTTTGTGCAGTAGATAGATTATAAACATTGACTTTTAAAAATGTCAGTCCATTTTTGTGAATCCTCGGGAACACATCTCACCAAAAGTCAGTGATATTTCCATTTTTATGATAGGTGGTACATGCTGTAGCCCAGCGGGGCAGCGTATAGTCCTAACGGTGAAATGGGCAGCATGGGTCTGTGGTGGTGGTGGTGATAGGCAGAGTACGACTGTCCGTACAGCGACATGGCGCCCAGCGACATAGCGCCCAGCGACAGCGGTAACGTATAGCCATGGTGTAAACCTCCAGCGGCGGCGGCCACCACCGCCGCCGTCTTGGCGTCCGCGGCCATCTTGAGTTTCTCCAGCTCGGCCTCCTGGAGCCTCTTGGCTTTCGCCCGGCGATTCTGGAACCAGATCTTGACCTGGGTCTCCGTCAGGGTCAAGGAGGAGGAGAACTCGGCCCGCTCGGCGATGGACAGGTACTGCTTCTGCCTGAACTTCCTCTCCAGGGCGAGGAGCTGAGACGTGGTGAAGGGCGTGCGGGGCTTTCGGTTGGTCTTGTGTTTCCTCAACGGACAGCCAGGACCACCGATATGACCTATGGGAGGAGACACAAAAAAAGATTTTAGAATGAGATTAATTCAATTGACTTTCACATAACTCTTTTGATTTATTGTGGATTTATAGGCTATATATATTGATCAGTGGGCTATACTTGAACAAAAATAGCTAAATTAATTAAACTTAAAGTTGAAAGTTGGCTATCAGGACACACTTTGCAAATTTTTTTTTAAATATGCCACATATTTTGATGTATTAGAAGTGCTCACCTACACATTAACCCCCAATATACTGAATATCTTATTGATTTAGTTACACTTTTTTTAGGCCCCTTTTATGCATTTCTTTAAACAACACTGTCGAAGAGCAAAAAAAAAAAAATGCTGAGAAATAATGAAGTTTCATAAAAAAAAAATCTATAAAATCATAGTTTCAAAATGCCTCATGGTGTAGAGGAGAAATGCTGAGAAACAATTATTATAATAATAATAATTATCATCCAAATTGCCAAATGTAGGCTATTTGCTCAAAGGATAGGCTGCAAGATATTATTGGATAATAATAATAATACATTTATTTATATAGCACTTTTCAAAACAGATGTTACAAAGTGCTTCACAAGACAATAAAATCAGATAAATAAAGTAAAAGATGTGGTAACTTTTAACACACAACCTCATGATTGATCATCATGAGGAAGGATGGAAAAAAAAAATTCTATAAAATCATAGTTAACCCCCAATATACTGACTATCTTATTGATTTAGGTTCACTTTTTTTAAGGCCCCTTTATGCATTTCTTTAAACAACACTGTCCAACAGCAGCACAGCTTGTAGACAAGTTGGAGAGAATCATATACCAGTAAACTGCAAAAAAGAAATACTGAGAAATAATAAAGTTTCATCCAAATTGCCAAATGTAGGTTATTTGCTTATTGGATTTAAAAAAAAAAAAAAAAAAATCTATAAAATCAGTGTCAAAATGCATCATGATGTGTAGGAGGAGAAACTTACGCGTCTGTGCGTTAAAGGCGCTGTTGGAGACCCAGGGTGCGCAGTCCTCTGACTCAGACGCCTCGGATTTTACCGGTGATGAAGGCAGAGCTGTTCGGCTTCCCCCGGGAGGACTACACGTCTCTCGGTACAGATACAGCGAGTTTAAACCCGTAGGAGACACCGACACCGCCACCGAGCCTCCCTCCGGTTTACAGCGGACAGAGGACTCCGTCTTCCTCCCGGACATGAGCGCCTCCACGCTGAACGGATGATGATGCCGCCGCACCACCACCACCGGAGATGCCTTCTCCTCCTCCTCTGCAGTCAGGTCCGCGTTACGGTTACCATTGTCCTCCTCGGACGAGCTGCTCTCCAAATCGTTGAAGGTCTCCTGAGAAGCCATATCTCCTCCTCCAGGTCTCAGGTCTGGTCCAGTCAGTCAGTCAAAGGGCGGTCAGGTGAGACCCGCTCCGGCCTGAGAGTGCTGTGTTATGGAGCTGTCAGATAGTCTGTGGGAGTATGTGATGTAGACTATGTGATGTAGACGCAGCACGTTGACACGACTCAACTCTGACCAATCAGAGCAGCCAGAGATGTTTACCACTGCTGCCTTCAGGGACAGTCGGAAAACTGGAAGGTGCTTGTTTTGTTTTTTGAGTAGTGCACTGCAACAGACCCTGCAAAATGTACGCTATTATAATATTAATAAAAATAATAATTATTATTAGTAGTAGTATTGTTATAATTTTATTTATTAAATCTACCCTACCTATTTTACAAGTGCAATTACCTCTGTTTCTACATTACATCTATTTTTATATTTTATACTTCTAGTGTAACACTTCTGTTTATATTTATTTATTACATCTACTTTACCTGTTTTATTTGCTTTATAACTGTGTGTGTTTTACCTGTTATATGTTTTATCTGCCTCGTTTAGTCTTGTCAAGTATTTGTTTTAAAGCACTGACCAGAAGTGGCAACTGTGAATCTCGTTGTATTTAATACGATGACAATAAAGCTTTCTATTCTATTCTATTGACCCTGACCCTTGACCTTGACTCTCTGTCTTTCCTTCCTTTCCTCCATCCTTTCGTTCCTCTTTCTTTCTTTCTTTCTTTCTTTCTTGCTTGCTTGCATATTGGATCTCATATCTAAACCAAGAGATTGTTTTCAACTCCAGCTACAGGTCTATCTGTCGGATGAGAAATCTTCGAAACAGGTGACATAAAAAGAGAGATTGTGTTGTTGTTATTAGTAGTATTGCTATTATTATTGTTTTGCATTATTGTTAGCATTATTAATAGGTGACCAAACCACTTCAACATCACTACAGGCCAATTTTAGAAGGATAGGTGGAGTACTTGAAAGCAGCACTTCACTCCCCATGCAGGTAAAACTAAACAAAAAAAAAGGCCTGGCCTTGGAGGGATTCAGGAGTCAGGCAGGCGGCTGGGTCACGGCCGGACATGGGTCTTGTGGTATGGGGTATGGGGTATGACACATGCGCAGTGTAACCGAAGCTGCGGTCGTGCGTTGGTATTGGCTCAACTCCGGCGAGTGCAGGCGAGATTTTACTGCGCACGTGCTATACCTCCGGAGATATGACGCGTGACCCAGCTTCCTTTCTATACGCCTCTGGCGAATGCGGGGCACACCCTGGACAGGTCGCCAGACAATCACAGGAATGATACATAGAGCAAGACAAACATTCTCGCTCACGTTCACACCTACGGGCAATTTAGAGTCAACAATTTACCTATAACCTGCATGTCTTTAGACTGTGGGAGGAAGCCCGAAAACCCGGAGAAAACCCCACGCTAACAAGGGGAGAACACACTCCACACAGCAGGGCCTCAAGCCGGGTTTGAACCTGCGACTCTCTTGCTGTGAGTCAACAGTGCTAACCACTGTACCACTGTGCAGCCCAAATTACAAATATATTAAAGAAAAAGTTAGATTCCAGCTTGATTTAATTGATTTCAAACTAGATCAAATGAGAAAATTATATAAGAATGACTTTGACCAGAAGTTTCTACTATCAGATGTTCAGTAGCTTATAAGAAAGTAAACATTTCCAGATGGGTGTTATAAATAAAGCTTAACAGGGTTCTCGCTTTATTTTGTTCAGTGGAAATCTAGATGTCGTTGGAAACTTGACGACGCATTTCCCTCCTCATGTTGCCCCTTTGGTTTAGTAGCTACGTGAATTAATGGAGATAAGCTGCAAAAAACAATAGCTGTGCCACAGCATTATCACAAGTTAAGCTCCAGTAATGGATTAGCTCTAACTCTAACCTCATGAGACTGCATGTGTAAACACGGGCCCCATGTGGATAATTATGGAGAATTATACCCGGGATGAAACACTGATCCCTTTTCTTCTTTATCTGCCTCTCTGATTTGTTTGCTGTTCCCTTTTATTGGGACTTTCCATTGTAGCTCACAAGACTGTTGTGAGCTGTGCCAGTCCGGCATGTAAAGAAGGGGGGGTGTCCCACTCAAATTACAGAGTAAATTACTTCGCTAAATTACAGATTCAGTTTTTAAAGTCCTTAGCTCGGGTCCAGCTGAGTCCGGCCTCGGAGGCGCGACTGGACACACATCTCGCTGAGACATCCCCGTGTAGCTGACGCATTCATCTGCTTATCCTATGATTCAATCCCATTCTCTACGCACATTAGACATGAAGTTGCTCATTGTGATCCTCATGAAGCAACCCATTATGATTTTTTTCCATGAACAATTTCACGTTCTGTCGGATGAAAGTGCCTGACTCCTCATGGAGAACTTTACACTTGTTCCAGCAGTTTATCTGAAGAAGCAGCTCTTTGATGATGGTTGAAATATTTGAAGCTGAAAGGAAATGTTTCACTTGTCTCAAGACTTCTTTTTTTTTCTCCCATGGTCACGCTTGTTTGAGTACGTTCTTATCTGCGGCCTAATTGCCCATATTTAACACCCATTCCATTGCTAATTGGAACCGTTCGGAATGATGATTTATTGCAATTTAACATCACAAGGCCTCAAGATCCGCAATCATAATCTGCTAATATCTAAGCGGTAGGAGCAATGAGAGTGTGTGTCCTTCATACGCAGCCTACAGCAGTGCAGAACAGCCTCCCACAAGAATAAGATGCTTTTCAGATTGTTTTCCTGCCCATTCTTTAAAAAGGACACCCTGCTTACATTTTCCAATATCCCTTTGATATATATATATATATATATATATATATATATTACTCTATGTGTACTAGTTCTGTGGATAATGACTGACAAGTCATATATATGTATATATATATATATATATATATATATATATATATATATATATATATATACACACACACACACATAGAGTAACCCTTTTTCTGCATTTTTACATGTAGCCAGCAGGCCTGAGTAGCTCGTCTATGTCAGACTGTGGAGCAGAGCTCAGTTCCCAGGAGGCTGCCACTGCTGCCTTATTAAAGTGGGGTTATTTCACAGACAATCAGAGGTTTGTGAAGGCGCCAGTGAGCGGCCAGATGAAAGGACTGACTCCTCAGGGGAGAAACTGTTGCCTTTTTTTTTTCTTTTTTTTGCAGCTCTGTTCAGGATCCCCACCTCTATCCTCCTCCTCCTCCACCTCTCTCGCTCGCTGTGCCCGCACGCCCTGCAGGCACCTTGTCAGTCATTATCCACAGAACTAGTTCTTGGCCGAGCGTCAGTGGCATGTTTCCTCCTTTCCTCCCTCTCGTTCTCTTTCTTGCACCCTTTTTATGCATGCTGTGTTTAGTCATTTATCTTTATCTGTTGCATTTTTATTCTTTCCTTCATTCCTTCCTTCCTTTCTTCTTTCTTTTTTCCCCCTCTATCTCCACATGACTTTCCTTTTTTACTTTATCTCTTCCCTCATAAATTCTTTATTCCTGTCCTTACCTCATGTTTATCTACCTCCTGACCGACCCTCTGTCTTTCCTTCCTTTCCTCCATCCTTTCGTTCCTCTTTCTTTCTTGCTTGCATATTGGATCTCATATCTGAACCAAGAGATTATTTTCAACTCCAGCTATACAGGTCTATCTGTCAGACGAGAAATCTTCGAAAGAGGTGACATAACAAGAGAGTTCATTAGAGTTAGGTCTAATAAGGGCGGAGAGAAAAAAAAATCATTCTTGGCATGTGTGCTGATTTACCTTTCAACCCTGTTGCAAGATGAAAACTGCCAATCACAGATATTCTCATCGCAGAAACTGCTGGCACTTAATTATCTTATTTGTATAACGTATCTGGCACCAATACGAGCTACAGCCTGTACCGACAACGCATAAAACAATGTCACGGCCAACTCAATTAATATTAAATCTGAGGTGATGTTGTCTTTGCTGCACCTTGAAGGTGTGATGGGGTCACACAAATAAATCACATTGTTTAAGCATGTAAAAAATATGTGAATAATGCGACCGTGGATTTGTGTGACCAAACGGGGTTTTTGCAAGAGAAGAAGAAGGAGGGAAAAAAGGAAGGAAGGAAGGAAGGTTGGAGGAGGGGTATAAAATGAGAGGGGTGCTCTCCTGGGTGTAGCAAAATTATCCACACATCCCACTTCCTTTTTTCCACAATATCATTTAAGCCTGATAATAGCTAAAGCAATTTGTCTGAGCATGTTTGTGTGTGTGTGTACTGTGTGGATGTCTGTACAGTGTGTGTGTGTGTGTGTGTGTGTGTGTGAGAGACAGAGAAGCTTGAGAAGCCTCTGGTTGTGTGGGTCGGGGCACACCTCAGAGCATTGTAATTACAGCAGAAGCTTTGAAGTGGTGGAATGTTTGGCTGGGATAATCAGCAGGCTGCCCTGCACTCACACACTATTTACATTCCCATTAAAACACTCATTCATGCCGTCGCAACAGCAAATTTTACCATCGTGCTCATACTTATTGAGTACAAATTTGGGGAAGTGACATATTGAAATGGATGTAAATGAATGTAATCCTATACAATATTAGCTGGCAGTTCCTCTTGATGTTCTTCCTCTTTTATTTTCCTTCTTCTAATTCTCTTCCTTAGTTTTTACGACCTGACTTGATCCGTATCATGATATTAATATGTTTCCAATACGGTATATCCCTATATGGAAAATATAGGGATTTATTTTGAAAAGACTTCATGCATGTAACGAGTGGAAATTGACACGTGTTGCTGGACATTCGTAGGAAAACGAACGAAAAAGGAGGAATAACTTTTAGATATCATACGAACCGTTGTATGAGAATACCTTACACAATTTCCCATTAAACGAGGCCTCAGTCCTGCTTGGCACGGTATACCTCTCACCTACACACACCCAGACATTCATGCATATTCATTTTGTAGTGCGTGTAGTACTTTACATGCTCACTTCTCAGAAAGATAAGCTTGTCAAACCAGTGGGACATGTTGTAAATAACTAACTGACACATTCACACCGCACTCAATGTAATCGCGTTGTTTTCACTCATCCAAATGATCTTGTAGTGTCACCAACCCCAACCCCCCCCCCCCCCTCCCTCTCTCTCTCTCTCTCTCTGAGCTTCCCAAGCCCTCAGAGCCTCCGCCTGTAATGCACCTAAATGACTACCTTGAATGCTACAATGGCGCCAGGGCCAATTAGCTGTTAACACTGGAGACAGATCTATTCAGAAGCCAGAGAATGAGGCCTCCTGTAACGTGAAAGATTGATGCCCACTTTGCTAATGACAAGAGAAGGAGGCAATCTGTTGCTCGACTCAGCCCGGGGCTATGTTACAGGATAGTCAGCTGATGACTGAGCCTGCAGGGGGGCGCTCCTGATAAAACTGGAGTTTAAGTCATTATAGGAGTTGAATGGACGACGTCAACACGCATACAGATACATGCACACCCACATAAATATGTACAGGATGTTTGCAACTAGTATTGGGCTAATATGATGATATATAATGTGAGATGACAGAAGAGATTTTGCTGTACAATGAGTTATCTAATACATTTGGTTGCATTAGGACGTTGCTGGCAATGTTGCAAACCAATGGCAGCGTTTGAGTTACAAGATTGTTGCTCCTATGTTAAGAAGCACCTTGATTTATAAGGTCAAATTCAAATTTTCCCCACTGATTGTTTTACCTGTGAATATCTTTGATATATATATCAACCAAATACATGTGGTATATGTGTCAGATAACATGTTGTACACCCATTAAAGAGCCAATACTGCATACTTATTCATAGGCTTCAGTTCAGGTCACTTTGAAGACACAGATCACACAGCCAAGCTGAGGGAGTTAATTACAGGCGGTAGGAGATAATACAGCTCCATAAACAACGTCACACAGCTGCGCACAGTGCGAAATAACACATTACATAGGCACAACACATGTCAGATCAAATAGAACCCTTATATATAGAACAGATTTCACACAATACCATGTCACAAATACACAAAAGTGTCAACTGATACAGAAGGCCTGCTACCGCATGCATGTGAACATACAAAGCATAACGATCAGCCCAGTCACCAGGGAAAAATGTTTGTACTTTTCTGCAAACCACAGATATGTTGCATGTGGCAGTTTGTCATTCGGTCAGAGCAAGTGACGTCTTTCACCCAGGAGACCGCTATTTGTGTCCCGTGTGAAACTAAAAGTAAACGTTGACTTTACGCTTGTTACGTAACGTTGTTACACTTGTTACGTAAAGTTATGTAATAAATTCCACTAAAGGCGGTTGTTTATTTACAGTAGTTACGTTGTCATGGTTGTTAAGTTACGTTGTTACGTTGCGTTGTTACGTTACGTTGTTACGTTACGTTGTTACATTACGTTGTTACGTTATGTTGTTTGGGGGATCTATTAACAGAAATAGATATGATATTTATCTATGTTTTCATTAATGTATAATCAAAAACTGGCTCTATAGATAGCCTTTTGCATTTTTACGTTACCTGAAGGCCACCATATTCTCCGACAAGCTTGTGAAACTGCGGTAACGTGAGCCGCAGACTGCAAAACCGCGGTACTGCCAGCTGTAGACTGACTTCCGTTGCTCTTAAAGTAGTGTTATTATGGTAAGGATGGCCCCTGAGCGAGGCAAATGGCGTTACCATGGTTTAGCACTTGGCGGCTCACATTACCGCAGTCCTGGAAAGGGCGGAATGAGCGAAGGGCTACTGAGTTGGTTGCAATCTGCAACCACACCACTAGGTGCTGCCAAATCCTACACACTGTACCTTTTACACAAAGAATCATTTTTTTTTCTAACCATAACCAAGTACTTTTGTTGCCTGAACCCTTATCATTGTGCGTTTCTGCAAGGGTGATCCGAGGCTGATATGAAACATATTTATAAAAGTTTTTTCCGTTCAGAAACGTCCACAATCAACGTATCCCAGTTTGCAGAAATTAACAATGGTAACATGTTTTTTCTGGCGACTGGGTTGTAATGAATCATGTTGCGATGTGGTGACAGATAACACACTCACACATACATGTTGAGAAATTAGCTGCGTGCAAAAGGAAAGTGGCTGTTACATATTGTGGAACAGAGATTGCAGCAAAGTGTTCGTTTGAAGGTGATAATTACTTGGGTAATCGCCAACTGCAATTATATTTCTGGAACTTCTCTTTGAAAAAGTTTTGAACACTATGTGTACTTATATGTTCATTGCTTCACCTCACCATAACCCATCATTATCAGGCCTTCCTGTCAATTCACGACTAAAATATTGCACCTTGAAGGGTTTTGGAAAGTTTGGCGCATTCAAACTCGCGACCTCTTAACCTTCCTTGTACCCCATAAAATTGTGCAAATGGGTGTGCATTCTTTCCCTATGCATGTTAGCTCTTTTATTATGAGCTTTAAAGTACAGTATGTAGCCTTGACTCATTACTGCTATCAGTACGGTATAAATTAGAAGAGTTAGCTCTGCAGACTGACGTTCACCGTGATTGCTCATCACAGGAACCTATCCTGATTTAAAAAAAAAAAAAAAAAAAAATCTTCTACATCTTGCAGGAGTAGAAACTGATGTTGCATTCAGGCTTTTAGGAAATGAACCATGGCTCAGAGAAAAGGAGCATCATCAGACTTCTATGACTCATTGGGCATCACAGGCCTCATGACTTCAGTTTCCGTGTCAAACTCTCAGCCTCCGCAGAGAGCGAGAGAGACTAGCCAGGGGCCAACTGTTCCTCGCACAACCATGTAGATTCCCTTTGACACACTATATCTTAATCAGTTCTGACAGGTAGGATTTATGACGAGGCCGTCGTGTAAATCACAAGGAGGCTTGTTATTATGGAGAGGCACTGAAATGGTATAATTGTTTTTAAGTGGTCCTGGAAGGGCAAGTGTGCATGTATTTGTGTGTGTGTGTGTGTTGCATGTGATCGTGTGAGCATGCACAGAGTTCTGGGAAGTTTTCCAGAGATTGGGGAAATCCACCTTCCACACAACAAACAACTTAAACCACAAAAACAAATCTCCTTAAAAGAATTTTTTGTCTCATTACAGCAAATAACATTTGATGGTAAAAAAAAAGCCACAACTTTCCCAGCTATTATGGCCGCGTTACACGCACCCTTTGGGTTATATGAGAGTGAAATGTGCTTACACACAGGAACTGTATCTGTGCAGCAGCAATGAGGATAGTTTTTTGGCAACTGTGAATGGACGTAAAAAGTATCATCAATGTTTCATTATTTACATCCAAACCCATTTGGAATGTTTGCATTAACCCTAAAACTTACTTCATATATCACCAACCTGATATGGCACTTTTAGGACCTCATTACATAAAAGTTTAAATGGTGAGTTAGTTATGCAATTACTAAAAATGCAAATTTTAAAAACGATTGGTAAACATTTGCTGCTTTAAAGCATAGACTGTATATGAAGATGGACGACGCGTCTCCACTTCCTCCCACTGTACAGAAGTGAAGGCCAAATTCATTTGGAGCCAGAGTCTGCGCAGTAGTGATCGGGCGGTGGAGCCGTGGTATTGAGGTCACCCGCCCGAACCAATCGCAAGCCGAGCGAGGCCGCAGCTTGCCAGCAAGAGAGACTCACGGCTGCCAATCATGACGTCTCACCCCCTTTTTATAGCATCAAGTATCCACTTAAAACCACATTTATTAGAAAAATTAACACTTGAACATACAGTACATCAGCGTGATAAGAACTACCTAAAATGACAGAAACCATCTTTGGGAAAATTGTATTTGATGTGTACTTTGACTTTTTAGTTTAGCCCATGTCCCATCCGCTAACATGGAGGGGGCGGGCTTTATGACCTATTCTGCAGCCAGCAACCAGTAGGCAATTGAGATGTTTTGGCTTCACCTTTGGGGGACCGTCATGACGTTCATCTTTATATACAGTAAAGCATAAAGTTTATATTCAATTTGAGCCTTGAAAACTTCATATAACTTCACTCTCATTATGGACTTTTAAAACTGCTCTATCATATCACAAGTTCCTTAGTTCCCTCTCTTTAATAATATGGCGCCAACCTTTCACGATGTACGCTAAAAGTCCACTCATCTTTACCAAGATTCAAGTTTCAGTCTGTGTGTGTTTTGTGTTACCTTGAGGTAAAGTCAGTATGTGCAGTTCTGCCATCAGTGCCTAGTGAGAGCTTCTTTTATGGAGTCATAAAGAGCAAAGCACTTAACTGAATAAACAAATCAGCCTCTCTGCCAAAGCAAGGAAAAGGGAACATCAAAGCTGGCTGTAAAGGTCAGCAGCTGGCTTATGGACTGACTCATTGGTTTGTTGGCTAGTGGGTTTACTGCGGAAGACGGTTCGTCGGCTGACCGAGGAGACAGCGGAATAACCTCTGGGATCATTGGGAGGCTCGGACTGACTGACTCCTGATCTTCATTAATGAAATCCTTCCTGTCTGACTGCGTGTTCTGCGGTAGACTCAAGACTCAGACTCACTGCTGTTTAATGAGTGAAAGACGCCAGTCACAGTGGGACCAAGGACAGAGCTAGGATATGATAGAGAATCACACACAACCACACTGATCTTTGCTCTGACCCTGTAGAGTGAGAACAGCCACTGGGGTCCCTTGCGGTGACCCTTTCTACGCCTACGGGGTCAAAGGTTACAAACCTCTGCATGCGGCCTTTGAAATGGAGCAACAGGGGCTTGCTGCTGGACTGATCGGCAGGACGGCAATTACCAAAATGCTTGTCCAATTTATCTGCCTCGCCTTACAGCCACGAGAAGGAGAGAAGGGCAGAGAAAGCAGCTTAACTGCAAGTCTAAATAATACATCAAGTTTGAAGTTGCTTATGCAATTCCATAAATAATGTTGTTGCTGAATTCTTGGCAAAAAATATTACCGGTACAGTATGACACTTTAATGGCTTTCAGAGTGGCTTAGGGTTGTCGGCTTTGATCGTATATTTAACACATGCTTTTGTAAATCCATCCTAGAAAACTACTGCTTTTTGCACTTTGTTTTATTTTGATAATTTATTAAAAAAAATGTCAAAATTCTGATTGCAGCTTCTGAAATGTGAATATTTTCTGGTTTCTTTACTCCTCTATGACAGTAGGGCTGTAAGAAAATATCGATATACTTGAGTATCGTGATATTTATGTTTTGTGATTCTGTATCGGTCCTCAAAAAAACTGTATTGATTTCTTATTAATAGCTTACATGCAAAGATTTGGCAGAAAGTGCTACATTTTTTGTTGTGTGTAAACCCCCGACCACTAGATTAGATAGCGGTGTTGTAATCTATCTTCAGCTATTTGACTCTTCCACTCCAGCGTAAACTAAGTCAGGAAGCATTGATTTGTTGTTCGCAATGTAGCATTACCAGGGAAAAAATAGGGTGCGTGTCGATATTGAGTTTACTGCATCCCAAACATATTTTCTATCGTCCCTGGGACGAGGGGGACACTGTTAGTCTTGATCTCTGATGGTACTTACGGTATCTGCGGTACTGTTGAAAACGAGCACCATCACGTTTTGAGAATTTTGGCATTTTGAATATTGTACTCCCATTCACCAGGTGGCCAGACACACGACTCCAAATGAATGCTGATGTAACTCTAATGTATCTGCTGGATGTGTAGATAAGCTACTGTATGCTAACAAGTTCGCCAAATCAGCTTAAAAGGTGATAACGTGTCAGTGTTGTGTTTACAGCCTGTTTCCACTGCCCCCAAGTGGCCCAAAAAATGATTTATTGCAGGTTTAAAGACTGGAGATTGGCACCATAACTTACTAGTTTTACGTACATACCATAACAACCTCACTAAGATAATAATTTCATAATAATGATATGACATTCTCTCTCCGCTCCTATGTGGGTGCCCCGCTCCAAGCCTTTTAAGTCGGGCTGTCTGCTGATCTGTAGATAATTGCTGACTGTAGTACTAGCCAGGAAATGGGATGATCAACTCCAGATGACGAGACAAGAGCGAGGAAGGGAGCAAAACAGACATAATGAAGAGAAAGAGCTGCGAGGACAAAATATACTGATCATGCTGTTTATAGAGTAAATGGGACAATAAGCCTATTTGTGTTCATGCAATCTTACATCAGCTCTCTCAGATGTTTGTGGCGAAATCCACATCGGAAGTATGACGAGGCATTGCATGTTAATTGCTCTTTAATAAAAGGTGTTGCACTTCCTGACCTAATTGAAAAGCAATTACTCATGATTTAATTGTAGCACTTAAACACTATTTGCCTGTAATATCCCCTGTGGCTGTGTTCTAGTACAGTGTGTACATCTGCCAGCTTGACCCAGAGTTTGGAGAAGTGAGTGACATTGTTTGCCTTTGGAGTAATGGCTGTCATTATGGTGAATTACTACCCTACCCAAACACCCAAACATTCTCTAAAACCACCCCACAGCGCTCTGTCTCTATCTGACTCTCTGGTGCTGGTGCCTTGTTACAATCAATTAAGCTGATTACAAGCACTATCTTCACCACTTCAAAGGAGGGCCATTACAGCGGGTCAGACTAACTGTCTCTTCACTGAGCTGCCCTGTTGTTTGTCACAGAAGCTTTACATATGTTACGCTTTAACATTTTAGGTGCTGAAATCTGTTAATAAAGAAAAAGAGAAAATCCAACAATGCAGGAAATTTTTAACATAAATGACAAGCAATGAGCTGAAGACAATCGGTGTCCTCTTTCATGTTAAAGGTTGACTCCTCGTCCGGCCACACAACAGGGTCAAATAATAAATGGAGGGACACAGAGAGAGGGAGCGAGACACCAAGTCTAGACAGCGTATTTAGGGACCCTCCCTGACTGCTTTGTTCTGCACCATGTCTATAGGTAATTACCTCAACAAACTACTGGGAGCCCTGTCAAATGTGAGGCAAGTGAGAGGTGAACTAGATGAAAAAAAGTAAATTTAGTCAAAGAATCATTAAGTGAATGTGTCCATGCGCATTATGTGTGTTTGTGTGAGCTGTCACGCATGGATGAGTGTGAGGGCGTGAGCTTGTGAGAAAAGACCCGCTTCTAAAAATATCCGCAGCAGCGTGTCGCCATGAAAACAAGAAGCTATTACCAATGATTAAGTGTGAACATGTTCTGATTAGGGCCGTCAATCGATTAAAACGCGATTAATCACATGATTGTTCATGATTAATTGCGATTAATTGCAAATTAATCACACATTTTTGTATCTGTTCAGAATGTACCTTAAAAGGGGAAAAGTATTTAATACTCTTATCAACATGGGAGTGGACAAATATGCTTGCTTTATGCAAATGTATGTGTATATTTATTATTGGAAATCAATTAACCACACAAAACAATGACAAATATTGTCCAGAAACCCTCACGGGTACTACATTTTGCATAAAAAAATATGATAAAATCATAACATGGCAAACTCAAGCTCAACTTGTTGCTGACTTGACTATGACTTGCCCCAAACTGCATGTGATTATCATAAAGTGGGCATGTCTGTAAAAGGGAGACTCGTGGGTACCCATAGAACCAATTTTGATTCACATATCTTGAGGTCAGAGGTCAAGGGACCCCTTTGAAAATGGCCATGACAGTTTTTCCTCACGAAATTTAGCATAAGTTTGGAGCGTTATTTAACCTCCTTATCAACAAGCTAGTATGACATGGTTGGATTCCTTAGGTTTTCTAGTTTCATATGATACCAGGATCTTCACTTTAGCTTTATCGCGTTAACTTTGACAGCCCTGGTTCTGATGTTTTATAAGTTAAACATACATATTCACAGTTGCACTTTAGAGTAGTCTTCAACTGAACTAGCAAGTGAAAATGGTTACTATTTAAAGGTGCAATGTGTAAGATATGGCCACATGCTACAAACAAATAGGGGGCAGCATTTCACCTCTACTACTGGGTCCATACAATCTAAATGTATTGGTTAACTGCCAACTACAAACTAACAACAAGGCAAGAATATGAAAAAGTCGATCAAACTGCTGAGACTTAGAAAGCTGGTCAAAGTAACACTACTATCTTATAATCTTCTCGTGTGGCGTCGGCCTATATTGTGTTAACTGTGCCAGTAACAGGCGGCTGTATGGTCCGTGTACACTTTGATAGTTTGTTTATTGGATTAAATCCAAAGTGGTAGAAATGAGAAAACAACTATACTATACTGACTCACAAGAAGATGACATCGCAATACTTAATCCCGCCTACAAAGCTCTGATTGGCTCTGTTTTATTTCCTGCTGGGGAAAACACCGTACATACTGTAGCATTTGAATCTCTGAAATGTCAGCAGTGATTTAAAGACTATTGTTCAAGTGATAATGCATCAAAGGACTATGTGCACGTAAAAAAGGGGTTGCTTGTAGTGAGTGCAGTTCGACCTCAAGGAGCATTTCAGCGTCTTTTGACTCAATGTTTTTATTGTCAAACCCGCAACTTTACTGTTTTGACTCACTTCGAGTATTTGGGTGGAAACATTTACCACCCAAAGGACAAGATATTCCCTCTGGAGTAGGGATTTCATGATACCATATTTAGTAGTCGATACCAATACCAGTGAAATTCCATGATTCTCGATACCAATTTGATACTACGGTAAAAGTAAAACAATAAATCAAATTTACTTCCCTCTTTTATTTCCATTTGCATACTGTAGCATTTGAATCTCTGAAATGTCAGCAGTGATTTAAAGACTATTGTTAAAGTGCTGCATTGGAATTTCATAGATAACTAATTAATTAAGGTGTTCACTTGGCAACAATGCACTCTAATAATAAAAATAAGAATTCAATACTCTACACACTTTGCCCCAATTAGGCTCTCACAACAACTATGTTAACATAATTAGTGTGTGGTTAACAAGAGCTGCACCTTATCTCCATTCCTAACCTAATTACATTGTGAATGGCACTGAATGATAAGCGTTTGACAGATTACCGTAGCCAGTCAGTGCTGTGAAATGCATTTTATATCTGTGAATCACAACTCTGCATTTTATCAAAACACCACTTTGAAATTAATTAAGAGGAGTATTTAAGCAAGTGGAGGGGTTTCAAATGTTACTTTTTTTTTAATGGATGTTTTCTTTTTATATCTTTCACAAATAGTTGGATTTGCCAGCTCCCCCGCTGTGAAAATCTGGTTGGCCCATGCATCTGTCATGGCTTTATGTTCAAAGTCTTCACAGTGTGAAGACAGATCTGGAAATAACCTCTTAATAAAATGTGAGGCGCCAGTTGAAGCTTAATTTTATGGAAAACAGCCATGCGTGGCCTCATCCTGTACAGATGGATTGATAGTAATGAGCTGTGTTCGAAATGCTGGATCATTTTAGACAAGACCATTACTTTTGTTTACCTTAAAGGAATAGTGTGTAACAGTTAGGCGGATATATTGGCAGAAAACGGAATATAATATTAATAAGTATGTTTTCTTCAGTGTTTAATCACCTGAAAATAAGAATTGTTGTGTTTTTGTTAGCTTAGAATGAGCCGTGTTATATCTACATAGGGAGTGGTTCCTGTCTTCACAGAGCTGGCCGCCATGTTTCTACAGTAGCCCAGAACGGACAAACCACTGTGTTAACTTTTCCTGCTTTAGCCGGAGTCGATAACGTTACTCGCTCCCGAGTTAACCCCAGTCACTCCACTCAGCTGCTGAGAAACAAGACACAGGAAACCTCTGTTGGTCTTGAGGAGCTGCAGCATTTATTTCTGCACAAACTGCAACTTCCACTGTACATTCACTTGATATTCTAAAAGCCTCTCTCTCTCTTGCTTCACCACTCACTTCCCATGTACACACACACACTCTACGCACTGGCTCTACTATTCTCCAAATGACCTACTCTACTCTCACAACAACTAGAGTGGGACGTTTTTTGCTTTTTCATGTTGGCCACCGTAGTTGTCCTACAGGCTTGGTACACGGGAGAGGTTGCAATCTGCAACCTCACCGCTAGATGTCACCAGATCTCACACATTGGACCTTTTTAAAATACCTGTTTTGGATATGTGTATCCATAAATTCAGTTAGTGTGAGGAACTTTTAACTGGTGATGAAACAATCTCAATTTAATACTCTAAGTAAACAAGACCATCAGCGAGAAGATCGTCAGACCCTGCTACAGTAAAATGAAAGGTTTTCTAAAGGGACTCTGGTGCTCAGAAACACTACCGCTTTTGTCCACAGGGACCGCCAAAATCAACACAAAATGAATGTTCTTTGTAGTAGCTTCAAGAAGATTGATCGATTTAATGATTACAAATGCAATAGTTGAAGATAAAAACAGAATAATGAATAGCTTATTTGTCATTGTTGTCTTCCAACATCCAGATGGGAAGAACGACAAAAACGTCTATCATCAAAACATGAATAAGATGATATTTAGATTCAGATATGATGAATTAGGTCAATCACAATCTCTCTTTTACTTTTAAGCGTTTGTGCCTCTTTTAATTATATCTGTGCTTAATTTTTTCACACTTAAACAAAACATGAACTCGTGTCAAAGTCACCGGTTAAACACAGAGGGATGATGATCTATTATCAGTGTTTTTGCTGAGGGCTTTTGCCTAACCTAACATTTCCTCTGACAGCTCCTCTCTTGGGCATTAAGTATATGCTGGCGCCACGAGGGCTCGAGATGCAGCAAAGTCTTTAACACCATAAAAAAAAAAAGACCAATACGATTTTCTTCTGTATCTGTCATGTAGAGAACTTCCAACTATGCTTAACACAAAACCAATTGTTGCCTTTTCATTATCATGAAACCCCAAGCATTTAATCTGCAGCATTTATGAACGAGGGGAAAAACATTTTGATGGTTTAAGATATAATCCATTATCAGAGGATTGTTCCCTTCACAACGCTTTTGATATGAAGTCTCACAGACATAATAAATCCATATTCACACACTCGCTGACTGCCAACTATCGTGTCTGGGCTTCAACCCTCTTTGTTGAAGAGTGTAAATATCTTGTCATCCGCCCGCAAGCACATATTGATCCCATCACTAAATATCCAGCCCATAAATCAGCAGAGTTAATTAAATGAGTCAGTGCCTACAGGACAGTATGTCATAGCTTCCAGTAGCATGCAGGTTCAAGAAGCTGACCACACATTGTTATCTTAATCCTTAAAATTAAAGGGAAAGTGATATATAATTTTTCCTTCCTCTACTTTTAGCAGAAACTGAAGCATCCTTGAGCAAGATATTTACTCTGTATGTGTGGAACTTTGGCCTGCGCTGCTTAAACAGCAAATATTTCCTGGATTTAAAAAACAAACACAAGAAAAAACAACATTTTAGATCTTGGCCAAACTGTCTGAAGTTGGGTGACTCCCTCTCATTTGCTGTGCCACCATAAACCCCTCTCCCGCAAACCCCGGTCGGTCCCCAGCCTTGCTCTTTCACACGCACGCACACTCACTCAGCAATATTGCTTTGTCAGCTGACGTTTAGAAGATTAACCTCGAAATTGCCAAAGGGCATCCCGGCTCCCCTCCTATCCCTCAGCCACTTCTCCCCGCCTCTCTCAGCGTTTCCCTCCCTGCAGCTCCCTCGCCGCGAATACTTGCGCAACAAGTGGCGCCGCTGTAGAGCCCCCTGGGTATTAGAGGGTTGAGTGGCGTCCCAGAGAGCCGTAATTACACCACCACTCAGGTGATTTAAAGGTCCGGGAACATGCTGACCCATGCATGGCACCAAAAGTCCCACATTACACTGACACCTACCCATGTTCTGTGTTTTTTTCGGGACACATTATTTATTTCCCCATCTCGCATGTAACAATTACGCCAGCGAAGCATTTTTATGAGCAGACATGAACAAATCATTTCACATGTTTTGACAGAAGTGAAATGAACTTTGTCACATTTTTAGTTTTCTCTCAGAAGACTTGAATTACAATATGCTGAAAGGTTATTATGGAGTTTTTGCCAAATGATGCCAAAAACATTCTGCCTACTGCAGGTTTAAGTAAATCTTAATTACAGTTAAGTTATAAATTATATTTATTTTAAATAATAAAGTAAAGTCTATTTATTTTTTTAATAGACAGGAACATCACATTATCAACATATTAAGTTAATGTGCAATATTTATCGTTATGAAGTATATTTGACATTGTCAGTTACTTGGTCGTATTAAGTTACTCGCTATAAATATGTAAATGCTGCTAATCTTCTTTAGATAAATGTAAATCATTTTCTCTATGCATTTAATACACTTTTATCACAAATCACACAACTAAAATACAATAGAATTAAAATGTTGACAACAATACACACGACTGAATCACTGATGTTCACATCAGCAGTAAAGTTTGAAAACAAGTGCTTGTGCATTCAGTAAAACCTCCACAACAACAAACTTGTAGAATTAACCTTATACAATTTGACTGTGTGGAACAGTTTTTTATCAGCCCTTATTTTAAACAAATGAAATCTAAGCAGCAATAAATGCTACAGTGGCATGACATGGCATTAATCAGCAACATATATCTCACTGGTGTAGAATGGTCATTTAAAAAAAAAAAAAAAACAAGCAAAGTAGTGGGTTGTCTCGCTTCAAGAGGAAACGCAGCTTTATGATCATTTTTACAACTTTATCTTGATCACCAGTTCTGCTAAGTGGACGTTATTGGAAAAAGAAATAATAACAATATACAAACTCAGAAGAACTTGGACCTGACAGGCTATAATTCAAGAGAAAGGGTTGATAATTGGGTTTGGTTGACTCTCCACCCCTCGCAGACATTGTGGTGACAACAGGGAATGTTTCTCTTTGAACAAGGTCGGGGCTAATGCTGGTTAATGGGAAGGGGATGTTCCTCTGCCCCTGCACTCCTCAGCGCTCACCTCTCTTTAGTTCCCTCTCTTATCTTCTCCCTCTTTCGGTTTTAACAAGTTGTTGTGGTCACAGTGATGTATTACAAATTTATTGGCGTGTGTTTGCACAGGACTGAAAGTTTCCCCACGGGAATCGTTAAAGCATCGAATCTCTGCCTCTCTGCCTCTCTGCACTTGCTATACCACTGTGCAACCAACAACATGCCCAGTTTTGTACAGGCACAGAGGTGCATGCAAACACAGGTTTCAGATTTTGCACAAGCAGTTGCATGTACAGTATATCTGACAGAGAAACCCTGAAGTGCTCTGCTGTCTTGGGCCATAAAACAATATCTTGGGAAAACATACATAATGTTGGTGAAAGTAATGAATCCATTCATCTGTGTTTAAATCGTCCTCTCACAGCCATGGTGGCATTTCAGCTCCAGGGACCTACAATTTAAAAAAACGAATATACATATGCCATCTGCAGTGGGTGTTTATTGATTTAGAGGGAGATTTAAAAGGAGAAACAACTGTGAGTTAAAGAAGGAGAGAGGGAGAAAAAGCTTGAAAGACAAGCATTAGTACAAATAGAGATTACAAATAGTTCCCTTTCACTCAAGGTGTTCTCAGCGTTTGCAAATGAGGTATTAAAGTTTCCTTTCTTCCTGTTAAGATTTTCTTTCTGACAGCACTGGTTAAAGAAATGGTGCCTTTTCAGTTGTAATCCCTGCAATTAAGGCTGTAGGTGCGGCTCCATTACCTCAACAGGATTAGTAATGACCCAGGAGAGAATATAATTGCTTCTTAATTTGAAGTTGTGAAGTGCATGAAATACCTGAGGCTCAGCGTGCCGTCTCAGCAGTGGTTGGTTCATGGATTAGCTGTTTTTTTCTTTTCCTCTCTCTCATTTTTCCAAACCAGGAGGTTTACTGTGTCGTTCTTGTGTTTTATGATGCTGTTTGTACTTGTGACATGTTCTGTACATGGGGATCTTTTATGAGAGATCTGTTACCCTTAATACTGCTCTAAAACGCTTATAATGTAGTACATACACAGTATATTAGGGCTGTCAATCAATTCAAATTTGTAATCGCAATTAATCGCATGATTGTCTGTAGCGAATTGCGATAAATCGCAAATGAATCACACATTTTTAACTGTTCATAATGTACCTTAAAGGGAGATTTGTCAAGTATTTAATACTCTTGTCAACATGGGAGCGGGCAAATGTGCTTGCTTTATGCAAACGTATGTATATATTTATTATTGGAAATCAATCAACAACACAAATCAATGACAAATATTGTCCAGAAACCCTCACAGGTACTGCATTTAGCATAAAAAATATACTCAAATCATAACATGGCACACTCAAGCCCAATAGGCAGTGTACTGGCTTGACTTTGACTTGCCCAAAACTGCATGTGATTATCATAAAGTGGGCATGTCTGTAAAGGGGAGACTCGTGGGTACCCATAGAACCCATTTTCATTCACATTTCTTGAGGTCAGAGGTCAAGGGACCCCTTTGAAAATGGTCATGACAGTTTTTCCTCTACAAAATTCAGCATACGTTTGGAGCGTTATTTAGCCTCTTTTGTGACAAGCTAGTATGCTAGTATGGTACCAATGGATTCCTGAGGTTTTCTAGTTTCATATGATGCCAGTATCATCACTCTAGCTTTAAAATGATCTAATAATGGCCGGGCCCCCCGGCGGCCCATCAGATGTTTAAGAGGTTTATCAAAAATCACAAGTTGTGGTAAAGAAATTAGTGGCATTACAACGAATTTGCGCTAACGCATTATTATTGCGTTAACTTTGACAGCCCTAATATATATATATATATATATATATATATGATATATGATATGTGATGATACTGGCATCATATGAAACTATATATATATATATATAGTTCATAAGATTTGTCTCCATGTGTAGAATTGACTCTGTTGTTAGACCAGTGGGTTAGACTGTAACACCCTTCATTACTCAGGCCTGACATCTGTCCACTGACTAATACCATATAATTACAAGGCCTTTGACCAGCCATAATGGCCTTTTAAAGTCCTGTCTTTTGTCCTCAGTGAGACATTTCCAAAGTGTCCATTAGTGACAATACAGCACTCGCAACTGACACTGCGCTGCTCAGCAACTAACCAACCATTACGTAACTACAGGGATCTAACATGAGAGCCACAAGTTGGATTTACTAAAAAAAAAAGAAAGAAAGATAGATATGGAAAAGACTCCATCTTTGATAGTATGTATGGTCAGTATTTTTTCAACACTGGCCAATAAATTTATTGTAAATTGTAAATGTACATTATGCATTTACCTCCCTAGTAGTTTTCATTGTTAGTGGTGGAGTCTGCCATTCCAGCGCTAAATTGCAATTGCCTTCACACACATGAAGGATTCACAGGAAACAATGCATGACTGTAACCCTCTTGCTGTCAGCATCACTGTATCTGAGCTGAGTTACTGCTAATGTGAACCAAACATTTCCTACTATTGCTACAGTAGTTCACATTAAAAGCATTCAGCTGGTGAAACACGGGGTGGCTTTTGTCGTGAAGCAGTCAGTGTATTTGTCACTGAGGTTATTATCGGCCTCGATTCTTTGTCAACAAATGCAGTTTTGAATTATGCAAAAAGTCACGCCTGACTTCTTTATTAAAACAACGTGTGTTTGTTTGGCTGCAATGTAACCACAAGTTCTTCTTTTGTTGTATCTCTGACAAAACAGGAAATTCAAGAAGTGTTTGCTGTTGTATAAAACTGTTACCAACACAGCTATCGCCAAATCAGCCAGGACTCTTAAAGTGGCAGTAGGCAGTTTATTTTAGTCATCATTGGGCAAAAGTTCCATAATAACCTTTCAGCATATTGTTATTCAAGTGTTCTGTGAGAAAGCTAGACTTCTGAACCTCCTCATGCATAAAAAATGCAGACTCCAGATCAGCTCTTACTGCTTGTTTTCCTCCGGTCTGTGAAATCTTGCAGACGCCATTAGGAGAACCGAAAGACACAGAGGCACATGATTTTTTTCAGATTACCTGTCTCATGCACTATTGTCAGGATATAGTGACCGTTTTATAAAAATGACTTTTTTTTAATCATATTTGCTCCATTTCTACGCACTGCTGCTTTAAGGATCACCACTCTCAGTAACACAAATTTTGTGTTCCTCATTTCTGGTTTGTGTCTTGTAGTAATGTTCAATAAAACATACCTGTATCTAGTGTTACGGATCATTGTAATTGTAGCATATGAGAAAGCTCCATGTAGTGCCTATGATCATCTTGTCCAGGCCACTTAACCATCAAAACCTCTACTGACACCATGTCACGAGCTGTCAGTCTGATTGATGAATCGGTGTTTCACTTCTCAGGCACACCAATAAACTTCCGCATTCAAAAAACAACAGAATCATTTTCCCAGGCGTCATCATGTGACCAGTATTGTTAGTGTGAGAACGACGCACCGGTGTTCTGATCGAAGGAGCAGTAGAAAAAGAAAAGAGGCTGACAAGCAACAGGATGTCAATTACACGGCAGCAGTGAAATCCACACTTCATGTCGGCTTAAAGCTGTCAACTGTCAATAGAGAGGAATGCCAGACAGCAGTCTGCTTCGGAGAACAGAAGGCACTGTGTGTGTGTGTGTATGTGTGTGTATGTATACACTTTGTAACTGTAATTGGAAACATTCACTCACCCATGCACAAGTGTGCTGCACAAACAAATTTTCACATATGCTTTGACAGCAAATTAATAGAAAAAGAAGTCGTGTTCACGTTTGCCAAGTCTCGGAAACAGATGCAATTATCACTTTAGCTATTTTCTGCTTTGGTGTTAGCTGTCGTTGGTGTTATCGAGGACTGACGGGGATTGTTTTGCACCCTGGTGTGCATTTGCTGGTTTAGACAAAACCGAACAAAAGACATCCGCGGGGGAGTTAATAGAGTATTACGCACTTACCCTGTCACATTGATTTCTTTGTCGACTGTTAAGTGGACAACGTGGTTAACAACACTAAAAGTCTAATCTAGCTGCCCTGTGAGGCAAGATATACAGAAGAAAACATCATTGTTCATTGTGTAGAATATGAGACAACTTAGCTTATCCTTACTGCTAATATAAAGTTTGGCCTGACAGCCCGGTCGCACAAAAAGGCGATTGAATGACACGATAATGCACAAGGCATTTAGCGTGCAATAAGAACACCTTTCTTACTTTTACTTAGTTTACGTACTTATTTTAAGCCCAACCATGATGTTTTTCCTAAACCTAACTAAGTGGTTTTGTTGCCTAAACCTAACTGTGGACGTTACTGTTGTTTTGTTTTGTTGTGCGGTGTACAAATGGCACGCGAAAAGCCTAAAATGCTTCCTCATGACATGTGGAATGTCCGCGTAATGTTGTGTTATTTATAGGCCTTCCTGGGAGACCGGGTTGGGCCCGAGGTTAGGCCATGTTCTTACTTAACCAAAACATTAATCATATCAGACACCTGTCTTAGCTGTAATTTGTCAAACTCATGAGTACTTACTGTAGGCTCAGGTGTGAATTGGAGGTCAATTTTAGCATGTCCGAATATTTTGCATGTTAGCGTGCTCACACTGTTTCCCAATCCAAATAGAAATTTTTTTGTCATGCAGCTGACGGAACATTTTCTCATCCAAATATCTGGATGAGTCATTTAAGGATTCTGGAAATACCTTCAGAAAAGCAATAAGTGTTGTTAAACAACCTTTCTGCCTGGTATTTATCTTTCAGGGAAATTACTGGAATGTAATGCTAATAGGCTTTTCTCACGGCAGATATTTTGATTTGTCATAGTGGAAAAGTACAACTAACAATGGCTCTGTTCTTTTCAAGTGTTCCAAAGAGAATGACAGTGAACCGGCACGCACGACACCAGGAGCCTTGAATCAGCTTAATGGAATTCAGCTTTCGTTGATATCATTATTTACAGCTGTGCTTTTTCTTACTGTGACGAGTCAAAATGTCTTCGGTGAGAAATGCCTATACAACAAAAACGAAAAAGAGACAACAATAAATAGAATCAAACAGAAATGTAACTAAAATTTAACTAAAAATTTCAACAATAAACAATGAAATATTATATTTCATATTAAATAAATAAAAGTCACTAGAATAAACACGCACAAGAGATAGAAAGAGTTTGAAAACCAATGATTAAGACTTAAAAATGAAGACAATAAGGCACATTAAGTGAAAGCCAGGCTAAAAGGATTTGTCTAAATGTTTTTTTTTTTTTAAAGTGTCCACAGAGGTGGAGTCCCTCAGATCCTCAGGGATGGGAATCACCAGAGGCCCAACGATATGATAATATCACGATACTTAAGTCATTATAAAATCGTATTGGGATATTAAACATTTTGTGATATGCTGAGTATTGGGAATAAGATATATTGCGATTTATTACTTTTTTTTCAACTGCAAATTATGCAGTTTGTCAACATCTGTGTTATCTAATAAGATACAGTTTTCACTCTGTTCATCTCAGAGTTTTCATTCACATACCAGACAAGAAACATGTCTCCACTATTTAAAGATATTAATCGGCGAGCTAAATGACTTGCAAATACTTCTGCTAAAAACACCCTAGCACAAAATTAAAGTCAAAGTTTTTCTTGTACAAAAGCAGTTGTTGACGTTATACTCACAACTTTACTTATTATATCCACTTCATTCTGCCACGTGCTTCTTGAATATGCAAAAATTAGTAAATTAAAGAAGCTAAAAAAAGATGAAGTGACTGAAGTTGATTTTCATTTTCAAATATTTACACGAGTTGATTGCATTTAGCAGGCGTTAATACAGTGCGACCATCGGCGACTTCTACTTCTCAATCGGACGTCTCGTCCTACCGATCTGCTGCCTGGCAGTGTTTAATCAACCAGAGCGACTTTATTAGTCTCTAAACGGAGAGCGTTCTTTGATTAATGACAGAGGGCCCCCGGTCTCCACGTGCTCTAATGAACTAACCTCAATAGGATTTTACTGTTCACACCCAAAAGCAGCATGAAAGGAGAAATAAATGGACATAATGAGGTGTTTTCAATGCATTACAATTTATCTTTAAAATAATTTGTTCAGATGATCGCAATTGATATTATCCAAACGTGTTAGTGAACTTTACAAGTCTGTATAATTTTTAGTTTAAATATCCTGAAACCGGACCCCAGAATGTGTAGACACACACACACCATAATTTAGTGGAGAAATAACTCGAGCACGATGGGAAGCCGCTATTGACCCTATGTGTGTGTGTGTGTGTGTGTGTGTGTGTTTCCACTAAATTAAGAACTTATTAGGACTTAAAAGCCCTATCCTATTTCACGCGGGGAACCTCTGGGGGAAACGAGGATTACTCTTCAAAGCCCGCGGCTCGGCTCTTTTTATGTTGTAACACTTAATATTTTATGTCAATGTGATGGTCGGAGCATTTAGAGAGGCCATATGTCAAAGTTAGACGTTAGCTCTGAATGCATGGTCCTTGCCAGTAGCTTATGGATTTGATCGTTCTAATAAACAATGAATAAATTACTTCTGATGAGCCAAGCGGGAGAATATTTTTGATGTCTTCATTTCACCCCCTAATACATTTTGTTTGGGCATGCAGGAAAAACATATTCCGTTTTTTTTTCTGTTGTTTGCTTTGAATTGAAATGGCATATTTTGACAGATTTTGATGAATGAGACTCAATTTCCAAACGGTACACATCCAATAAATGTAATTAGAGCTCAAGATTAGATGTGCAAAAGTTATGCTGTAGTTATTTTGATGACACAGAGTACTCAGGGCAGCGTTAATGTTTACTTTTTATGACCAAATTTAATTTAAATACCAATGATGTGGTGGAGACTTACTGTAATAGGTGATAGTGCATATAAACAAGCTTATTCAAGTTAGTATTTTAACAGCATAAAATCAGAGCAGCATCATAAATTTATTCTCCGTCCTTATAGCTTAATGCAAGAAAAGTTTCACACAGCTATAAATGTAGCATTAAAGGGATAGTTTGGGTGTTTTGAAGTAGGGTTGGGTCTTTCATTTAAGACAGGGGTCAGCAACCTTTACTATCAAAAGAGCCATTTTAGGCAAAAAGAAAAAAAAAAATCTGTCTGGAGCCGCAAAACATTTGAGCATTGTGATGAAGGTAACACAGTTTATAGTCTAAGTATATAGTATATAGTATATAAGTCTAATGCAGTGAGGGCCAAAGTGCAAATGTACTACGGAGTATTAGGGCCACGTTGAGGGAAAAAACATCTGAGATTTCCAGAATAAAGTCATAATATTACGAGAAAAAAGTTGTAATATTACGAGAATAAAGTCATAACTTTACGAGAAAAAAGTTGTAATATTACGAGAATAAAGTCATAACTTTACGAGAAAAAAGTCGTAATATTACGAGAATAAAGTCATAACTTTACGAGATAAAAAGAAAATAACACGTAAAATTACTACTTTATAATATTATGACTTTATTTTCATAATATTACGACTTTTTTCCGTAAACCTATGACTTTATTCTCGTAATCTTATGACTTCATTCTCAAAATCTCAGATTCCTTTTTTTCCCCTAAAATAAATAAAAAGCACTTATTCATTTCCATTTTAAAAAATCCACAGGGAGCCACTGCAGAGGGGCTAAAGAGCTGCATGTGGCTCTGGAGCTGCAGGTTGCAGACCCCTGATTTAGGCAGTGGGCAACATCGGGGTCTGAAAAGTGAAGTCAATGTAGAAGCGCCTTAAACTTGCATTCTTTCTAATAGCCAGCAGGGGGCGACTCCTCTGGTTGCAAAAAGAAGTCTGATTGTATAAAAGTCTATGAGAAAATGAGCCTACTTCTTACTTGATGTATTACCTCAGAAAACATTGTAAACACGAGTTTATGGTGTCAATCACTAGTTTCAAATCTTCGTCAATACAGCATGATGTTCATTTAGTAAATTATGGTCCCATTTCAGTCAAATAGACCATAAAGCAGGGTATGCTTCAGGGCGTGGCTATCTTGTGATTAACAGGTCGCTACAACGGTGTTGTCCGATCTGGGAGTTGTCCGTGTTTTCCACAAACCAATGGGTGACGTCACGGTGACTATACGTCCACTTCTTTTAAACAGTCTATGCTTTTCTGTGGCTGAAATACATTTTACTGCTGCCCCCCATCCACAGTAGTACATTACTTTGCTTCTGTGCGGTAACTCCTGTCTGTTTCTCCAAACTGGGGGGCGTGCCGACCGTCATCTACTGTAAGTAACACACTGACTATGGATAAGTATACAACCCCACTTCAAAACACCCAAACTATCCCTTTAAGCTGGCATATATCAGGGGGTTTCTCAAGACAACAAAGTGCCCAACCAGAGCCCCATTACCCTTACAGTAAATACATCGTCACATAAACAGGCACAGAGGGGAAATGCAGTGCTGTTACAGGGCGGTGTGAAGCCGCAGAGCCGCCACAGTTGGAAAAGGCCCCTCATGACTTCAGGTCCATTACAAAAAAGACCACAGTCATGATTAAAAAGTAGTTCTAGTCACTGCCGGTACTAAAAATGTTTACACACGCCTTAATTGGGAATCAGACTTTGTAGACGGTAGTTAGGGAGTCATTCAACTACAAAGACTACTGTCAAATAAATATACATCTTTGCAATTATTGGCTAACCTATTAGGAAGACAATTAAACTTGAAAGTAATGTAAAATAAAAATAGAAAGACGGGTAAATGAGTGTGTTGATGAAAGCCGTGCTGATGAAAATAATGCATGAATCATCATGTTTTTGCGCTCCTGTCACGTCATGTTTTATTCAGTGGACTCTTTTTATTCTGATCAAACCCCTGTGGAAATGTCTACCTGTCATCATATTGCATTAGCTTTCTGGGCTAAATGCGCCATGGGAGGATATCCGATTTCTCGCAGCAACGAGACAGAGATGGATTGTGAATCAAAAAGACAGAGACGGTCCTCATGTTCCTCTTCACAGCTGCTGCCAACAGCAGGGACGTTCTGGTCTCATTGTGTTATTGAGAGTCTCTGACACAACAAGGAAATTCGACCTGTCTCCATTATGATGGATTCACTCATAAATGTCGTGGCTCGGTTTCACACAGGAGAACCTGTTTTGTGATTTTGTAAGCCTGTCACTTAACCTGCTCACTACTCATCCCCATCGAAGCTGTCTCCAGAGATATACGCTGGGGACTGGAGGGTGTGTGGTGTGTGTGGTGAGGTTACAGGAATGGAAACTGACTGTTTTTGACATATTTTCAGTCGTATTTCCTGCTGTTGTTGTTTTCTCTTTTCAGACACAAACAGTTTAGTGTCTTCCCTCAAATTATGCAAAATTAAAAGTGTATTGTTGTGGGTTGACATTTGGGTTTGAGTTTTTTCACTCTTTCAGTGTCAGAGGGACTTTGGGACTGCTGAGGGAAGTGTAAAAAAAAAAGTATTTCAATATTTAATGTTCAGGAGCTCTTATGTGTGCAGTAAAGCAAGCTTCTGCTGCGGGAATCTGGTGTTCACAGGAAGCTGATGTTGTCCTTTTTCTGGTTTTCATTCAGTCTCTTGTCCAGGGTCCTCATTGTTTCACAGATAAAGTCAATGCATCAGCTTGTAAGTGAACTTTTTTTCAAGGTCAAAGTCTGAACTTTCAGACTCACTCATATCAATATTTGGCCATTTTCGTATCATTGTTTCATAGTTTGAGCACAGAATGGCAAAGTAGTCCTCACAATCAGTGTACAGATCACAGCTTAAAGGGATAGTTTGGGTGTTTTGAAGTGGGTTTGTATGAGGTACTTTTCCAAAGTCGATCAGCACACCCCCAGTTTGGAGAAACAGACAGGAGTTACCGCACAGGAGCAAAGTAATACTGTGCTGTGGACGGGGCCGGCAGAAAACGTATTTTATCCACCTAAAAGAAAGGCTCACCTAAAGAAATCAATATCAGTTTAAGTGTATGCTATATTTACAATATTTTTACCGGCTTACCTTCCCGTGAGACAGCTATACAGTCTATGTTTCCGACGGGGAACTGAAGCAGTTACTGTACGCATGCTCTCGCCAAGCAACAAGACTCCATTGGAAAAAAATTTAATGTTACCTCGCAGATCACGGGGGTTGCTGTGGGAACGCTGCCTCGATCGGTTAGTTAGTTTGTGCTATTGTGTGACCTTGGTGAATCCGAATTAACCAAAGTCACACAATCAAATTTCTTTCAATGGAGTCTGGTGGCTTTTGCGAGAGCATAGATATCAGCTGCAGTTCCCCGTCGGAAAGTGCTGTCTGACAGCAAGGTAAAGCGATGAACATGTTCTAAATATAGCGTACACTTAGACCGATACTGATTTTTTTAGGTGGGCCTTTCTTTTAGGTGGCTAAAATACGTTTTGCTGCCAAACCCCATCCACAGCGGTACATTGCTTAGCTTCCGTGCTGTAACTCCTGTCTGCTTCTCCAACCTGGAGGCACGATGACTGTCATCTCCTGTAGGTAATACACTGACTATGGATAAGTACCTCATACAACCTTTTGATCAACACCACTGTCATGCTCCAAATGTGTCAATTTAATTTTAAACTGGATGTCATTTAACACTATTACTTAAATAAAAGTATACAGTATTGTTACAATACTTTCTTCATACAATGCACAGTGATTACTGGTCACTTGGAGTGGCTGAAGACTGTTTCAACAATTTATTAATTACTTTTTTAGATATTTTGACTCTCTGCTCACTAGGTTACAGGCACATTCAATCATTTAAAAGTACTATAGAAATATAGCCCATTTAGTGTTAAGGTGACTGGTTGGTGGGAGGTGTGTCCTGTGCAGTCCGCCTGTCGTTCCTGCTAGTTTCTTGGTTATTGTCAGTAAATTCTCTTGTGCAAGTGCTCCCTCTTGTGACAAGATCAGATTCTCACACCGACATGTTCTTCTGCTTAGATGAGTGAACATTTGTGCAGATATTGTTAAAGCATGAGTGCAGTTGACAAAACATGCCAAGGAAGAATCTCCAAAAGCCCAGCGTTACTTTCTTCGCCAAGTATGCAAATTTATAATGCAGCAGACAACAACAACAAAAAGATGATGAAGATGAAACTGGTTAAGTTGAGTCAATTTTATTTGTATAACCCAATATCACAAATCACAAATTTGCCTCAGGTGGCTTTACAATCTATACAGGACACAACAACCTCTGTCCTTTACAGCACAACCATCTTATCGGATTAGGAAAAACTCCCCCCAAAAAAATCCCTTTTAGCAGGAGAAAATTTAGAAGAAACCTCAGGAAGAGCAACAGAGGAGGGATCCCTCTTCCAGGACAGACAGATGTGCAATAGATGTTGTGTGTACAGAGTAACAACTTAAAGAAAATACAACATTATCCATATGAGAAGATAAAAATGATACATATAATGTGAAACATATGAAGAGATGGATCCAGGAGATGTCAAGCAGCTTCCAGGTGTTGCCAAACAGATAGAACACTAAGGAGTCTCAATGGTGGACACCTGACAAGTTAACTCAGTTTTGGTTTTGAGTGCTAAAAAATGTTGTCCAACACCAAATTTAAAGGCCCTGAAAACCTTTTTTTCTCAGTCAGGTTCTTATATGATCAATGTGCTCCTACATGAAGACACAATTGTCTGCCAAAGTTAGAGTATAGTTCTGGTTATTTCACAGAAGAGATTTTTTCCTCTGTGCTCTTCTCTCGGGTTTAAAGGTGCCTGGGTTCATTTACAAAATAATGTGATGTCATGTACTTCTGTGCATCAGTCAGAGTTGATTAACATGTTAATCAGAAAGTGATGACAGTTGGTGGGTTGTTACTGTCTCTGTCAATCAAATGTGACCCAAAGAAAAGACGTGGAATAATTCAGTAAAGACACATGTCAGTGCAGAGAGAAGAAGCCCTTACAAATGTCTGAGTAAGTTGTTCTTAAACAGTCCATCATCCTTTGTCAGAGTTGTCTGTAGACATTGGCTACGTTCCAAATTGCATACTTTTTCTTTGAGTGCATACCGCAGCTGCTCTTACAAAGTACGTATTGTCTAGGGCTGTCAATCGATTAAAATATTTAAACGTGATTAATCGCATGATTGTCCATGATTAATCGCAAATTAATTGCAGATTTTTTTTATCTGTTTAAAACTTACCTTAAAGGGAGATTTGTCAAGTATTTAATTCTCTTATAGACATGGGAGTGGGCAAATATGCTTACTTAATCCAAATGTATGTATATATTTATTATTGGAAATGAATTAACAACACAAAACAATGACAACTATTGTCCATCAACCATCACAGGTACTGCATTTAGCATAAAAAATATGCTCAAATCATAACATGTCAAACTGCAGCCCCACAGGCAACAACAGCTGTCAGTGTGATGACTTAACTATGACTTGCCCCAAATCTGCATGTGATTATCATAAAGTGGGCATGTCTGTAAAGGGGAGACTGGTGCGTACCCATAGAGCCCATTTTCGTTCACATATCTTGAGGTCAGAGGTCAAGGGACCCCTTTGATAATGGCCATGACAGTTTTTCCTCGCCACAATTTAGCACAAGTTTGGAGCGTTATTTAACCTCCTTCGCAACAAAGTTAGTATGACATGGTTGGTACCAATTGATTCCTTAGGGTTTGTAGTTTCATATGATACCAGTTTCTTCACTCTAGCTTTGAACCTGTTACAACCTCCGAAAGATCGATTGGGTTAATGCGTTAAAGAATTTAGTGGCGTTAAAACAAATTTGTGTTAACGCGTTATCATCGTGTTAACTTTGGCAGCCCTAGTATTGTCGCATGCAGTATGCATACAATTGAAGCATATACTTCCTCATAACATTGTCCTTTGACCTTTGGTTTCTTGCTCTCCATTTTGCAGAGGATTGTGGGTCAGAATACTCAGAAAAGCATGCTGGCTTGCATACTGCAAAATGTGACCGGATGTAGTGGCATACTGCATTTGACATACTATGTATTGGGACACACAAAATATTTTTTCTGGCATACTAAATAGTATGATAGTATGGGTATTGGAACGCACAGAGGCTCTCTATAGAACCACTGTGTTAGGCTTTCAGCCCTAAAACCTTGATTCATGAATAAATACAAACAGCCAGCAGATGTCACTGTGGTTCTTCTGAAGGTGATGAGAGATGAGAAGAGTTCTCACTAACAGCCTTACCAGTAACAGAGACTTTGGTCATGAAACGAACAGAAGAAAGAATGAGGAACTGATGTGACATCCCAAACTGCTTTCTTATTGATTCTTAAACTCTAAGAATCTTTGGGAAATTAAACAAAACAATAACTTCTGACTGTTGTCTCGGAGAGTTTAGAGTAAACAGAAAAGCTAAACAGAGTAGAGAGGAGTCATTCCCTGTAATTTTAGCGGTCACATTTTCAAAAATGTATTGTTGTTTCAGTAATAATTAAAGGAGACCTTTTCCCCTTTTCTTTAGTGTGTTATATAGTGTTTTGTGCATGTAAAAGGTCTGCAAAGTTACAAAGTCCAAAGCCAACGCCAAAGGTAGTTACTCTCCCCCACAGAAACACTGCTCCTGAACTGCCTTGAAACGCCTCGCTTGAAGTCCCGCCTTTTCTTCCGTAACATGGTGATGTCACCAAGTAACACATTTGGTTACGCTAGTTTGGCATGCCCTTGTACAAAGCTAGTTAGAGTGGAGCTGGAGAGGAGTCTGAAGAGTTTGGTTCAGTTGACCAATCACAACAGAGGTATGAGAAAGCCGGTATGAGAAAAATAAAACCTTTTTTTTTTTTTTTACACTAAAGCATGTAAACATGTTGTAGTAGAAACCCAAAATACAAAACACGTTTTGGGCATGGCTTAACCACCCATGTCTGTAATTTATCTTTTTTCTTTCTTGTGATTTAATTCATATGAAAGGGATTAATGCTCGCTCGAATAGAAGTAAATTAAATAAAAGAAAAGGTTCCAATGGCTTTTTGTATGAGGGATTAAAGCAGTAGTAATGTGTTACCGAATATGAGTTGTTGCGTTCTGGTTCTCCATCTCCTGTTTGGTGTATCTGCTGCTGTGTTGCAGAGGGTTGTCAACCACTGCACCAGAGTCGGGGCTTGTACAGTCCAGTGGTTATTCATACCCCGACCACGTACTTCAGAGTTTACTCATTCTCCTTTGGCTGCAGGACGTGTGAGTGTGAGTGCGTGCATGTTCCTTCAGTTATAATTGCTGTAGATACAGGTCACACACACACACACACACACGTACACACGCACACACGCATGTGTGCATGTACGTACACTCTGTGACCAAACCAACATGGGTACGAAATGATTAATCACTGAGCACGATTTACTCTCCCCCGCTGGAATAGTATCCATAGCAAGTATACACACTCAGACACACATTTCTCTCTCCTTAAGAATACTTGTCCATTAAAGAGAGAGAGAAAGACAGATAATGGAGAGAAATAAGAGAAGGAGACGGTGGATTTAAGTGTAACTGGAGTGACGCCTCAGAACAAAGCAATTATTGATTTCACTCCTTATAGCTTTTCTGATTGCCTCTGCAAGTATTAAGTGTAATTCAGTCAAGACACCGAACAACTGCTGTTGAATAAATTGGAAAGCATTTTAAGTGCGGTTTAAAGTCATGTGTTTTTTGACAGTTAAAATTATGAATGGATGTTAAAGTACGCCGATAAAGCTAAGTTATTACTAATATAAACGCTTTGCGGTCATGTTCTAATCCATTTAATCAGGGCTGCCATTAATCTCCTCAGCACCCAACAACAGACTGTTTTTAACAGCGGTTTTACTCATATGTCCTTTTTTAAGATGCGTCTGCAAGGTCAATGCAATAGATTTCAATAGTTGTTCTGGTAAATGCGTATACCAACACAACTGCAAGGCTTAGTCATACTTCTAAGTATTGGAATACCATTGAAGTCCTCTACCGTTTAATAATACCTCTGTACATTTACTGATGAAACTGCAATATATCTGAAGGCTTGCCTTACCGTGCACATATTTTACATGCTGAATAGACCGATTCAGCTTAGAGGCAAATTGATATGTGCAGTGAAGTGTGCACGTCCAACACCACTAATTTTCTACGCAGGGGGATGTGCCAAGTTGCCTGTTTGTCAGGACTGAAGTTGTGATGCACACTAGTGCATGTCAGAACTGTCAGCTGCTGTTTGGAGAGGTGCCTTCATTGCGTACACTGCAGATGTTTCTCAACCAATTATATAACTTCCAGCTAATTGGCAGCTTGTTAAATGACTAGAAGTCCTATTATCTCACCCTTTGGATCACTGGCAGCACGAGTTTCAGCAATTTAAGCCATCAGGAAATCTTAATTGTTTTCCCCCATAGGTACTCAACCTAATGCATTTTGAATGTGTTTCATAGTAAAATAAGGACAATGATGCACTACAGTATGCAATTATGCATTAGCCATTTTCACAGCAAACATTTTGACTTGTCATATTCAAGTGTCTCAGTGCAACGTATCGTCATACTACGGTTCGTATGATCTTACAAAAAGTTGTTTCTCATTTTTTGTGCATTTTCCTACGAATGTCCAGCAACATGTGTCAATATGCGCTCGTTATACACATACAGTCTTTGCAAAATAAACTTCCGCCTTCACATGAAACAACTTGGTTAGGTTTAGGCAACAAAACTACCAACACAGTCTCATGGCAAGTGAAATAGTCACGGTCATTTAATCGATTTGATTCATGTACATAGAAACAAATTTCCCTTTTTTTTTTCGTGACGCTCAGCACGACTTTCCTACAAATGTCCAGCAACACGTGACGCACGTGTCAATTTCCGCTCCAGTCTTTTCAACATAAAAATACTTCGTTAGGTTTAGAAATAGATTGACTTGGTTAGGCTTAGGCAACAAACTACTTCGTTAGGTTTAGGAAAGGATCGCGGTTCGGGTTAAAATAACACCGGAAGTGACATTGAGCTACCATTGAGCGACCGTACACCTGTTATATCACTATTGAGTAAACTGCTTCTGTTATACAGTATAGGGAGAAGTGAATGAGAGAACAAGGCGGTGATTTTGGGCACAGCCCTACTGTGACATGTCAAAATGTCCTCTGGGAAAAAGGCCCAGGATGATGCTTCCACTTTACAAGTTGCTAAATGATGGCTCTTGTCAGATTTTTTTTTTTTCATTGAACGCCCAGTGAGCAATTCTCCAACATTGCTGTCTCCCTTCAGTCAATTTCTCACTCTTGTCTTGTGATGAGTGCGGCGGGACATTTTTTTCCACGAATTTCCCCATCCGCTCACCAGCCAGGAAACAGTGCCCCAATTTCAGGGAAAAGCTTGCAGCACAGCAGGGGTCAGACTAGCACAATGGAGATGCCACTGAGAAAGATGTTTACATCCAGTGGAGTGGAGCTGTACACAACTTGAAACCAACACAATGGGACATGTGTGCATAAAATATGGATCTTTATTCAGGTTTACAGAGGTTATGGTACTCACATGGTAGCACCACGATGTTAATAATTGTGCTTTATGTGGATATAGATGGAGTCTTATTTCAAGCATCTCATTAGAGATGTGCATATATATAAAGCACTAAAAGGTTATGTATGGAAAATAAATGAATAAGAAGAAAACTGTGTATCATTTTATCCATATTACAATCAGCTTTCAGTTTGTGCACGTAAACAAGTCTTATATCCCAACAATACCACACTTCAAAAAGCATACAAAGTGCTCATTAGAAAAAGTTGGAATGCAGCACATAAATTTCACAAATTATGAAATTGAGTTGCTCATTGTATGGTCCAGGTTAGGTCAGAGGTATTGATAGGTGGCCTCAGTTCTGATATAACCAACCATAACAAATTGTGTTGAGTGGCAAGTGTCACAGCAGCTAGTTAATGGTGCCAGCTTAGAGGGCCGCACAATAAAAAACAGAAACTGTCCAATATAACAGATGACACCAACAACTGTGTTCCTGCACATTGACAAAGTGTCAGTACCACTTGAGAGGCCAACGGAACAGATCAGGGGAATTTTATTATCCGCATCATGTCAGAAAAAGAAAATGACGTTGATATGGGACTCGGGTGTCTTCAGTTAGTCTACTTCCGTGTACGAGGCATTCAGGTACAGAAAAAATGTAATATGCACTGTATGTTTTCGATCAAATCTTCATTTGGTTTTGCTATAAATTTAGTTTTTGTAGTCATTTCTCAAATGTTATGGCCACTTCTATTGTAGGAGGTTAAAGGAACATTGTGTAACTTTTCAGGGGATCTATTAGGAGAAATGGAAAAAATAATATTCATAACTATTTTTTCATTCAGGTTGGTCTCATATACTGTTCGTAGCTTGTTTTAGTTGTTTTCTGTAAAGACTGAAATTTATTCTGAAAAGACTGTATGCATGTTACTAGAGGAAATTTACACGTATTGATGGATATTCGTAGGAAAATGAACACAAAAAGAGGAATAACTTTTTCGTAATATATATCAAACGAACTGTTGTATTTGAATACGTTGTTTCATTTGTGTATAATCACCTGAAACTAAGAATCGTTGTGTTTTCATTAGCTTAGAATGAGCCCTTCATATTTAGATAGGGACAGGGTCCTCTTCACAGAGTTCACCATGTGGGGCGGCTGTGGCTCAGAGGGTAGAGCAGGTCATCCACCAATCGGAAGATCGGTGGTTCGATCCTCGGCTGTCCTGGTCACATGTCGATGTGTCCTTGAGCAAGACACTTAACCCCAAATTGCTCCCAAAGGCATTGCCATCGGTGTGTGAATATGTGTATATATAGTAATATAAAAAAATAATTTAAAAATAATTTAGAATAATTAAAAAATAATATAGTGTATGAATGCTGACATGTAGTGTAAAGCGCTTTGAGTATAGTGCTATATAAATGCAAGTCCATTTACCATGTACCATGTTGCTCTGCCATGTTTCTGCAGTAGCACAGAACAGACAAACCAAACACTGGCTCTAGTGAGGCCTTTCACGTTTTTGCGTTACATGAAGGCCACCATAGTTCTCCGACACGCTTGAGAAACTGGTATCGTGAGCCACAGAGTGCAAAACCGTGGTACCGCCAGTTGCCATCTGATTTCCATTACTCCTAGGTAAGGATGGCCTCTGAGCGAGGCAAATTGCTTTTCCACAGTTTTGCACTCGGCAGCTCACATTGGTTGCAATCTGCAACCACACTACTTGATGCCGCCAAATCTTTAACACTGTACCTTTAAGACAAACTGATACATAACTCATTGCTTGTTTCATTGGCTCAGATTTCAATGGATGGTTGAACTGGTATGAGGGTGAGCAGGCAACACCAACGACTTCATCTGTGAGTGAACAGAGATAATGCTGATCACAAAGAAAGCCTAAAATCAGTATTTTAACCAGCGCTACCAACAGAGGAACAGTATAATAAAACTGTGTAGTGAAACGTAAGATGTGTTACACGAGGTGGTGAAACCATTAAGAAGGATGCAGTATTGCGAGTTAAAGAATCGTGACTTGATGGCAGAGGTTTGAGTGCCTTCTCGTTATTTTTGCTGTCAAACTGTTTAACCTGAGATTGATGAGATTTCAGAGTATGTCTGACAACACACTCTTCCTGCTTTGAATAATGAATTTCCACCTGTGTGTCTTTCTTTGTTTTTCTCTTGTGTTTTTGCATTGATGTCTCTTGCTCTTTGTCAGAGGGGCATGGTGACATGTGACAAATCTGATTATCTATAAATAACCTGTGAGGTTTATAATGTGGGGCTCATAACAAACAAGATCACAACTGCTGCTGTTCCAGTGGAGTTTGTTACCGTTTGACATCATTTACAGATTAAAGAGAATGTGCTATATGTCACAGTAGGTGCTGTCTGAAGATTAAATATGTTAATAACTAAATTTGCATAATATTTATATGGAGTGAATATTTTACTTCCAATGTATAGAGCAATCATTAGAGTAAATCAATGCAATGCAAATAACCCTTAAAGCCCATACGTGACTCATAGTCCATCTACACATGTTTTAACTATGTGATTAGACTGACTCTGGGCGTGTGCAGACTGTGAGTGATTGACATCTCCCTCGCTCTTCTGCTGGTTTTGTCTCACCTGTTAGGGTCGAAAAACTTACACTCTTTTCATTCTGATTACATCACATAATACCCTGTATAGCTCCACCCAGACCCTACCATTGACCCATTTCTGTCTTTTTTAGGAGGCTGGTTCGAGTCATAAATCTGTAATCACCATTGAGTTTTGGTGAGACGCTTATTCAAATGTTGAAAATTTTGAGTTCATAAGGGTTTAGAATATTATGATAGAAGTCTATGATGGCCATCCCCATGCTCTATTGTGTCTCGTAAGTTGTTACAGCAATTTTGAGGTTGATACCATTTGTAACACAGATTGGGTGCAAAATTTAAGCTTTTTTACCGCTCAAAAATTGATAAAAATAATCAAAACTATTTCCAAAATACCACATTAAGACACCAAGAGAATAGGCGAAAATAACACATTTATACTGCATGCAAAAAACGACATGATTATCGTAAAGTGGGCATGTCTGTTCCCTCGCCAAAATTTAGCCTAATTTTGGAGCCTTATTTAGCCTCCTTTCCGACAAGCTAGCATAACATGGTTGGTACCATTGGATGCCTTAGGTTGTGTAGTTTAATATTATACCAGTATCTTCACTCTATCTTTAGCCTGCTACCATCTCTGAGAGACAGTAATGTCGGCCGAGGACGCCGGCGTCCTAGGGGAGTTTAAGACGTTAACCAGGGTAATTGATCACACCTGTGTGGGTGTGCAGGGCTTTTAAAGGGATAGTTCCCCTCTAAGGAACTAGACGTGAACGAGGAAAAATAAATGGAAGCACTTAATGTCTCTGCCACAGTGAGATCATATTAGTTTAGCTCAATTACTCAAATGTCTATATGGGATTAGTAGCAGCTCTGATCAAAGCAGCTTCCCCCTCTTCCCCTTCTTCACACATTTAGTGTAAGAGCTCTCTGAATCCATTAATCTGTACATGCCTTTTCCGTTTCCAGCTTCCATTCATATACTCAATCCCTGCCTTCCAGACTTACCACCACTGATCCAGAGATGTTCTGCCCGACATCCCGAGCTCGCCGTCAGCCTCGAGGCGGCACTTTACCGGCTCCGTCGAACAGAACGAAAGGGCTAGACAGGGCATTATGAAACAACATTATGGAAACAACAGATTCCAATATCAGAGGTAGGGAGTTAAGGTATAATGTAGGTATAAACATCGGGGTCATTTAACAAGCTGCTTCTTTGAAAATCATTTTTGTAATTTATACAGTGTGTTTATTGTAGCGTTTTTTAGATATGTGTGGTGGTAACAAAATGAAGTTGTGCAGTAGTTATAAATCCAACCACTAATTTCTAGAAAAGACCACCCCTACTGTATGCAGTTTCACCAAACAATGGCATTAATACAAACATAAGGGCAAAGGTCAAGGTCAGAGGCCAGATGCAGGGAATGGATAGAATTCTATTGTCACAAAGAAGTTCATAATTGGAAAAAAAAAAACACAAATATGAGGAAAGAAATAACACAAAAAGGAACAAAATTTGTAAAAAAAACAAACATACAGCTTACTTATCTAAATGATTATATTTATCTAGATGTGTATGTTGATGTTTCTCTTAATTTATGGTGACCACTTCCTTCTCGCTGCCTGTCAAATGTTAGTCCAGTTTACTGGCTTTTTGTCTCTGGTGTGGGCCACCAAAATATCTAGGTCTCTTTGCTTTGATACATATTTACTATTGATTTACTGTTATTTCATGCTTGTTGACACCAACAACTGGCTTGTGGGAGGTTGTGGGAAGACAGATTTGTTGTTTTATGAATTGACAAACAGAAGCAATGGGCAGAAAGCTGTACAGAGCTGCAGAGAAGGTGTTGATCCTCAGTGTGAACAGCTTTTTCACAATAAAGGGGGTCATTTTAATCAGTGTTAACGTAAAAAAAAAATGTTTGATTCATCTTTAGCTAAAGGATTTGTGTTCAGCAACATCTGGATTTTACATTCACGGAAGGAACCCATAAACCACCATTGTTTAGTGTTTACAAGCAGTAACCTACATCTATTGGCATCATACCAGCTGTATAAAAAAAATTGGAAATTATCAAACAGCAAAGCTAATAGTTAGGACCGATGTGTTAGTGTGAGAAAACATGTCTGCTGCACAGTTATATATATCCACTGATCTCTGCTGAATAGCTGTTAGCCAAAGGTCAAGAAATCCTTTTTAAGTGAGGAAATTATATATTTTCTCTCCCCGCATTCAGGCTGTAATGGAAAAGAAAAGACAATCCTGGAGGCCACCAACAACAACAACAACAGCCTTATCTATCCATTTTCTTCCTCGTCGTTACCATGGTGATTACAATATGAACTGATTTCCTGGGATTTTGTTTCTTTTTTTTTTACTCATCATTCCTTTGCCCTCTCCTCCTTTCTTACCGTTTCCTCTCTCCGTCTATCTTTTGGGGATGAAAGGCAGGGTATCAGCCCCTCTCCTCTTTCCCAAAGCCAGTCAGTTGCAGACCGAAGCAGTGAGAGGGATTATCCCTCTATTTCTATTAGTCACACACTCATAAGCCATGTATCACTCTGAAGCTTTGTGTCAGCAACTCCACACCCAGAGTGGAGAGACTTCTCATTATTGGCGGATTGAGAGGTTTTAGCTTACACAGGGAGCGCAATATTCTGAAAGTCAAGTTACGTTTGAAGCAAGGCAAATGCATTTCACAGATTGCGACATGGTTTTAACTTCCATTGCTGCTGTGACGCCTTAATTGGTATATTAAATGCAGAGAAATGTGGATGTATTAGAAATGTTCTTTAATTATGCACATTTGTAAAGGGAATGTTGGAAATATCTTATAAGGGGTTTTAAACCACATACTTAGTGTCTGTATTTGGGTGTATATAGTATATTAGGGCTCTTTTCTTCTATTTTAGCAGTATACAGTATAATAACTTGCTGGTTGTTACAGTTTTTTAAGGAAAGTGCTACTTCACACGGTGACAAGTTGATGCATATATTCAACAGGTCCAACAAAGTTCTTAAAGGCAGCATTTCAATGCAATCATTTTGGTAATTGCGTCCCCGAGTAGTCATTTACCCACAGCCTATTTACCACTATACTACCAGCCTCTTCCTCTTCTCCAAACACCGCCGTGCTGCTCTTCTCCTGCATTTTCCCTCATCATATTTTTTCAAACTGTTATTTTTGTCATACTTTCACACAGAACGCAAATATTATGCGGCGAAAAATGTAATTTTCTTCCGGAACAAGGTCAACTTTTCTGGGCTTTCTTACCGCCAATCTATTATGTTGCTCAAAACGGACATATTCACTCTGAGCATTTTGCTTAAAGGAAGTTAAAATAGCTTACAGTAGTTTAGTCTATACAACAATTTACCTCAGACAGACTGCCAGACGCTGCTCTGGATCAACAGGATCCTCGGTGACGTTAGTTGGTCCTCTGCCTGCGCAAATCTATTCAATCAAACCTTTTATTGAAAAAGTGTTGCACTGTTGCAAATTCACATCACTGCCGGTATGAATAGTTTTCACGCAAAATATTCGCAGGTGAGTAGCTTATTCGTCACGCCCGCGGTGTGTAAAGGCCTTTCTTAGATTAGATATTCGGCTCAAGCAAGGACATTTTCATATTCTTTTTGTAAACCTCTCTTTACTTTTTTTCTGTGAGGCATGCTCATAGAAGGATTTGAAGTTGGATTCACCAAACCCCCTGTACATTAGCTGGAAATTGTGCATTTTAACTTGATGAATGCCACCTCTTCTTTAGTAGTTAGTTTTGTTCAGTTAGTAGGGCTGACCCGGATGCTTCGAACCTTCGAATCTTCGACCATTGCCATGGTATTTGACGTCGAAATCATTATTAGAATGCTCTGTTTTTTACTTTTTTTTTTAACTTTTTATATATAAGTATGCAATAACAATGTATAAATCCCCAAATAGACCATGAAATAAGGAATACTACCACAACATTCAGTCATTATTCATATTCAACATGAATTATTATTAGTTATTCTCAGACGGATATCGCTGTTTGTTGTGTGTAGAGGTGCGTGTGTGTACAGTAGTGCGGCAGTGGTACTGTCTCGGGCACTGAAACGGGAAATGGAAACGGACAGACAGAAGAACATTTCAGCCTGCCGTGCCGGGAAACTTGGAATACCTTCGAATACTTCTTTGGCTATTACATTAACATGGAATTCTGCAAGTCTGTAGAATGGCTTATTTTTTTATTTATTCCTAATAATAGAGGGTATTGACAAATTGTTATTATTTTGGCAGGGCATTCAGTTAGTTGTAGTAATAATGCTTCTGTTGGTGCTAACACAATATGTTCACACAGCAAACAATACATCACAATGAACAAAAGTGCTAATAAAGAACGTGTACTTCAATACACACAAACCACACATACTGTATATATTTGTGTGTGTGTTCTGGGATACAACTTCATTCTCCTCATGTCACTTGTAAAAGTGGAACGAAAACTGTGATACATTTTCATGCACATTCATCTTCAGGCACAGGAAACTGTTGAGTCTCTGTGCATTGAAATGTGAAAGAAGCTCCAACGGCTGATGTAGAGGATAGTTTGATATGATTTAGCATACAGAAAGTCAATGTAGCGTGAAAAATCCTTTGGACAATGCTGCAGGGAGGAATAAACATTTTATGAATCATTCTTAGGTTTTTCCAAAGGGCGTATGAAACTGAAGTCCATCTTTATCCCAGTGAAGGACAAATATGAGTTCCACGTTCATCCTTTTTTTCTATTCTGTGCAAGTGATGAGTGCCGTTTCACGCAATCAGCTCCATCTTTTTGATATTTTCTCAATGTTTCAACTCTTTAAACACTGCTTTTCAGCCCAATATTAATTCTTGAAACAAAAGTTGTATTTTCTTTATGCCTTGTGTCTTGATTGAGTAAACACTAAATATCAAATTAGTGCATTTCAAGACTCTCACGGAAATACTAACAGGCAAACTCCAGGAAACGCAGAAACTTCCTGTTTGTATTATCCTGTTTTCTGTGGTGCATCTTGTGCCAAAATGTAGTGCAATCACAGGAAACCTTCAGGTTTAATTCATCACAACAAAGTAAAACCCTTTTCCCTTGAAGTCCCTTGATTTAGCAATACATTAACGATGACTCCGCTCCGTTCTATTCAAGTGTCTCAATAAGCCATGACAGTGAGTCAGCATGCACAATACCAGGACCCTGACACTGAAGCAGCCATCATTCATTTTATTATTACACCTGTGCTTTTCCTACTTTGACATATCAGAATGTCTTCTCTGAAAAAAATCGTATATTCAGTGTGAAACTAAATGAAAATACACAAATAAAACAAAAGAAATGACAAACATTAATAAAAAAAAGTAGACACACCACTAATTTACCAGTGTTGTGTTTTTCTCAGTGGGCTATGTCTGATTCTGAGAAGTGAAGCTAATGCAGAAGTGCCTTAAACTTGCATTCTTTCTAATAGCCAGCAGGGGGCGACTCCTCTGGTTGCAAAAAGAAGTCTGATTGTATAGAAGTCTATAAGAAACTGACCCTATTTCTCACTTGATTTATAACCTCAGTAAACATTGTAAACATGAGTTTATGGTCTCAATTGCTAGTTTCAAGTCTTTTTCAATACAGCGTGATGTTCATTTAGTAAATTATGATCCCATTTAGAGTCAAATAGACCATAAAGCAGGGGATGCTTTAGGGCGTGGCTACCTTGTGATTGACAGGTCGCTACCACGGCGTTGTCCGGTCTCTCTCCGCCCTCTCGTGTCACTTCTGGTTGTAAAAAAACAACATGAGGACGGCCAAAAAAACAAGATGGCGATGGCCAATGCCAAACTCGAGGCCTCAAAATGGCATTCCACAAACCAATGGGTGACGTCACGGTGACTACGTACATTTCTTATATAGAGTCTATGTTTTTTTATTTCTGCCTGATTGCATTTCATTTATTAATTCATTTTAAATGTAATTCTTAGTCTAATCAGTGAAGAAAGCCAAACACGAAAATGTTGAGATGGCTTTCTATTTGTTTTTTGGGTTCATATTGATGTATTTTAGATCTTAATTTTTAATCTTAGAAACTAGATGAATCCCTGGGATCCTAAACCTGCAAAATAAATTGCCACTCGGGAGCAGTGGAAACAAGTTGTTAACACATTGACATATTATCACCTTTTTAAGTTGATATGTTGAACTTGTTAGAAGACAGTTGCCTCAGAGCAGTACGTATGAAGTACAGAGCAACATTATCATTCATTTAGAGTCGTGGTTCTGGCTCACCTAATGAATATAAGTCCAATATGAATTCTGCTTTAGCTCTGTTTCAGATTGCAACCAATTCCTGAGGGAAATATCTTATCTCTTCAGCTTCTAAATGCTCCTGCTATGTTCACAAGTTGCTGCCTTTGTCCATCTGCTTTCAATGTCATTTGATGCAAAGGTATTAAATGTTGATTATAGCCACTTTAAAGAAAGGAACAGAAGTAAAAAAAACAGCAAATGAGTTACTAACTCAATGAATGGACGGATGAAGATGAGAAAGAAAGAGAAGCGTAGATCAACTTAATGTAGTAGTCATGGCTCTGAATGACTGAGTGGCTTTCAGTTTCACTTAGTCGTGTAAGGAAGACGTCAGTGAGACACTAACATCAGCCTCGGAGAGAGCACATGATGCAGGTCGCCTCATTTCTGATTCCCCTCACATCTTTCTTTAATTACGGGGCTCAATATTGTTTCCTGTTCTCCAGTGAATTTGCAGGAGAGTTAAATTTTGGACTTCTCTACTTGCTGTCACTTGATGTCAATGTCAATCTCTGTCTCACTAAAGACTAGACTACTCAGATGGAGTCAACCGCAGCGTACAGACTCTATCCATCTATTAATCTATCTATCTATCTATCTATCCAAACTAACTCTTTATGCTTTAAAATGTATTGTATTTTTATGCATTTTCACCTTTTAAACTCACTCAGACTTGACTGCAGGCAATGTACACAATTTATTCGCCCACAGTTCTCATTACCGATGATTCACGGCTCAATTATCTTGTGTTTTCAACACATGCTAAATAATGACTATAGGTCATACGCGCGCTGAATCGGTTACAGTTACTGTTTGTGTGTCGCTCGCACGTGTCTCCGCAGGTCTCGGCATGTGGACATCTCATGTTTGATTCATGTTAAAGCTAATCTAAAACATGTGATCACTACATAAAGGTACATCGGCACCTGAGAATATGATACGAATCTGGATCAGCTATAAGTGATTTGTTTTATTGTATATTCAACCAGTATACGATCACATCCGCTCTCCTCTATGAATATATATTGAAAACTTAACACTTATGGAATTCCTTTTTTTTGTGCTGGGGAATGTGAGAGCACAGTCATTATCTCCGAGTCTCTGGGTCACGTTGGATCTGCCCTGTTGTGGTAGGTAGGAGGGAGGTATCAAACACACAGCAAAACAGCGTGAGATAGAAACCTGTTGTGTGTGTGTGTGTGTGGACACATTTCTTGCTCGTGTGTGTGAGCCAGTCGGGATTATGATAGAGTGGATGACACATGTGAAATAGAGGTCACTTCTTCATCTGAAACACTGAAGGGAAGCCTTCACCTTCTACGCTCAAGATTTCACACTCCTGAAAGTGAATATATTTAAATATATTGCAAATGCAGGTGAGTGTGTGTATCTGGCTCAGGAACAAAGCAGGTTTGCTCATTTGGATTCCCTGTGAGTCAGTGATCTATGGAGAATCAGTGAATGCCTTTTTCGCTATTATATCAGATGACTAAACAAATATTTTGAATTTAACTTGCTTGAACTCCCAAAATGCAGACTGTAACTCAACTGGAATAAATTGGTTATTTCCCAGTGATGCCAACTTTCTCATTGTGCATGTTACTGTGCAGTCTGGGGCGTGTTTGCAATGTCTTTGTGGGAGCATCTATGTGGTTTCATTTTGTAAAACTACAGTTCCAGTTATCACAACTCCATATTGATTATGTTTCTTTGTGTGCAGTTCGGCCCAGTATAGATCCACAGATGATATATAATTTAGGAGACTAGACTGCAGAGGAGAATAGTACATCAGCCCCCTTCAGGAATCTGACATTGTGCAGCACACCTGAATCCAAAATGCCTCACTTTTCCCTCCAACCCCCACCGCCACCCACAGAGCATACTATGACGAATTCTGATCCCCGACCCGGTCCTCTTCAGGCTGGCAGAGTCGCAGGGCTGAGCGTAGAAACCCTGGAGGTGTCGGCGCAGGGGGGGGATGATTCATTTATCTTGGATAAAGCCTCCCACCTTCTCTACAATGAGCTGATGCAGCTTCATACAAAGGCGCGCTTCTAGTGTTCATTTGTATCGCCATCCGGCTTCACAAAGCTTTCTACCACAGTCAGTCTATTCTCACTGTAGTCCGAAGCAAACTGTAACACACACATTTGACATTAAATCTATATGTACGCAGAATACTGTACTGTGCACGTTTTTCTGGACAAAATAAATATAATTTGATGATATGAACAGCTACTAATGCATTACGCCTTATCTGGGGACATTTCTTTTATGTCACCTTCAAATGTATAGCTGTCATTCTTGGTCATTAACAGTGCACATCTGCACAATCTACTATGGACCCTTTTGCAGTTTGCAAACAATGATGACGCACGTAAGTGTGCACAGGCAATTTGGCAACAGACCCCCGACTTTTATCAAGCCATTAAATACACATTATCAGTCGCTATAAGCACCATAATGTGGGTCATTAGGGGTCTTCTACACCTACTACACTGTAAAAGTGACACTTAAAAGCAACACGCTCTAACACGTTGTAAAACTGAATGAAATTTCACGTTTTGAACACAAACAATAAGGCTTCTTTAGGTTTAGGCAACAAAACTACAACCTCTTTAGGTTTAGGCAAAAAAACTACAACTTCTTTAGGTTTAGGCAAAAAAACTACAACTTCATTAGGTTTAGGCAAACAAACTACAACTTCATTGTTTAGGCAAACAAACTACAACTTCTTTAGGTTTTGGCAAAAAAAAACTACAACTTCTTTACAATTAGGCAAAAAAAGAGTTAAGTTCAAAATAACTTGATTTTAATAAATCAAAATAAACACAAATACAACTCAACATTGTTGGTTTGATGCGAATATGTCGTGGTTGCTCGTATTACGTCGGCTAAAAAAGGTCTATATACTTGTAACTTAATCTGGTTGAGTCTGAAAAGGTTAAGCTCAAAAACTACACACGTGTCAAAACATTCAAATATATATATCTTTTTTTCCCTTCTGTCTTTCATCTCATGATACTGATAATGGCTTCCAGTTTACACTAAATCTAACGCTGCAAGTACTGAGAATAAAAATGTCCATACAATTCAAACAAACAAGTGTTTGCCTTTAAATCTCTCAGTGAATACCATATATTTTTTTGCATTATTCTCAGTACGTCCTTCTCCTTTTTTGCTCTGTTATCAATATTTTGTTGTGTGCGGCTGCAATGACCCCATTTCCCCCCCAGAGGCATTAAAGTTTCATCCACTTATCTAATCTGTTCTTTCTGATTAGGAGAAAATGCAAGCAAAGGTTAAATTCAGTCCACATTAGCTGATAGCAATCAAAGGACAAGACTAACATCAACCTTAGATCTGGATGTTTTGCTCCTTACAAAGGATGGCACAAGGGAATGACTAAAGAGTGTCCTTCCTTTGTGAATTTTCTGAAACCATTCATGTTTGTTTGTCGTTTGGCTGATCCCGGCAGCACGGAGGTGAAGATAAGCTCTGCTGTTTTAAACATCTGGCTCCAGTAGAGCTGTAATTACTGAGCGAGAAGAGACAGAGAAACAGACATGAGGAGGGAGAGGAAAGTGAGGTTAGCACAGGGAGTGAAAGAAAGAAGGTGGGCGTCCTTGAAGGTGTTTATTATGTGGCTACAGTTTGAAACAGCAGGAATGTCACAGGCAATTTTAAGATGTTGTCCGTGTTCAATAGCAGCCTTTGTTCGACAGCTTGTAATTATCACACCCACACTTTTTACAATTGAAATAGCAGGACTGAGTGTCTTTGAGATCCGGTGAAACACTGCATATATTTCTGAAACCAAATAAGATATATGCTACATTATAAACTGAAAATAATTGTCTGTCAAAATTGCTACAGCTTGCAAATCCATGTTTCAATATGTCCTTTCAGAAACCAGCATGTCACAGATGTTATTCATGTTTCTCTACGGTCCATGGGTCAAGATGTGTATGAGAAAATCCCTTTAATATCACCTTTAATAAAAAGATATTTGCTAATTTACTGTAGCACTAACTGTTGTCCAGGAGCATCAGCGTAACAAACACACCAAATGCACAAACACTTTCTGTCTCATTTTCCCAGAGAATACTGATAACCTCAACAGCAGAGGATAACGTCCCCCTATGGAGAATAATTTCAGCTTTTCCATAATTAGAATGAGATCAAATGGGCTAAATGTGCCCACGATGTGCTGCAAGCTCACACCTCAGCCTGACACACAGCAGTCAGAAGTTTAATGGAACAGCAGTGATGAAGAGGGCGAGTGGAGGTTGAGTCCATGCAGAAACACAGATATTAGAACAGGCATAATGATGTATTATGGTATGTCATATATATGTATGCTGTGTGCACTCGGGCGAATTCACAAAACGACTGTGCGGCTTTTGCGGCTGCTAAACCTGCACAAATAAGAAACTGTGTAATTCTCAAAGCACCCGTAAAGGGTGAAATGCACCCCTAACTGCACTGCCAAGCAAATAGCATCTTAGTGCTCCTTTGCTATTTGCACATATTTAAATTAATTAAATCATTCATTTTGAAAAGGAATGCACTGTTATTGCTCCTTCAAGAATTTGTATCATGAGGTCAAATAAAGTTCTTGTGGGTATACCCTCATTAAAAGAATGGGGGTGTTCAAACTTAAATTTAACAGCACCACAAATTACAGCCTCCGAAATGACCATAAAGTTCATTATAACGTTCATACCAGTGGGATATTTTTTTTAAAATGTGTTTATTTATCTCACTTCATCTTATTCACCTTTTGGAAACTCTTGGAGACCTGCAAAGATAGCACCATAAAAAAAGTTGCAGACATTTTTCTCCATATCATTGCAGAGCTGTTGTATCAAAATGCATTAGTTTTAACTATGCATACCTAATAAACTGGCAACTGATTGAATGCACCATGATGTTAAAAGCCAGCAGCATTACCATGAAGCTCTGGTGTTAATAGGAGAGGGAGAGAGATTGCTTGGACTGAGGCGCTGTGGTTCGGGGGCACAGTTAGAGTTAAAGCCGGTACATAATTTGGGCGAGCAGCAGCTGAGTCAGGGGCAGTGCATGGTTCAGGGATTATAATTGGCTACAAATAGCCTAATGCACAAATTACTTTTACTGTAGGCAGCCTAGAAAAACAAAAGCTAGCTAACACACAAGCACACTCCAATGAGATGTTGTATGCGTTTGCATGTCACGCATTTGAAATCATATATTCCTCCCAGCAGTGACACCAGGATGACTCACACTGCAGGGATTAATCCAGAGTGAATTGTTCGAGGTTTATTAACATCCTGACGGCAAATCTGTCTCAGTTAATTGAATACATTGTGTAGACAGTGCTCTCAATCACAATCATAGTGAATTTTAGTTCTTAAAGCGGTTTCTTTCAGTACTACTACCTCTCATGTCTACTGGAAGGGCACGCTTGAGGGCACTTTATCATGTTTTCTCTACTGGAAGGGCATCCTAGAGGGCACTTTATCATGTTTTATCATGTTTTCTCTACTGGAAGGGCATCCTAGAGGGCACTTTATCATGTTTTCTCTACTGGTAGGGCAACCTAGAGGGCACTTCATCATGTTTTCTCTACTGGAAGGGCCACCTAGAGGGCACTTTATCATGTTTTCTCTACTGGAAGGGCAACCTAGAGGGCACTTTATCATGTTTTCTCTACTGGAAGGGCCACCTAGAGGGCACTTTATCATGTTTTCTCTACTGGAAGGGCAACCTAGAGGGCACGTTATCATGTTTTTTCTACTTCAAGGGCATCCTAGAAGGCACTTTATCATGTTTTCTCTACTGGAAGGGCAACCAAGAGGGCACCGCATCATGTTTTATCTACCATAGGGGCATCCAAGAAGGCACTTTTGCAACGTTATTTTTTAACATGGGGGCACTATGTTACTGAATCCATCAGTGCTGCTGACTGTCACGGTTAAAGCTCTCCTTACTACTACTTCCACAGGTTTTGTTACCTGATGATGGCGTGTTGTTGCTTTAGACCTGTAGTTTTGAAAACCTGAAATGTTTCAGCACCTTATCAAAGGCATGGCTTTCATTGTCAGGTTTTCACAGAGAACTCTGATAAAAGACTGAAAAAAATGCAAACAGCTAAGCGCCAGAGACCATGTGATAATTGTGAATAATTATGATTTCCTATTATCAGATGTTTTCACCGCTCCCGTGTGTGTGTGTGTGTGTGAGGGAAAGAGAAATATTATAATCAGACCCAGACTAGAGGCCAGAAGGTCTTCATCACTTCACCCTAATTACCATTTACAACTGCAGCTTTAGATAATTACGCTGATTTCATCTATTAAAGCAGAACCACAGATTTCTTCGTTTAATGACCTTGGATGTCTTCATGAGATTAGAGGTAACTCATTGAAACGCAGACCATACCGAAGCAGCTGATAGGAAATATTCAACTTTCAGTATCTCCACAAATCTTATCGGGATCAACCGCTGAGCATAACATATTAATATTTAAAAATTAAATTGAATAAAAATAATTTGTCAAAACAACCAAATCATTCCGCTACCCAGCTGCAAGTTGTCAAAATCAGTCGTCACAGTGGAAGGAATAATTAAGGTTTTGGCTGGATCAGGGGTCTCCAACCTTTTGTCCTCTGAGAGCTACTTTGAGAAAATGAAAGTGGCCGAGAGCTACTCATATTTTATATTATTTGTAACATTTATTCATATTGCTCAGCTCCACCCAAACAAGCTGAATAAGCTTCTTTTGTGTGAACATTTAGAAAATGTTGATATCCAACACTCACATTTTGACATCATCAACATCTCAAATTCAGCAGCATGTGCATGTTTTTTTTTCTGTATGCATTTCTTTACATTTTCAATGTGTCAAGCTCACTCTATTAAATTCACATCAGATTAATGTCATAGAAAACAAAACAATGTTGTTACTTATGTTACTTGTCCTTATTTTCTGTCTGTCCACATATCACTGTATCACATCACTTACCATCACTAGGCAGTATTGCTGGAGTCAACCGACTCATCACACTGGATGGAAAACCATTTGCACCCCTCCGTGTCCCGTTCTAGCTGCTCCACAGCATCCGCAGACACTCTCTTTGTCACAGTATTTGCACCGAGTTGTACATCGGCGATAGCAGACCTAATTTCTGTCTTCCTTGAAAAGCGTTTCAGCCACCATAGTCATCGCCTCTTTTACAAATGCTGCCATCATTGACGTTTTTTTTTTTGTGCTTCATTAGGATGTGCGGCACTTTAAATGAAGCCTCTGCTGCAGCGTTGGCCTTCTTCGTTGGTTTGGTAAACAGAGACTGTTGTCTTTTAAGCGTTGTTTTCAGCTCCTTTACGTTCTCTGTTCGTAGACTGCTACCAGCCGGAAAGTCCCGTGAAAAGTTGCCGTGGACTTTGGGGAAGTGGCGCTCGACGTTACATCTTCTATTTGTTTACTTATTCTTTGAACCTTTAGCGAGCGACTCAGAAACGGGTCGCGAGCGAGCTACGTGTTGGAGACCCCTGGGCTAGATGAAAAGTCACCAAAGTGATCACAGTGAATATTTGTTTGTATCAACTTTCATGGCATGGGTTGCCAATAGTTGTTTAGACATTCCCCTCAAATTTCCCTACAAATGTCTACCTCAGGGTGGCACTAGAGGAAAATTCAGGGGATCTTCAAAGTTATTAAGATACATCATCTGACCACCATGAACGTCTTCACACAATTTCGTAGCAATTGATGTAATAGTTTTTGAGATGGGAGACTGGACAAAAAGAACACTGACCGATAGACTAACAGACCGACGTCGCCATTCAAAGAGCCTTGCTGTTAGCATGGCTAAAAAAAATAGATACTTAGATCTAACCCTATACTTAGATCAATACTCTGCTGATTTCTGCAAAGTTCTCTACATGCTTGTAATACTCTACACTGTGTTCCAGGCATGGGGCAGACTCTGCAGGTCTTCATAGGCTCAATGAGAACAGTTTGGGTAGACTTTGGGTAACAGATTTCATAGCCATCTGCCTCTGTCTGTTATTGCATTTACTGCTTGTTATACACAAAGAATTGCTCAAGTCAAATCCATCTAGAGCCTGTTGCCTTATCTGTTTTTCAATTTGTCTCCATTGCATTTTTATACTGTAGTCTCACATATACTTTATTATGTGGTTTACATTCTGCACCTTTTGCAAGCATGTGAATTTGCCACATTATCATCATGAGAGGTGGAGTAAATGACACATGAGAAGAAGAAGAAGGTGGTGCTTGCAGGCTTGAATGGCAAAAATCAGATTTTCCTCACACTGATTGTTGAATTGACAGAGGAGGCACTTTATGAATAAATGAAATCTAAAATAGATTATCCTGGCACAGAGTGAAATGAAATACAGATGATGGATTGAAACTGAAAACGATTTTATCAATTTGAAAGATTGGCTCCATTTCAAAATAATAACATTTAGAATTTAAGTAGGCTGAGTCCATCTGTCTTTGGCTCTGATGCAGCAGACTGAAATCCTGGAGGGCTCGATCACGTTCGAGCTTATTCTCAATCACAACTGGATTATACTTCAGATTAAGAGGACAGCAGAGGATTGTGATGAAGATAAATATTGTAACTTGAGGTACGGGTAGGTCTAATACACAGTAGGTGCAATATACCCAAATGAAGAGCACATTGGGACACAGCTGACTGCCTGCTAAGTCTTGCTCCTCCTTAGTTACTGTTGCTACACCCGTCAAGACCATCCACATTTTGCACAGCACATTAGTATGCAGTTTACAATAACTCTGGCAGATTTAAAACTCAAAATTCGTCTTCATTTTAACAGAGGCGGACAAAAGGCTTCTTGTTTTAGCTGTTGATTTTGGCTGAAATAAACGGCTGTTGCTAGAAGATTTTATCAGCGGTAGCTAATAAAACGTTTTCTGCGGCTGACTTTTCAATGTTTCCAGCTGACTGGCTGCTAACTACTGCAGCTTAGAGCAGATAAATGCACTATTTATTCCATTCGGTACACTTTTGCTCTTGTATTTTTGGTTTTGCAAAGGGTTCAAAATGGCATACCCTCCAAACTGTTTAAATGCTTGCTTAAAAGCTTGACAGGCCTGTCGTATTACAGTTGCTGCGCACAAATTGCTGTCTGGGTCGGGGGTTTAGCAAACAGTCAAGTTAAAACATTTGATGTTGCAGTAAACAGACCTGATGCACTGATCGCTGTACTTCACTCATAGCCTAGGTTAAAGTTATTTCTGCAGAATGTAGAATGTGTCCTTGAGCTGTCCAGTCGCTTCATCCAAGGTGGCATCAAAAATTGAAGTTGCAGTGTGTCCATGGAGGAACATATTTCTGCACATACTTGCATGCATTTATCCTCTCATTCACACACACACACACACACACACGTATTTGTTATCACCTGGATGTGAGGGTGGTGTAAACAGGGTCTCTTGCTGTTAGATCTCATGCTAGCCTGACACATAAATTCCAACTATTTTCATAATACAGCTTTGGTAATAACTTCTGCAATGTCAGGCATTTCACTAATCTTCTTTCGGGCTGGTTCCCTGAATACTCTGGTATTTGATCCCTGCATTAACATTGCTTTCCTGCATTTTTACACCAGTTTGACTCTTAGACATTTATGATATTATAGTTATGTTCTCGTCTTGCAGTGATAATGTTGAAAATATTCCCATTAAATGGTTAAGTGAGTCTGTATATTTTAATCTACAATATTTAACTTTGACATTGAAATATTCCTATCACAAATATTTAGCTTAATTTTTGTTTTTGTATTTCAAAATAAAATAGGCAAAAATTAAATGAAAATTAAAGTTTTTTTAAACATCATTTTCAGCACAAAAACCTTAGGGGAACCTGGTGCTTAATTAATGGTTTACATGTATATTCACACCCTCATTCTCTTCACTTATTAAATCTAAAAGTATTTTCTGACAGCTGCACCCAATTTGACTGTTATCAGCTCATTAAATGTGTATTATTAGCCTTGATAACCTCATAGATTTGGATCAGTAGAGGTCTGCTACACCTACGCTGTAAAAGTAAAAGCAAAACTTAAAAGCAGCACTTTATAACACGTTGTCAAACTGAATGAAACGTTACATTTTGAACACAAACAAAACAGCTTCTTTAGGTTTAGGCAACAAAACCACTTAGTTAAGTTAAGGGAATAACATCATGTTTTAGCTTAAAATAACTATGTTTGAAAAGTGAAAGCGAAACTGCAACTACATGTTGTTGATTTCACATGGGATGCGAACCCTGGTCTCCTAGGTGAAAATGGAGTGTTTTGTTTCCCATACATCACCCCTGACCTACACCCCAGTGTCACTTTGTATAGTGCATCATGTCACTTCCTCTTTTGCCCCCGTCATAATTACTATGGTTGCTAAAGGTGGCTGTCATCTTTTTTCACCTTCTTTTGGTGATTGCCCATGTGAATCGATGATAAAACCTACTAGTATGTGTAGCAGGCTCCTTCTGACCCACATCTATGATATGATAAGTAAGGGATAATGTACAGTGAGCTGGTCATTGTTGTGAAATAAACCATTAAACCCTTGCATCGCCCTGAAGGGGTTTATTTCACAACAATGACCCGCTAGCGGAACATTATCCCGCTTATTACACGGCTACTTAATTAAGAAATCAATAATTTGACACAAAAACGATCCGCCAGAGTTCAAGATCAGAGCTGCGCCAATAGCAATGGTCTGTTATACATATCAAAGGTCTGCTATAAAGAACTAACAGACCGTAGAGCGCTGTGATTGACCATTCAGAATCGAGTATTCAACAAAGCCGTGTAATAACCACTGATAACACCCATTTAATGACAGTATGATCGGCTGTTTCTGAGCTGTCTTTGTTCTGTTATTCTGGTTTGGGGACATAAAATCTAAGTGAAAATCTTTGAGGGAAAATTGTGGTAAAGATGAGCCTCACAAGTTTGTTCTACATTACCGTTTTAGGCATGTGCTTGCAGAAATTGTTATTTTGTTTTTCTCCTTCTTCTGTTATTGTCATGTTTTGGTGCTTTTGGTGCACATGTTTTGCTGTGGGAGTGATCAGTCATGGCCATCATGACGATAACAGCAGCAGATTTCAGGAGGTAGTGGCAACAACAAAACAGGATGCCGGTCAGCTCCACCTCGAGCTACAAGCTGCTAAAGGTGGACCTCTTATCCAGATGAATGACAAGAGTTGAGGGATGGAAATTGTTCAGCTGAGCTGGCCAAAGGCAAAAATGTTTCATAACTTGAAATGTGAAGTCCCAGACTGGAATCATGGTTCCCCCGTGCACAGTTTGTTTTCTGTATGCGGAAAGTGAGTGATGCAGTGCAACGAGCTTCTCCTTTAGAGTCCAGTCTAAATCATACTTCCTTATCGGTTTATATAGGCTACTCCCGGAGGTTTTCTGGCACTGCTGTAGATGAGTCAGACACTTTACAAACACCGGAGAAGAGCAGCCTAGTGGTGTAATTGAATGGCTCTTCACGACGCATTTATCTTTCTCCCATCTCTTCCAACATTCTCGTTACCTGCACTTCTAGTGCTCCCCCTAATCGAAACACCTCTCTCTTCATCTCTCTGCAGCTCATCTCTTCCTCCTGTGTGTCTATTTTCTCTCTTTCTGTGTGTGCGAGTGATTTTCAGAACGTGTTTGTATTAGTTTCAGTATGTGGTTTCCAGTACGGTTTCTCTGATACCACTCATCTCTCAGAAACTCGCTTTCATATGATAATTCAAAAGGCATTATGCAGTGCTATTGTTCAAGGTGTTTTGATGTATGGAAAGAGGCACGCAGAGCAGATATGACAGTGAGGATGAAACACGAACAGCAGACGCCCAAACTGAAGAAGCAGTGGCAGAAAATCTAAATAATAGGCACATATGGAGATGGGCAAAATGCATTTCATTGCATCTTAAAGAAAGACAGATGTCTCTTGAACAGGCTGTTCTATCTACTCTGATTCATCCTGTGGGACTAAGTGGAGGTATTTTATCTTATGACTACTAATACAGCACTCAACGTTTTACATCGTCTTAAAGGAACAGTGTGTAACATTTCGGGGATCTAATCGGAAATTAAGAATCGTTGTTTTTCGTTAGCTTAGAATGAACGCTTCATATCTACATAGGGAGCGATTCCTCTTCACGGAGTCCACCATGTTGCACCGCCATGTGCCCAGGACGGACAAACCAAACACTGGCCATAAAGTGTTATTATGGTAAGAATGGCCTCTGAGCGAGGCAAATTGTGTTACCACGGTTTTGCACTCGGCAGCTCACATTACCACAGTCTTGAAAAGGCAGGAGTGAGCGAAGGGGTACTCAGCTGGTTGCAATCTGCAACCACACCACTAGATGCTGCCAAATACTACACACTGCACCTTTAAAAATCATGAAATTGAAATGTTGAATCTCTATAAATCAAGGGAGAATAAAACGATTTTCAAAAGGCAAAATACCCTCCTCTGCAGCACTTGTTAGATACATATATGACTTAATAAGTAATTAAAATAATGCCATTTCACTACATTTCTATTTCATGTAAATAGTGGAAATATGACCCTCAACTTTTAGTTTAAGTTAATCCAGGTATGGATGTCTTGTGTGTTTACATTACGCTGTCAATGTCTATGAATGTGTGTAAAAATGTAAATAAGGTAAGAAAGAGAAAGGCAGTAGAAATTAGCAAATAAACCCTGAAAACATTATCTTAAGTACCAGACTACAATTAAATGTGTCTCATAGTCAAAATACCAAAGACTGTATTTCCATTTGCCAACCACATCGCTCCAAACCCAATTCTTCAGATATTTCATTCCGACATTCAGTTTGGTTGTTCAAGGGGAGATTAGGTTTATCAGCAGAGCAATTACCATTTCTAAAAAGAGCCCGTGGTTGACTTTAAACATAAGGATGATGTGAGAGAATTCTTCTGATACCACATTTCCTTCTCTGAATTTTACTCTACCAGCGCTGTAAACAGATTAGGGGGATTATAAAAAGCTCTCCTTCGCTCCTCGGTGCCCATACACAGACTGACATAATAATCATACTCTAATGTATTGTCTGGAAATGTGCCGGAATGTGTCATTCACTTTTGTGGTGATTAACTGCAAATTCCTGAAAGGCGCGCTGTGACTGCAGAGCTGCAGCTCTAGTGGGTGGTGATTGGTAGGGCTCAATGAGTGAGAAGTAGATATAAAAACGGACATTAGCATAAAGTCTAGAATGAATATTTTTATTTTTATCATTTAATTCAGATGGATCAGTGGATTTTAGTGTGAAGGGAGGTTACATGTTACATAAAAAGACCTATGTGTGTATTCTTCTTAAATTGCACTCAGTAGCAGAACTTCACAGTCCTATAAAAGTTAATATCGCAACCATAAAGGCCTGTGCATGAGGCCGTACACACACATACTGTAGTTATTGATCAACATCAGAAACAGGTGCATAGCGGTCACAATAAATATAGTAATAGGAAAGGCACAGCAAGTACTGCAAGTCAAGAGTCATGATTATGAAATACAAATTTCCAATATATATATACTGTACTTTAAATCGGTTAAAACCGTGATGATAATAAAAGAGAGAAATGGGGTTAAAATATTCATGGCTGTGAAACTACACTTTATTTGATGATGCATAAAATATATTAATTTCATGAGTAATTAATTAATAAAAAAAAACAAGTTTGGGAATACTGTTAGTTACCACATCCCCAATAATGGCAATGCAGTTCATTTACCATATATTATTTATACTTTTTTTTTTCATTTTTCATAATACCATCCCTGCAGCAAGGCAGCACAAAACAATCCATTTCACAAGCAAACGGTGAAATCTGAGCAGCTCTTTCCTCATGGTAGTGATTATTAACATGCTGTCAAAATAACATTTAAATTGTGTCAATCTTCTCTACTCTGTTAGCCTACTGTCTTTGTATTTATTTGAAATATAATACATTAACATCAACATAGAACATAATACAATATGTACCTTTTATTCATCCATCCACCCATCAGAGTTGCTGTGGCAACAAGGCAGGCAGAGAAGCTCGAACACCTTTTTTTCCAACTCTCAAGGGGTCCTCAAGTGCATCTATACTACGTTCCTGAACCGTATCAACTGACTTTTTCCAAAGCAAAACAGCGAAAGCTTCGTACCAAGAGAGCCTCACTCTATCACATATAGACAGAGAAACCAGCCACTTGTATCAGTGATCTCAATTTTTGGGTCATCACCCAAATCTTGAGATCGCAGATGAGGGTATAGAAATGAAGATTGGCCAGGACCTTGAATGCTTTACTTTCCAGCTCTGTCTTTACCTCAAAAGTCCAGATCCCAACCCTACATTTTCTTCTACATGTCTTCGAATTCAATTCATATTTTTGAAGTCTCAAACTTGGAGGTGCTGATCGTCATTCCCATCCACATCAGCGCACTCCAGTTCACATCGGATGTCACAAGAATAACATAATATGCTAATAACAGAGATGCCACCCTTATATCAACAAACCAGATGCACTTCAGGCCAATGGCGTACATATCAGCGGTGCAACTGGTGCAGCTGCACAGGGGCCCATGAAGCTGTCAGGGGCCCATGTAGGAAGACAATTTTTTCGAAGTTTTATTATTGTAGCCCCTCTTGCACATCAACCGTTTCAGGCTGTGTTTTGAATCCAGGGCAGGCTGTTAGAGTAGCATTGATATATTTTGGTGATTGGGTGCTGATCAGATGCTGGCGTGTCCGTGTGTGTGTGATATGTGTACACGAGTGGCACTTAGGAGTCTGTCCGTGGTGCTGATCAGAGGCTGGTTTGCAGGATGGGAGTTGCATGGTGAGATAGCAATTGTCTGCTTTGCAATTGTCTGCAGAGGTTGTGTGTGCACGCACAAGCTTCATTTTGGGGGTGAGGGCCCAAAAAAATCACAACCATGTTATGCTGCTGCTTCAGACCCCTATATCCTGTATGTGAAGTGACAACAGGTACCCTTGTGGAAGGCCAAAAGCCCACTTTGAATGTGGCGTAATCATAGAATGTATATAAGAAGTGGATGTTGTCAACGTGACGTCACCCATTGGTTTGTGGACTGCCGTTTTGAAGCCTCGAGTTCGGCATTTTGACCGACTGCAACCAGAGGTGTCACGAGAGGTTGGAGCTAAGTACAACCAAATGCTGAATAAGACATTTTCAAGAGACAAAAAAAGATTCTAATTAACTTTCGTGAACTGAAAACACACTGTGAAAGGGTTTAAGTTCTAAGACGAAAACAGTGACAACTCCCAGACCGGACAACGCCATGGTAGTGACCTGTCAATCACAAGATAACCATGCCCTAAAGCATCCCCTGCTTCATGGTCTATTTGACTCTAATTGGGACCATATTTTACTAAATGAACATCATGCTGTATTGAAGAAGACTTGAAAATAGCGATTGAGACCATAAACTCATGTTTACAATGTTTACTGGGGTAATAAATCAAGTGAGAAGTGGCTAATTTTCTCATAGACTTCTATACAATCAGACTTCTTTTTGCAACCAGAGGAGTTGCCCCCTGCTGGATATTAGAAAGAATGCAAGTTTAAGGCATTTCCGCATTGGCTTCACTTCTCAGACCCAGAGGTAGCCCACTGGGTGTAATACAGAGACCGTAAAAACAGCTCTCAGTTTAGGTGAACAGGGAACGAGCAACGACCTAGCATGTCCTCCAGCACCTCCCATACAATATACATGGTCAATAACGCTTAGTCCTAGTGTCCAAAGATCCTGATCCCTTTTTAATACAATAACACCCCTGCTTTTGTTATGCAGCACTGAATAATGGTGTCAACCAAGTCAGCTCGACAGTGCCCAAAACCTTCAGTGTTTCAAGGCAAATTTACCATACTTCTTTGAACTGAAAGTAATATGCAATAGATCACATTTAAAAGTATATTCCCTATCTGTACGTGCCACACAGAAAGTTCAAGCAGTCTAGATATTTAGCATAGGCTGTTTGAACTTGTAAGGAAGACGTTGCAACGTTACCTCCTTTCTTCTTACCACTTTTTGTTTTTTCCACTTCAGTCGAACTATGAGGTTTTACTTATTCATATTCCTTCATCATCACCTGTGGTTTTGAGTTTTGCACTTCAAGGACTTTCTTCTGAAGACACACTTAGGAGGAAGGTGTTGAAATAATACCTGGGTGAAAATAATTCAAACAGGCAAACAGTGACAGCCGTTTACCAGCAAAGAACTTTACACTGATACAGATGAAGGTTGTTTTATCTTTCTACAAACACACGCTGACAACTCTTGAGGAGAGTTATTTACTGTGGATTTTGTTAAGTTGGAGGTGATAAAATAAGCACAATGCCCAAATATGAGGCTAATTGTGCCATTTACACGTTTCTCATACACCGTTCGTAGCTATACCTGCGACTAGTTACGCACTGTAATTCGTATATATCCAACAAAATCAATTTGCATGGGCTAATTGTGAACCAAGAAGTATAAAAAGCAGCAAAGTTTACATAGGGAGGAGGTCGGGCTGGATAGGTGGGTCAAAAAACACCAGACTTTTGCCCAGGAGATGCGTACCCCATGTGAAACCATTAGTTTTTGTAGCGTAACTTTGTTACTTAAGTAACGCCTTTTTCTGTTGTTATTTTAACCCAAACCACGATCTTTTCCTAAACTTAACTAAACAGTTTTTGTCCCATTCTTAAGTTACGCCACTTCTGGTGGCATTTTAACCCAAAACACAAAATTTTCCTAAACCTAACTAAGTCGTTTTGTTACATAAACCTAACCACGTTGAAGTTTATGTTGAAAAACGCACAAAAATGAGGATAACTCTTCATACGATGTCATATGAACTGTTGTATGAGGATACGTTGGCCAGCTGTACAGTATGTTGTGCGCTATCAAATTACAGAATAAAAAGGAGTAAGGAACTGGTGCAATGTGCAGCGAAAAGATGAGTCATTTCATTCTGAGCAATTATGGCTTTTGTCTGTAGCAGATGGGTACAATCATAACAAGGGGCTTTGTTTATTCAGGCTCACTTACTGTGTCTAAGTGTAAAGAGCTACTGTGGTGTTTATTTTAGTGATTTAAGGCTGATTGTTTGACTAATTCATGCATGGTTGGATGGAAACGATGAATTGGCTCCAAGAAAACAGCAACAGAATCAATAATGCAACGAATGAATGTATGGTGGTGATTTCTCTAGTATCCCTCCCTCGGCGTCGGACATGTCAGCATCAGACTGTTGGCTGAGCAGTTTCTCCTCGGATGCACCCATCCAGTTCCGAATCTGTCAGCCTCAGGATGTCAGGCGGACACCAGAGTCCTCTGTGTGTGTCTGTGTGTTTTGAATCAGGACGTATACCCTGAGTACCTGAGTTTTTTAGATGCATGTTTACAGTCAGTGAATGCCACAAGGTGAGCACATGCTGGAGGACGCATATAGGATGGAAAGATTATGTAAAGACATAAATGTTCCCAGATAAGAAACTCCTTCGCACTACATTCCTTTAACAGAGATGTGTAAACACTTCCATTAAGTTATGCTGCACTACGATTGGCCTCAGAGGTTGGTTTGTCTGTCTGGAGGCGTGGGTAAGCATATCCTCTGTTCTCTTGACATTTTCAGGGGATTCAGAAGAGCTTTACTCTTGTGTCAGGAGAGCGAATGTGAAGTATTAGTTTATAAAAAAAAAAAGGTCTTGAGCTCTGTGAGATTGTGTGTCCTCGATTTCGTGACATTTCAAATAATGTGACAAGACCTAGCATTTGTGAAGTGAGTTAACACGGTGAACTTTTGCATCAAAGTCTGATTGCACGGAGCACTCCAGGCATGTGTGGCTGGTCACATCAGGTTTTGTAGCGAGAGATTGTAGTGCAACGTCTTATCTTCTGTCTTCTCCTTGCTGCATATATTTCTCTTATTCCAAAAAAGAAGAAAAATGCACCCGATTTGACTGTTATTAAGCCATTAAATAGGGATTATCGGTCGCTATAAGCACCATATATGTGGGTCATTAGGGGCCTACTACGTCTACTGTACTATGTTGTAAAACTGAAAGCGAAACTTAAAAGTCAGAGGTCAATGTACCCCTTTTAAAAAATGGCCATGACAGTTTTTCTTCACCAAAATTTTGCGTAAGTTTGGAGCGTTAAGGGTGGTATGACATTGTTGGTACCAATGGATTCCTTAGGTTTTCTAGTTTTATATGATTCCAGTATCTTCACTCTGGTTTTGGCTTAAAATAACTACGTTTCAAAAGTGAACACAAAGACAACTACACATTGATGGATTCACACAGGATGCAAACCCCGCTCTCCTGGGTGAAAACCCTATGTTTTGTGTCCCATCCATTGATCCATATGCTAGACCAACAGCGCCTGACTTCCGCTTCTGCTCCTGTCATACTTACTGCGGTCGCTAGAGGTCACTGTCGTGTTTTTCATATCTTCTTTTGGTGATCTACCATGTGAATAGATGATAAAAACCTAATATTGGGTGTAGTAGGCCCCTATTGACCCATATCTATGGTGCTTATAGCGACCGATAACGCCTATTTAATAACCAAACAACAGTCTAATCGGCTGAAAAATCAGGACAATGGAATATATTTGTTAACGTTTAGTAAGTGCAGCTGCAAAGCCAAACAACTCCATATTAACCGTTTGATTGATTGAAAACTGGTTAGAAACTAATAATTGGAAGAAGGAAGAGAAGATGGACATTGATTTTTCTCTCAGCTGAGGATTGCGTTTCCCCTTGGATGCACCCATCCAGCCAGACACGTCAGCCTCGGGACTGTGAGACAGACAACAGTACTTCATGTGTGTTTTCTCTCTGTGTGTGTGTGTGTGTGTGTGTTATAGAGGTAGAGACGGAGGCAGCCAGACAGACAGAGAGGTTCCTGTGCTCCCTGGTTGTGTGTGGGTGTGTGTCTGTGTGCAAATCAGAACATATCTGTATCCACTGCATGTTACTGTGGCTGTCAGAGGAAGATCTTGATTTGATGCAGCAAACCCGTCATGCAGGGAGTATGAAATCAGATGGATGGGTCAGGAGAGAGAAAGAGAGAGAGACTGGATGTACTGTGTATCTCATGTGTCATCTCTCATGTGACCTGCTGGTTGATTCACACATCTCACTGCGTGACTGGTAAAGACACATGGTTTATGATTCAATGTAAGCAACGTGACATGGAATTGACTGACAATCCATATCGGTAACACCTTCACCATATATGGGACACGACATACAGTATTTCTGCAATAATCAATAATCATTAACGCAGTTAAAGTCCAGCTTTTCCTGTTGTTGAAGTGACACTGAAGTGTTTGTGTGTTGCATGTGTAGGCATTTTTCTGCTGAGTACAATTAGCCTTACTTAACAAATGAAGCAAGTGGACCAAAAGGAAAAGAAAGTGCAGAGTCCCTCGAGGCCGATGTGATTAAATGCCACAAATTATTTGATATATTTAGTAGCGCTCAAACAACAGCAGTATCAGAAATGGCAGCTCTGTTCAAAGTGATTAAGCTACAGTAGTAATGCTGTATTCATGTGGGACTTTCAATCTGAATTAAATGATTTCACAAAGAGAAAAACATTGTAATAGTCTGGTAATGTTTAGTATCTGTTTAGGTCTACAATGTGGTGAAAATGATAATGCTAGAAGTGATATGTGTCATTAATTTACTCTATATTATTGTGAGGTAAATGCAAATGTTTTCTCTCGTTAGGTGTGAATATACTGATAACCGGGTGTCTGAGGTGTTAATTTTGTCACAGTTCATTTTCATCAGAGCCTGCTGGGCTTTAATGAAATGGCTTCATTATTTTTGTTACACGATGAAAGCATCTTGATTATTTTTTCTCCTCAATGTAAATGTGAAAGCCATTTATATGCTAATTACATTCCAGATGCACATTTTGCCTTTATTCTATGAACAAAGTGTCTTTTTCATTCATCCTGAAAGGGCTGATTAACTGTCTTTTTTATGATCTGCAATTTGTTAACCAATTCAATATTACCAACAATGGATTTACAGATTGATCTTTACATACTGAATCATGTCCATTACACACACACTGTAAAACCAGAAGTACTTGTACAATGATACTGACACAAAATACATAAAATAACAACTAGAACACTTGAAGGCAGCATTATACCACCTACACTTTACCTAAATTCTCAAAAATATATAGAGAGAAGGCTGAGGCAGTGGGCAGAATATCTGCAACCTGGTTATAGTTTATTTATTGTTTTGTTTTTTAAAATATTTTTATCCCATTCTGCACCTGTGGTAGTCACTATGTCAAATCTCAGCGGGGTATTTGAAAATAGCAACTGCCGACTTCAGGAGAACTCTGTGGTCTCCCCTCAGGCGCTTAGTCGTATGAGGTCTCTGTGCGAGTTACTTCAACTTGCCATTTATTTGCCTTTTTCCCCTCCTTACATGAACAACAACACTGGAAAGTGTTTATGGCTAAAGCTTTTTGTAAAGAAATTACAATTTAAAGATTTTACCTGAATTGAGATATTCCACCTTTGCTCTCTATTTGATTGTGAAACAGGTTTACTGTTTTTATTTATCTGACCATTATTACCGTAGCCTCGAGCGGCTATAGCCTCAAGCACAGATGAGTGGTGCTGGTGATCTCATTTCTTTCTAACTCCGCACCCACAGATTCTTTTTTTATTTTCAAACTTGTAGTCTTCAGACCCAGCAGACACTCAGGTGACATCACTCGAGGCAATTTATCAAACTTCACACATGAGCTCCCTATGGAGCCGCAAAGGCTTTGAACAATATATTTGTCACATATGTTATAGCTCTCCCCAAGACCTGTAAACAGACTTTGACGTTTAAAATCAGTGGAGTTCCCCTTTAAACTCCTGCTGTGTGCTTTTTTATTTATAGAAAATAACCAAGCAACAACATAAAGACAACCTCCGGGTCTGAAAATTGAAGCCAATGCTAATGTGTCTTAAACTTGCATTCTTTCTAATAACCAGCAGGGGGCGACTCCTCTGGTTGCAAAAAGAAGTCTGATTGTATAGAAGTCTATGAGAAAATGACCCTACTTCTCACTTGATTTATTACCTCAGTAAACATTGTAAACATGAGTTTATGGTCTCAATTGCTAGTTTCAAGTCTTCTTCAATACAGCATGATGTTACTTTAGTAAATTATGGTCCCATTTAGAGTCAAATAGACCATAAAGCAGGGAATGCTTTAGGGTGTGGCTACCTTGTGATTGACAGGTCGCTACCACGGTGACCTGTCAATCATGATAGAGGCGGCGCAATGCAAATCCCTCCCTAGCTCCACCCTCTCATCCAAATACGGTCACTATACCTCCACTTCTTTTATGCAGTCTGTGAACACACCTGAATCTCTCGGTGGTCGAATACCTGCGCACATATACATTATATGAAAGCATATCTACACATCTATGCACCTCTGCAGTCTTTTTTTCCGTCCTCCCGGGTATAGAAAACAAACTCATTAGCTTAGTGCGTAGGAGAAAACGTTTCCTCATCAACAAGTGATCAGATCGCCCTCTCCTTTCTGCTTTTATTTGGCTAAAAGTAGAGTGCCTTCTCACTGTAATTATCTTGCTTCCTCTGTGGTTACTCTTTGTGTTTCTATGACTCACCACACTTTCCTTTTTGCTCTCTTTTGCTCCACATGTTTTATTCTCCAAATTCCTTCTGGCATCCTCTTCCCACTGAATTGATCCCTGTTTTCTGCAAGTGGAAAATGTGGTCGCTGCTGTTTCTAAAGCACAACCCACATATAGAAAGAGAGTTTTCTTTTCAAACAGACTAGTTGAATGCATTATTATCAGCAGCAAATCAGTAGGGAAGAGATGACACACCTGGCTATTTCTGTCTGTCCTTCCGATCAGGTTTCATTGCCAGGTGACGATGTGATGAGACAGATATGCTGGTGAATGAATGAAGGCCCAATTACAGGATAATTAGAGAGGGAAGTGAAGGGAAAAGAGAAGAATAGATGACAGATGAGAGTTGAAGAAAGTTGTGAATATTAACTCAGAATGAACACCGCTCGATCGGACTTTTAATGAGCACAAGGCCAAGACCGGAGCAAGAGTCGTGATTTAGTCCCATGGTAATGTGGCGTAATTAAAATCTCAAGAAAACAGCTTTGTTGAGACCAAACTGATTATGACTAAGCAAAGATTTAGATTTATTATAGTTGCCGAGTGAACAATAAACACCATAATTAATCCAATGAGTTGAAGCCAGCACAAAATTACATCCATTAATACTCCATTTAGTGAATGGATTAATTGTTGAAGTAGTTCTTTAAGCAACATAGCATAATATTTGCTGGTTCCAAGTTCTCAAACATGAACAGTTTCTGCTTTTCCCGTCACTGTATAATTGAATATCTCTGTTTTAATGTTTTAGTTTAATGTGTCCTTCATATTTAAATGGAGTTGCCAATTTTCTAGGGATTAAATCTGGTATTCATTGAACTGTAAATCATCATGCATCATGTAAGTCAAACTGCTCTAATGTGAAGATTCCTGCACAACTTCTATCATCCTTTCCTGTTTTCAAAAAGACCTAATCATACTCAGTACTACAGTAAAAAAAAATAAAAAATTCTCACATGCCTCCAATGTGAACGGAGAATGCAAAAAAAATTCTTCAAAACTTTTAGACGATTTAAAGTAAATTAATATCAAAACATAGAGTTTTCAAACTTTCACACCCTCTAATAGGTTAAAAAGTAAGCATAAGCCAAGTATACTAAAGTATAATTGTGTTAAGTATAACTCTGATAAGTAAATAAAAAGTAAACTGAAAGTATCCTCTTATTTTAAGTTTAAAGGAAGTGTACTAATAGCACACTTGAATAAACGTCGTTTTGGTCAGGGGACTACAATTAAACAGTATCCTGCCCATGTTAGCAGGTTCAGCCCCTTTAAAAGAAACATGAGTCATCAAATGAACACGCTTGTAACCAGCAAGTGCACATGAAATGCACCCAAGCTGGTATTTAACGTCATCTCTTAGCAATTTAGTAATCCCTGCTCTCACAGAGCACAGTTTGCTGTCTGCAGCACACAGTGTCTTGGCATCCACTCCTAAATATGACTGACATCTGACCAGGGATTATCCCATTGCCCCAGTTTCACTGGGACTGGCGAGCAGACAGGGATGTGTTGCAAATAAGCTCCACAGACTACACAAAGACCAGAAAGTGTGGTTTTCTCTCTGTGTGTGTGTTTGACTGTCTGAATGTCAATGTGTTTCTGAATGTGCTTTCAGTCAGTGTGTCTGTGTGTGTCTACAGATTTAAGGTATTTAAGAAAAACAAAGTAGGCATGACGACTTTTTTTGCAGTCCTATGACCTAATGAGTTTTCTTTCATGAAATAATATCAAATAATAAAAACCCAGTTCACTGTTGAGCCATATTTTCCGTTTATTACAATAACAAATACCACAGACAGATTATTATGCTCTGAAGCCGCTCCCTAAGAGGCGAGACTTGCATCCCTTAACCCAGACATTTTTTTCTAAATAATTGAACCGTGTTCCGTATTTTGAATATTATATGTACCAAACTCAGCGGGAGCGCCGCAGCTGCAGTAAGGGTTTGTGGACTTAACTGACATCCCCCCTAAATGGGTAGGAGAAACTAGGCCAGAACAAAGTACGAACACACTCACAGGGACACACGCACTTAGGTACATTAACATTTAAACATTTCTATGCAGATTAAACTTAACAAACTACACTTTCATTATGACGGAGTACTTTTAAATATGATAGATATACCATAACCATATTCAGGGTATATTTTGTTGCTGAATTGTAGATTATTTGAATTCAGCTTTTAGTTACACACACACACACACACACAGAGAGAGAAAGAGAGAGAGAGAGTCCATTTGAAAAGCCCAGGGACTCTTGTAATGAATTAAAATGAGGCACCATTTTACAAGGCGTAACTAAATAGTTCCTGTGAGATTTTAAAGTCCTTTAAAATACATTATTAAAACACACACACACTAGTGCATCACCTATAATGTTAATTTAGAGAAACCCTTTTTTTTTAATGCAAATTATCTTCAATATTTTATTCTCTTTTTAAGTACTGTATGTTTTCTTGAGCATATTGCGGCCGGCTCACTGACATCATCAGTAGTCAAGCAGGCAGACCAGCACACCAGTGAGAGGTAAAGGGTGGTGTGGTGTGAGAAACATCTGTAGCTGCAGGTTATAGTTACCATCAGTTGTGATCACAAGAGTCAGTCTGTCCATCACCAAAGTGACCATGACACTAAACCTTGTTGGTTTCTGTTAATGCCTGATTGGTTCAGACCGCCGGCTGTACATTTCTCAAAGATAGGGCCTTCGGTGAGTGAGAGAAGGAGAGGGAAATGGAGAGCATTAAGAGACATAAATACTCAAGCAGGGGGCAAAAAATTAATAAAAACTGATGAATAATAGTTCATGCTAGAGATTCAAACAAGTTTACGCCAGAGGGGCGAAATATTCAGTTTTCTTTCCTGAGAATTAAAGGTAAAATTAAAAGTTTAATATAGAAATGCTGTTGCAACGTACTTATTATTTTGTTCTTTTTGTTCTTTTAAAGTAATGCAGGAAACAAATTATCTGAAAACGCATTTTTTTTATGGGGAAGGACCCCCAGACTCCCCACTTTAATGTCTCAAGGTTGGCAAGTATGGGATACCTACATTTATTGTGTTAGTAATGTCATGGCTGGACTCCATCTCCTTATGAATTTGGGTCTTTGAAGCCTCAGTGAGTGAGTTATTCGTTCCATTTCATATATGTCCCTTAGTTTATGTAGCCATAATTTATAGGTGGGGACGTTCAGCTTTAACCAATTCAGTATAATACATACATACAAGTCTTGGGTCTTGTGGGATGTCGATATGCATTATTTCCCGAGCAGCTTGGAGTACATCATTCCGTTCTGCGTTAACAAGCTTACAAATTAGCTGTTCAAATGCTTAAAACAACCTGGTTAGGTTCTTTTGTGATCACGATATTCCTCTCGGAGGCAAAGGCAGAAGTAATGTGAAGTTATAGCACTGCAAAGTCTCTTAGGGAGCAGGCTGGGGTGGAGGGTTGGAGCATACAAAGTGCCAGACTTTGACACAAGCGACTTCACATCCTGTCTCCTAACAGTCAACTTTCTTTTAACCATGATCACACGGGGTTGTTTTTTGGAGGGTCATGCATGACAAACAATTTTAATTTTGGTGTTGTTACAGGAGAATGATGTTGCAAACTAATTTATAAACAAGCTTTTCTGAAAAAGAAATCAGATCCTGACTCATTGTTTTGTGTTTTGAAGTGACTCACCAGTGTGTAATCCATAGTGCATAAAGTGTATTTGTGATTCGGATGGAAAATAATATATGGTTCTGTTCTAGGAAATTACTGTTTGATATCGTTGTTTTTTTTATATTTTGTAGTATAGAAATGTATCTGACCCGCTGGGGAAAAAGATGTAACTCTAAGTGAACACTCAGGTCATTCCGAGATTTCATCATTATCAAAGCAGGTGTTTTTGTAGCCAAGTATCGTAGCTAAAGCAGCACAGTGCTTTTTCATCATTAAAGGCAATATGAAACTTTGAATTATAAAAGAGACATGTGGAAGGTCGCGTGGTTTTATTTATTTGTTTTACTTTACTTTGTAGCTTTAGAACGGCACTACATTTATGTAAAAACACATCCGACATTAAAGTGGAGCTGCCATCTCAGACCCTACAGTAGGAGAGAAACAACAATTGTCCTTTCAGCTTATATCAAATTCTTTTTTATCGTGTATGTACATTGACAGGAAAAACTAAACACAACAAGTAACAAATCAAACTTTAACACAGAATACAAAACTGTCAGTATCTACCAATGTGCATGTCTGTCTAGTGCAGCTTTGATGAAACTCCTGATGGCTTACCTGACTCCTCTCCTCCTCTTCTGATTCCCTGCGGGTCTGTCCCTCTCCACTGTTATTTTTCTCCTTCTCTTTCCTTCTATTTTCCTCCTCTACACCTCAGAGGACCAACTGCTGAGAAACAGCCTTTCTCTGACAGCAGGGGAGATGGCTGACGGGAGAGATGGAGGTGTGGAGGATAAATTACACAGATGGCCATATGTGTGTATATGTTTGAGTGCATGATGTGTTTTTGGATGTGTGTGTGGGTGTATAGGAAAAGAGAGACAGGAGGGAGGACGGGGCCGTCAGAGGAAAAACACGAGGCTGTTCCTTTTAGTATTTTAAATTCATCTTCAGTTTGTTTTTCTGTCAATATTTATAGAGCATATTTAAAAGCAAACGTTTTGCAGAGAAATTTTCAAAATACAATTAGATAATTAGAGTAAATAAATAAACTGAGAAAAATAAAGCCATCATGTCATATTAATAACTGGGGAGGCTAAAAAGCAGTCATAAAGAGATGGGTCTTGGGGGAAGATTGGACTGTTTGACGGACTCGGAGTAAAGGCCTTTGCACACCAAGTCTGTATTTTTCTTTCGACATTGTCGCACGTTTATAAATGAATACACGTTGTGTCAATCTCGTTTACGGACGTTTATGTTGGCAAAGTCTTTTAATCATTAATATAAAATGTAACAATAAAAATACCTAATTTTGTTGTTTCTTCAAGACACTTAATAGCTGTATATGTTTTATGATATTTTTGTCTAGTTTGATATACCCCTGGCTCTTTTGTTATTGTTCTAGTTGGCTACTATTCCCTGTATACTGATTCTGAATTATGTTCTTTAGTTTAGTAGCCATAGTGTAAAATAACATGACGCCATATACATTGGTTTTCCTCCTGTCCTCCCCAATTTTTGGAGTTACCAACCGCCACTGATACAAACACATCAGCACCTCCAAATCATCAGGGAAGATTCAAGCCCATCGGATCTTTTCCTGTGTGTGGAGACGACTGGGTGGACATATATTGCTGTTCATTTCCACATGTCAGGCCTAATTTCCCTCCGTGCCAATCAACACAGAGCCTTTCTTCTTTCTTTCGTCTTCTCCCCCCCCCCTCTTCTTCGACTTCCCCCTCCCTCCTTCCTCCAACATCCCTCTCGACTTTGAGAAAACACCAATGACCTGTCTGCAACAATCAGTCCTTCTTCACATCAATACCTAATATCCTGCACTGCCAGGAATTTAGCATGAATTATACCACTGGAAGCTATTTGCCATTATAATTAGAGAGTCAGAGAGAGGATTAAGCCACAGTTCATCTCATATCTGATTGCCAATTGTCCCTAGTAAGTAATCAGGGCCATAAGGTCTTTTAAATTAATGGTCTAATGAGTCTGGTGAGGATTGTATGCTTCCGCCGTGTGAAGAGAGGAAATGGATCTTACATTAAGCAGTTCTGCTAAAATCAGTGAGCTTCAAAAATCATGCATGGTATTATCGTTTTGTGTCAAAATGGAATGAGCATATCGCAAGTGATGTCTTTTTTTTATATATCTTTAGATATACTTTTAATTCTTCTTAGTTTAGTCATTGCTGATGTCACCTTGGTCTTTTTTGTTGCTTGACCTTTGCAGCCCTTGAAGGAAATAAGACAACTGTGTACCTTTTCTTGCCCATATGAAGTCACCAGCTGCTGCTGTTCACCTGCCACCTCAATTCACAACATGTCAGCGTTGTGTTCGTGTTGCGTAAGCATCTGCAACCATCTGTCCAAATTCGTGCAGACTTTGAGTCGGTTCTGTTGTGTTTCCACGTGGGAGTAAAGAAAACAGCAAACACCAAGAAAACCGTATGATCAGTTCTTAATATTTAAGTGTCAGTTGTAGCTGAACAAGTTAACAGTAGTAAGCTTTTTGCTCGTGGCATGGCAACAGGGATGGCAATCATGGTCTGTCAGTTGGTCCACCACTTTGGGCCGGAATGAAATGACTCGACCGCTATGAGATGGATTGGTATGAAATCTGGTACTCACATTCAGGTTGTCCTCGGCATGAACTGTAACAACTTTGGTGATCCCTTAACTTTGCTTCTATCTAGAGCCATCATTAAGTCAAAATTGTCAAAGTGTATTTGTAGTTTTGTTTTTGTCTACCCATGTGCACAGCAAGACAAATTCCAATTAATTCATTGATTTTCATTAACATGGTAATAAATGATTGAATCTTGAAAATGCGAATGTCCAATACTTTTGGTTGACATTCCTATCAGCCTTGGCTGTATTTTGTGTTCAGTGCTAATTAGCATATGATATCATGTTATGATGAACTAAGATGGGGAACATGGTAAAAATGATACCCGCTTAACATCAGCGTGTTGGCATTTTTCATTTTGAGCATGTTACAGTAGCATGCTGATGCTGGCAGAGAGCCACACTCTTAAGGTGTGTTCAGACCAAATGCGAAGCGGGATTTTCACACGGCGCGATTACATACAAAGTCAATGCAAAGACGCGAACAGACGCAAAACTTGAGCAAAAAATTTGCGACATTGTGTCGTAAAAGCCTATCAGCTTATCAGTTGAGATTCTCCTGACATCACGAGAATCAGAAATGGAGGACACACTTATTATCGCCGTCTGTGCTGAGCTCTATGACTCAACATCAGTACTGTACAGAGACAGAACGAAACAGAAGAGGGCTTGGAGAAAAGTCCGGAAGGAGTACTCCTATTGGCTTTAAGGGTGAATATTCGCGAGTTGCGGTAAACCAACTTGACGCGATGTGAACGAGCAAACGTCAGATTTGTTCAGTTTTTCTCAATAAAGATGTCCTAACCTGCTCCGTGTGTCAGCGACCAGGCAGAGCGACGTGTCGCACGCAAAGGTTCATTCACCTACTCCATTTTTTCATTGATCAAAATTGACGCTGACAGTAACAGACATAAATCAACAGCACTCTCTTTATGTAATCGCTCGTAGTACATCTGGACAATTTTCGCGCACCATTCAGCAAAGTTTGCCTGCTCGCTGTACGTTATGAAGATGTGGAACACTCCTAAAATCACTCCAACGGCCGTATTTGTATATATTATTGCTGCTACTTGGAGATATAAATGACACCGATTTGCCTTTTATTTAAGTCTTACATTGCAGACACTACTGATGATGCATTTTTATTTTCTGGCATTTCATTCAGTAACACTGCTGGGACTGATTGAAATGCTTCAACACAAGGTCGAAATCTTAAAATATTTAGTATTACTGTTACACTGTTATGGCAGGATGGTGTGCGTCTCCTCTTACCGATTGACTCATGTGGTGCCCGCATCATTCATGGGAGATTCTCAACATACTTATTGCTATTTTAAGCCATTTCCTGGACATTTCATTGTTTTATCTTTGTCTCCTCGTTGTGTTTTCTTCTCTCTTTCTCTTAAAGCTCAGTTGCATTCAGCAGGCGTTTCACTCCTCAGTGGGGAAAAACACAGACAGCTGACGGATTCATTAGAATACAAGCCTCTAATTAGAAAAGCCAGCTATAGATGTCACTCACTGAAGACACTGATGTTAGTGCCACTCACAGAGGGCTCTGTAGTTGAATAATATATCCATTAGCCATTACAGATACAGGTATTCTTCTGGTGCTTTTTGCTGTCAATCACATATACTCATAATTACAGCCAACAAATCTCTCTGCAGCCCTATGGAAGTCCTATACAAGGTCAGTAGAATACATATCTAATGTAGTATGTATGATGATCTGAATAATATAATGTGCTGCATGAAAAGCCTTCATGTGTCATTCACACTGCACTGACTCGGGGCTGCATTAGGCGCCGTGTGAGCACTAAAGAGACACAGCGGTAAGCGGGACTGACAGACACACTCGGTACAGGTCACAGCTTGTTTTATTTAGAATTCAAACCAAGAGAAGAGGGACAAGGATGCACACTGATAAATTACACCAGGTTTCGCTACATATCAACTAACAACATCACGATATCTCATAAAAGCGCTCTTGACAACAGATCCAACGTTTACAAAATGAAAAAATAACGGTACAGGAACAAAACTCGGCTGCAGTTGAAGAAGCCCATCGATTAACGAAACACAGCGGAAAAGGAACAGTTTGGGCCAGAGACGGTGATATGCACGGTATTTCCTTTCCCCATCTACAACATTGTGTTTAATGGAGCTACAAGACTGAAGCAATATGTTAAGTAACTCGCACGAAGGAATTGTAGGTCTGTAAAAAACAAAAATAAAAACCTCCTAGTAAAAGCTACTACAATGCATACACACAAAAAACTAGCCTTGGCGCATGGTTGTATGTACAGCTTGGGTCACTGGGGGGTTTCAGGGTTTCAAATGTATAGCACAGCACATTGAAATGTCACTGTATAGGAGCTATCAAACAGCCATGATGGAACATTTCATTCAATCAACTCTCAGGACGTGTGTTGTGGATGTGGAGACATGGCGTCAAAACTTCATCAGCTGAAATTTTTGTGTTTTAAAAATGTGATACAGCAATACAAGACCATACTGACATTTTTTTCGGGTTGGAATATGAGGTGTTTGAGGTTACGATGTTTGGACAAGAAAGAAAAAAGGGGGCGTTGAATGAATATACATTAACTACAGTATACACACTTGAAGAAAAAAAAATAAGACTTCAAACTTCGGAGAATCTCACAAAGAGGAAGCGTGAAATTCAGCATTGACTCGTGCCTTTTGTACAAAGATAATCACATACAAATCATCCATACGTTACAGTAAAAAATATCAAGACAGTCAATAAATAATAAATTAGAGGAAGGGATTAAAAACATGGTGACGAGAGAGCAGGCTGTGTGTGTGTGTGTGTGTGTGTTTGTATGTGTGAGTGTGTATCAGCAGACGATGATAATCCCAAGAGAGCAAATATGACCTAGCGTGTGATTTTATGTCTGCATGCATGTTTTCACTCTATACTGGCGTTACTGTATATGTAGCTGTTGTGCGTCTCTTTTTGTCTATATCTTTAAATATTCACCTGTGTGTGTGTGTGTCTATATCTGCCTGTGTCTGTGTTTCTTCATGTCTGCTGTGTGTTTACGACACCCCCTTCTAACTCAGTGGCCCTCGCCGCTCGGGGGTTTGGCGTCGTGCTGCTGCTGCCCCGCCGCCCCTCCAGGCAGCCAGGGGGAGACGGAGTGCGAGGTGGTCTGCTTGGCCATGCTGTAGTGGCTGATCACTGTGTAGAAACGGCCCCTCGAGTTGGCATCCTGGGCAGCGTAGTAGGCCTCCAGAGAGGCTGGGATACACCGCTTGTGCTGTTGGGGGAGAGGAAGAGCAGTGAGGTTCAGAACATGCAGCAAGTGATTCACTGTTAAAGCGCCACATGGAGCATCTAAGTCAGGGGTCTCTAAGCAACCTGCGGCTCTGGAGCCACATGCAGCTCTTTAGCTCATCTCCCTGTGGATTTTTAAAAATGGAAATGAATAACTGTTTTTTGTTTTACATTTTCATTTTTATTTATCATTGTTGTAGGTCTATGTTTCGACGGATTATTAGGGCCACATTGAGGGGGGAAAAAAATCGGGGTTTGGAGAATAAAGTCATAATATCACGAAAATAAAGTAATAAATTTAAGAGATAAAAAGTCATAGTATTATGAGAATAAAGTCATAATATTATAAAGTAGTCATTTTACGTGTTTTTTGTGTTTTTTTTCTCGTAAAGTTATGACTTTATTCTCGTAATATTACGACTTTTTTCTCGTAAAATTATGACTTTATTCTGAAAATCTCCAGGTTTTTTTCCCTCACAATGAGGCCCTAATACTATGTAGTACATTTGCACTTTGGCCCTCACTGCATTAGACTTATATACTATATACTTAGACTATAAACTGTGTTACCTTCATCACAATGCTTAAATGTTTTGCGCCTCCAGACAGATTTCTTTTTTATATTTTGCCTAAAATGGCTCTTTTGATAGTAAAGGTTGCTGACCCCTGATCTAAGTTATCAAGGTGGGACAATTCCCTGAAGGCTGTACTACGGAGCAGGATTTGGGTTTAGCGAGGTCACTTCAGGGTTAACCCTTCAGGGTTTCAGTCCTACGACGGTGGTTAACTTCTTATGGTAACTTATGCTGAACACCTGACCTGCTACGGAGCAGGTTATGCTCCAGATAAGAGATCAACTTGTATAAAAGCACCTCCTGCTCGGTGCAGATCGTATGATGATATTACAGAAATAAGAAGAAGTTTAAGTCATAATCCAGACTAAAAGCTACACAGTTTAAACTGACAAATGCAGGAAGGACAGCTGGCTGTATGCTGTGGGTGCTTACCGCTTTGAATTATGTTTTTATATTTATTTTTTTACTTGCTCTCAAGTCCGTTTCACACCACTGGATTCGGGGACATGGCTGAAAGAAAGCTGCAATAATCATAGTCAAACTTTTTATAATATCACTGCCCCGTCTAGAAGTATCTATCCAACTTTTGAGTATTCTGTTAAATTAATAAATCTGTTAATTTACGCATTCACACATCTGCAATTTTTTTCTTTTGCCAGCTGTCCTTCCTGCATTTGGCAGCTTCAACTTCCTCGTATTTGCCTAATATTATAGTTTGCTTTTCCTTTGTAAAATGTGCTGTTCTGCTGACAGTAGACTTGTCTATGTTTGTGATTGGTCATGTGCTGCAAACACCGCTCCTTTTATGTGAACGCGCTCATAACCCGAGTTGATAACCACCGTCGTAGTAGGACCGTTTAGCGGGGTCGCGGCTGTTAGGGTTAGTTAAGCCAGATAACGAAAAGACACCCTGAGATTGTTAAACTTGCTTCGTAGTACAAGCCTCTGGTCAAAATAAAATCAAACGGAACCATTTCATAGGGCTGAATGATTTGAAAAATCTATCTAAAATTTCATTTACAAGTCTGTAGTTGTGGTGTGCATATTTTAAAGAAGATATCTTTGCATAATTACATATTCATCTTGTTTCTGGGGGAATAAAATCAGATAAAATAATGCAGCTGCTTGTTGTCGAGGTCCTCTCAGGGTCCAAATCAGTCAATCAAATAGCTTCTGTATTTAAAAAAGTACTAAAAACTATACTTTGTGGTTCCCAGTGGAATGGGCATTGGAAAAACAAAACATTTTTTGGCAGCAGAGAAAGAAAACATAAGAATTAATTTTTATCAGTGATGCAACATAATGATCAAAACCAACCAAAAATGTCTCACAAGAAATTCAGATGGTTATACGTTTCTGTTTTCATTAAGGGAAGGAGATAGAAGAAGCCATTTACATAACTGAATCTAATATTACAGCAGGAACATATAGAGTGGAAGGGGATTCACTGGCTTTAATACTGTTATGCAATGCATGTGTATATTAGTGTATTTTGAGTCTGTGGAGCATTGTGCTTGAGAGTATATACATCTACAACCTTGTGTGCAGTTGCCATATTGTGTGAGCGCGTGCAAGTGTTTGCACCCGGTGAACATGCATGTGACTCTGCTAATAATAATACCTCTGCAGACGGCAGGCAGAGCCCCTGCAGAGGCTGTGGGCCTGAAACTAGATTTATTCCACCTTAAAGACCAGATCTGTCCAGAGACACAGACTTCCAAGGTGACCTCTCACAAAGTACAGAGGAACTTGTGTTATAAGTGCAGTGAAGTGGAAATCTATAAGTACTGGAGAGGAGAGGAGAGGAGACGAGAGGCTGCCAGCATCACATACAGTAAAGTTTAAAACTTTCAACACCAATACTGTACATATCTGGACAGCAGATTGTCGAGCCATTTTCTTTTACGACCTCAGCCATATAAAACGGGGGTTAGCGATAATAATGTGATAACTATCGTCAGCGAGTCTAATTTTCATCTAATAGTCGACACGGATAATGACATACGAGAGCGGTCTCAATGGAGTCTCTTTCTTCGGCTTCTGTGTGAAGGAACAAAAGCTTCAAATTACACTTGATTATACTGGTTTGAACAAAATCTCTGATATCATTGATTGATGATTGCCTGTCCGATGAGCATTGTTAGCCTCGTCTTGTATCATGACCACAGAAATGAGTCAAAAAAGGGGTGGGGGTTGTTGTTTTTTCTCTACAATATAGGACACTGGGCGGTGCTTTCCCCTTTAATTCTTTATTTAGATAGGAAGGAAAGTAGAGAAGAAGATAGTGAAGGGCAGAGAGGATTCAGTGCCTCGCGCTTGCGCTGCGAGGATATATAACTCTAGTGCTGAAAGGAATAGTTGATTGGTCAATTACTTAAAGGAATAGTTCGACAGTTTTGGAAAATGTGTTTATTTGCTTCGAGAACATTGATACCACTTTCATATCTAATACAGCCAGCAGCCGGTTAACTTAGCATAAAGACTGGAAACAAGGGGAAACAGCTGGCCTGGCTTTATTCAAAGGTAACAAAATCTCCCTTCCAGCACGTCTAAAGCTCAGTAATTAACATTTTATATTTCTTTATTTGTACAAAATCGGAAATGTAAGACGGACAAGTTGTGGTTTAACAAGGTGTTATGTGCCAGATTAGTTCTTGGCGAGCAGAGACCAGCCAACAAGTGGGGACTCCAGGAAGTTACTGGATGCAGCCAAGACAGAGTCCAGCACATAACCCCTCGTAATATAGAAAATGAATGTGCTTATACTTTGGTTTTCGTGTGGATTATACAAATGAGATATAATGTTCTAATTAGTGAGCTTCAGAGTTGTTGGTTGGTGAATTTTGTCTCTGTTTCCAGTCTTTGCCCTAAACTAAGATAAACTAACTGGCTCCAGCCTGTAGCTTCATATTCACTGGTCTTCGCCAGAAAAGCAAATAAGCACGTTTGCCAAAATGTCTAAATTTTGCTTAGAGGTTATATTGATTAACATTTTCATGTAGACGAATCCTTTTTAAAGGATAATACATCCACAGAGCCTTTCGAAAGGTGCTGAATAAAAGTATGGCTTTTCCTGATTATAATTATATACTTTTAATGATTATAACTGTGAATTAATCATTTAAATAAATTGACGGGTCCAAAATGAATGTTTTATTATTATTTATTTGTATTAAAATGTATTTTATTAAGTTTATAATATATGTATATATATGTAACCTAGGGCTGTTGGAAATTACGATGGACATTTCTACCTATTTAGGGATATTTTATAGACTAATCCAATCTGATTAAAATCTGGTTAAAAATGTCTAAATAATGAAAATAATAATTAGTTGCAGCTCCACTTAACTCATCCCGTGGAGGATAACTTTCTACCAACTGCACTTTCCAGCTGCTCTGTTAACCAGCTGACTATCTCTGGGCTGTGAATAGGTGTGTTGTTGTAACGCTGAAAAATGAAATACAGGCCGCTTATGGGTCTTACCTTGTAAATGAATCCATCTGGGCAGGCGTGGTCGTAGGTGAAGGCTTTATAAACCACCAGGAACACGATGCAGGCGAGGAAGGCCAGGGCCAGGATGATCAGAATCGTCACCTGGGGGGAGGACAAACGCTGGTTAGTGTGTGTGTGTGTGTGTGTGTGTGCCAGAGCAATAAAGCAGGATTGTGAGTGTGTGGTTTATATATGTGGTGCAGGGTTAGGGTTAGACAGTGAGAAAGACGGAGTATGTGCACAAGTGCGAGTGTATAATAAATGGTACAGTAAGATGCTGCTCAAGGCAAGGTGTTTCTGTTGAGTTACGTGATGGATGACTCAGGTTGTGACACTGTACCCAGACCATAATACACTCTATTTCACAACACATTTGTCATAGCCGGAAAAGCACCGGTGTTACTAATAACATTAACAATGGCTCTGTTCTGTTCAAGCGTCCCAGTAAGCCATGACAGTGAGCCCGTGAGCCAGCATGCACAATACCAGGACCTTGAAACTGAAGCAGCTGAATGAAATTCAGGCCATCATTTAGACCTGTGAATTTCCTCCTGTGACATGTTAAAAAAAAATATGAAGCCAAGTGCAAATATGAACTTCTAATTAGGTTTCCTAAATAAATAATGGTTTAATTAATATGCTTAAAAACTTTACTCATTAAATTACAAATGCTCTGTAAAAGTGAAAGATCAAAGCGCTCTAAAGCAGACTTTACTCAGCTTACACAAAATCTTCTTGTAATCCTCAAAGATATCACCTCCTGTTATGCAGATGGGGAAATTTGGTCATGTGATGTGAGCTTAATATAAAGGACTTCATTATGACAAGCTATGTCTTCATAAAGATCTATTGCATTAGGACTGGGTCCTAATTAATTTGTGTATCGAGTATTTCAACATATTCTCATACAACGGTTCATTATGATATTTTCCTCATTTTTCGTTCGCCATCCTTTGAATGTCCAGCAACACAATTTCTGCTCGTTTTATGCATACAGTCTTTTGGGTTTTGGTTGGACAAAACGAGTGATTTGACGATGTAACTTAGGGCTGTTGGAAATTGTGATGACATTTCTACCTATTTTGGGATATTTTATAGACTAATCCAATCAAAAATCGGATGATAAGTGTATAGAGGCTAACTTTCTGCACTGCACTGGCTATCTCTGGGCTATGAATAGGTGTGTTGTAACGCTGTGAAATTAAATATAGCTATGAACAGCGTATGAGACCAGCCTGAGTATTTCAGTGAACTAATATCATGACATTACATTAAGCTTTGTCCAAAGAAACTTACATATACTGTACTTATATCAAGAGCAATTGAGCATCTTGCTCAAGGACTTTATTATAATGTGTTATTGTTTTAACACAAACTACCAAAGTTTTTGTTTTTTAACATGTGAGAGTTTTGTCTCATGAAATGCACAACAATGCCATTGCATTGGACTTCAATTTGACTATTTTATCTGTGATTTGCCAACCCGGTATCACGCCAAAGCAATGTAATAGACCCGCCTGTCCACCAGAGGATAGGGTGTAAGTCTCACCGGGGCGTGAATATTACATGCGTGTGTGAAGGTGCAGTGTCAGCAGGGGAGCAACAAAACCACTCGCTTAGGTTTAGGCAACAAAACCACTTAGTTGTCATGGTTGGCCTTCAAATAAGTATGTAACCTAAGTACAATACGTACAGAAGCAATGTAACATGTAAGAGATAATGTACAGCAAGCCGGTTATTGTTGTGAAATAAACCCAGACAGGGCAATGCGAAGTGGAGGGGTCTTGCATCTCCCTGAAGGGGTTAATTTGATAACAATGTCCCGCTAGGTTTACATTATTCCGCTAATTACACGGCTACTTCAATAAAATCAATAATTTGACACAAAAATGGTCTGCAAGAGACCGACATCAGAACCGCGTCCATAGCAACGGTCTTCTATAAAGAAATAATAGACCATTGAACGCTGTGATTGACCAAGAATCAAGTATTCAACAAAGCCGTGTAATAAAAGTACAGAAAACACGTCGCAAACGTAACTTACAAAGCAAAACACCGGTCTAGAACAAGGTACTCCTGGTTGCAAGTCCTGTGTTTGTTGGACCCATCCACCTCCCATCCAGTCCACCATAAGCGATCTTTCTTACTTTTTATTCTACGTCACTACCTCAGAGCGTAGCATATTTACGCAAATGCATTTACGTTTCAGTCAGTACAGACTACATGGCATACAACTGACATCATTCAAGCGCCATACATTTTTCCATTTATTACATACAGTTTATTGATGTTGATTCAGCCCAGCCGTCAGTGACAATCCACACTGACTTTGGTGTTGATGACCGTGAGGGTGAAAATGTAATGAATTTCAGTTGTTGGGTATCTTGTTTTTGATTCGGCTTCATGAATCAATGAGCATCCTTCCTGCCAGCAAACGTGTCGTAATAGTCACAGTGCACTCAGGTCACCGAGAGAAATCCATTAGCTTCCAATTGTTTTCTGCGAGAAGCAGAAGAAAGAAAAAAAATCTCCTTCCTTTTTTCTTTTTGTAAATGTAGGTGGCAAACTGATTTATGAATGACATTTTTTGAAACCATAAGCAGCTCTGAGGTGTCGCAAATTAAGCCTTTCAATTGCTGGTCTAAAGGAAATTATAAAAAAAGCAAAACTGGAACACACTAAAATGTTCTGGTCAGCCTTCACAACAAGGAGCTATGAAATGTTATCAGCATTTGCTTGGACAGAATCACAACACGTCTGCGGTGTGAAAAATGCTTAATAGCAGCCAAAAAGCAGAGCTAATCTAAAATGATGGAAATAACACATTTATTTCTGCGTACTGATGCAAATAAGAATGCCTCTGTGTAGTTTGAGGTGTGAAATATTCATCTCCCTGGCAGGCTAGACAATGTCGTAATAAAGCAGATTAACATATAAAAGGATTTATTTCCTCCTACTTTCTACTTGACATCCTGATTGGGTGCTTCTGAGCGAGCATTTAATTAGAATTATGCAAATCAAGTGCAAAGGATAGCTGTGTTTAAAAATATGGTATCGTCTGCCAAGTCACAAATGCCATTGTAGGTATGTGTGTGGTGCATGCATTTGCTTGTATCTGCGTGTGTGTTTCCCCACCACAAAATAAAAATGAAAAAGTCAGATTTATCCCAGCGAGCGAGTTGAAAATGCATAGAACCTTCCATAACGTATGAATGCTTCTAATTTCCTGTTTCCATTTCTAGTCTAGGCGTTAAAGCCATTCCTGATTTACTGCTCTCTATATGATCTGTCACTGCGAGATGTCAGAGCAATTACACATGGGTGTGATCATTAGTCTCCATCAGCGTTATGGAGGAGGACAGGGACACGCAAGCTAAGTGACTGTTTACTTGGTGTCAACTGGGGGACACAACTCTCAGCCTTGGTCGCCGCTGACACTCTGTAAATTGCATCTCCCACGTCGCACACAGCGATACATTAAAGGGACACGTCTAAAGTCACGAAGACCCGGCTTTTGGAGCGGAAAACAGACGTAGGATGACTGATTAAAACCCCACCCTGACCCCCTTTTTGAATGGTGAAGCATATGAAACGGCTTATTAAGGAGAGGGATTACTGTAAAACTCCTCGTATCATGCAGCGAGACCCAACTTTGCCACTTTGAAACATGAAACGAAGACTTAAATCGCTAATGACTGAGGAGATTTGCTCTTTTGCGCAACTAAAATGAAGGAAATTAGAACTGCGTGCATTTGAATTACTCGTCTGTGTAGCCCATCCATATGAAATAGTCATTCAGATGATTATTTATTGAATTAAACTGCTTCCTGCAAAACATAAGATCTGACCACTCTTTAATGAGGCTTGAAATTAGGTCATGGCGTGGCACATACATGGAACAGATTAGTGGCATTTACTCTGGCATGGAGCGTGTAGTTTACATTAACGTTGGGTGACACTTTCATTGTAGATGCAACACAGCAGCAGCAGCAGCAGGAGCAACAGTTCAGGCAAGAACATACTCCGCCCTTTGTAATAGAAATGATCGCTCCAGAGTCCCTGTTGATGCAGCCACGGCCATGTGGTGTATAAATCCATTAAAAATCTATCCTGACCTTTCTCCATTATTCATAATCTGGCTGAACTCTGCAGTAAACCTTAGCAGGTCGTCAGGGTAACGTTGGATGAAGACTCCCTCAGTGCATGAAGCGGATTCATACATTTATCTGCCAGTATCTACTGGTCTGATGCAATATTCCTCTATGATGAGATAATGCTGTTATATGTGAGATATCAGCTGAATCTGTGCCAAATTTATAAATATAATAGAATAGAACAAAATACAGTAGAATCCAGTAGATTTTTTTTGGTCAATATAAGGCTATGATATCTCCAAGCTTCTCCCACCCACATCATCCTATTTTCTGTTGAACACAGTCAATGGGGCTTGTTTTGTCATTAGCGCTCCAGTGCGTGCCATCCTACACCACTATCACCACCGACACAACCATCATCCTGTTTGCTGTGCGACACAGATAACGGTCGTTTGTTTTTCTTGGAATCAGGTAGAAGCACAGCATGCTGCTATAATTTGGACTAAGAGCAACGTGTCCTTAACAAGAATTGGCTCCATCAGTAAAGATTGGATTGACTGCATGGCAGGTGACCGTGCCCGCTGGGCTTTAGTTGTTTCACCTAATCCACACGGGGCTGCGTTTTTACCAGCACCCTGGTTCTCATATGCATGAAAATGAAAAATGAAACTGGAAAAAAAAACTTGGCATCCACAAAAGTACAGAACTCATCGGACTCATCTCTTGCCTCTTTTATCCCTGTAAAAAAGGCAATATATATTCCTGTAAAGTAATGTTCTTTGTGCAGTATTGCATTTGATGATTTCAAGGCACTTAAGCTAATTTTTTTTTTTTAAAAAACATTTATTCAACCAGGAAAACCTAAACTGAATTGAAAAATCTAAATTTTCAAGAGACTCATGGTCAAGAGCCAGAATAATAAGTTAAAGACTGACGAAATAAAAAACAAGTCCCATCCCAGCCTCCACCCCAAAAGGAGTTTCACACTGTCTATACTACAGCGCCTGACCTTTGTTGCTGTCATATTTACTACAGCGCCTGACTCGCTGTCATGTTCTTTTATACCTTCTCTTGGTGATCTGCCAGGTGAAGAGATGATAAAACCTACTAATGAGTGTAGTAGGCCCTTATTGACCCACATCTATGGGGCTTATAGCAACCAATAACGCCTATGTAATGGCCTCATAATAGTTGAATCTGGTGAAAAATAACATTTAATTGATCATCACACTTGTAGCAGGCTATTTTCTGTCAGTTAACTTTAATATACTGTATATTTTATTCAGGCACATACTTTTCCTGTCCTTTGTTCTTGCATCACAGAGTCTGCAGCTAGGCGGTTGTGTATTATGGAAAAAGACAAACAATCAAACCAGATTATAAAAGATCCGGTAGGATTGTTCCTCTCATCTCTCACTGCAGATTAAGCATCCTCAGTCTACCTATTGTTTATGTTTACCCACATCTTTCATATCACACACCACCTGCTTATTTTCTCTAACGCTGCTTCCCCTCTGGATTGTGGAAAATAATTGATTTATAATTGATATTTTCCACAAAATACACCTCCCTTTGATTATTTACAGCTGTACAGTACATGGTGAGTTCAAAGACAGTTTGTGTAATGGATATGCTTCTTCACAGTCAATTTCACCAACATTCAACATATGATTTCTCTCCTATTTTTTTAACGCCATGCTATGTTAAAATGCAACACGCCGCCCACACTCTCACTGCTGGAACTTGACAGGCAATATGGGGTTGGGGGGAGCAGACACCTCCTCACATTCGCTTGAGGAAAAGAAGGGTGTGCGAGAGAGAGAGAGAAAGAGAGAGAGGGGAGGTAGTTGTGTGACAGGAGAAAAATGACGCTGATAAAAACAGTGACAGAGGGAGCAAAGTGAGAAATAAAGGAGGATATGACAGAGACAATAAAGCAGCGAGCGAAAGGCAGACAGAGAGCGAGTGATGGAGATCTAGGGGGCAGATGGAGGAGCTGGTTCCCTTTCTTGGCAGCAGGTGGCAGAGACAGACAGACAGGCAGCACACACAATGGGATATCGGTTGATGCATCAATCAATACTTCACTGATGGAAGCATAAACAACTATTTTTCATTCATCCTCCTATTACCCTCTGACACCTTTTCTATAGCAGCACAAAAGGCAGCTCAATCCACCATTGGGATTATGATTTCCTGCTACTCTACAATGAAGACGTGTGCTGACAAAAGAGCTATTAATATCAAATGAGAGAAGGTCTAATATTAAATACATTTTATCTTGGCTGTAATAACCTCTGATGCCTTTAGGGAAGTTTGTGGATTAATGAAATTAATGAACTCATTGACGAGGAGAGCGAGTGCGGAGAGAAAGCATCATCTAAAAAAGATAAATTAAAAAAGAAAAGCTTAAAGGTCACTGGTCAGATGGCAGCAAAAGCCAGTATGTACTCCAGATTGAACTTCCAACAGTAAACGATAATGCCCTAGTAAAGGTTCAAAGGTTTGGCCATTGATTCTATCGATTATAAAAAAGATTGTGCTCGCCAAGTTAATTGGAAAATGGTGATATTACTGTCTATTGTAAATAAAAATTGGATCTCACACATGAAGATTTACAGCTTTTCTCTGTTTTATATAATTGTGTATGGCATATCTGAAGGATTCAGACTGTTGGACCAGACAAAACAAGTAATTTGAAGACCTAGGGCTGGGTACTTGTGACTTGTGATTTTTTTTTTTTTTTTTTTTTTACTATTTACCTACATTATTGTAAACTGCAGATAATGAAAATAATTGTTGCATCCATTATCTTAACTATGATATCAGAAAAAAAACTGTTCATACATAAGATTAAATATTCTTTATCCATTCCCTCTTGAACCAACCAATCTAGCCTCAAGATTCAACAGAGTAGAAGGAAATGTGTCCTGCTGAAGTATCCAATCGAGACACTACGCCCTCACCTATTCATCACATGTAGACGCGTTTAAGTCAGAGATCAACTCGCTACATAAAAATGTAAATGAAATATTCTTTAGGCAGTTTTGTAATGATGAAATTAATGAAGCGGCTGACAGCATACCTGTTAGGGCAAGTGGTTGGAAGCTACAACCGATAACTGAAGGGTCACGTGTTTGATCCCTGTGTGTCCTTGAGCAAAACACAGAGCCCCCCAGCTACTCTGTCACTGTACATGGAATATAAATTAGCAGGCTGTGGATACAGCATTAGGTAACTGGTGCAGTCTGGGACAAGACAGCAGTGGTCATTTGGGGTCCAGAAGATGTTTCTAAACCTGGAGGTTTTTCAGTGGTGACTGATACAGTATATGTATATTATATTATTAGATTAATACTGATGCATAAATAAGTATTTTACTGTTGTAAGTGGAGCTAGTTTTAACTACTTTTTATACAGTTATGTAGTTTAGTCCAGTGGTTCCGAAACTACTGTAGGAGTCGGGCCCCGTCACAAGGTCAATCTGAGGGGCCATGAGATGATCAATAAGATTTATTGTGAAATATTCAATCTCTTTGAACCTGATACAATTATTTAAATAAAACCATCACAAGACATTTGGAGGAGAAATCATAGACATGTGAAAGGTGAAAAGGGGCTCCAAATAAAACGTGCTTTTTTTGTAAAGGCACAAGACAAAAAGGTTGGGAACCACTGGTTTGATCCTTAACAATGCACTGGATTTGATAAGCTCATTATATGTTTTACATCTTAGACTGAAAAGTAACCAGTAACTGAAACTGTAACATAAATGTAGCGACGTATTCTCATACAACGGTTCGTATGACATCTTAGAAAAAAGTTATTCCTCCTTTTTCGTTCGTTTTCCTACGAATGTCCAGCAACACGTGTCATTTTCCGCTCGTTACATGCATACAGTCTTTTCAAAATAAACTTCCGTCTTTACAGGAAATTAATTTCCTTAGGTTTAGGCAATAAAACTACTTAGTTAGGTTTAGGAAAAGATCGACATGGTTAGGTTTAGGCAACAAAACAACTTAATTAGGTTAAGGAAAATATCGACATGGTTAGGTTTAGGCAACAAAACTACTTATTTAGGTTTAGGAAAAGATGATGGTTTTTAAGTACGGGAGTTACGATGACTTCTGGTTTCACACAGGACATGAACACCGGTCTCCTGGGCGAAAGTCCGGTATTTTTTGTCCCACCCATCCACCCAGATCTCCTCCCTACATGATGTTCCCCACTCTTTATATTTCCTGGTTCATGATTACGTGAATTACACACAAATTCATTTCGTGGCATATACACAAATTACAGTGCATTACCTTTCGTAGGTATAGCTGCGAACGGTGTATAAGACCACCCTGAAGGTAGTGAAGTAAAAAGTGCAATATTCCCAATTGAAATGCAGCAGAGTTGCAAGCATCAAATGTTAAGTACAAGCACCTAAAAATACAATTTAAGTGCTTGAGTAAGTCTGTATCACTGTGGTTTTTAACCTCATGTTCAGACACCAGCATGATGCTAGAGTTCAAGAGAAAAACACATTTTCTTTTTTCTAAATTGATATTTTCAGAGCTGTATGTGAGAAGAGATGACTTTTTTTCATTGATTTTCTTCCAGGCTACTTTTTTCAGAGGTGGCTACCTAATCCCTGCTCCTAAAGCATCTCAGTGCAAAGTTCTCTTTGTTTTTAGTCAGTGGAACAAAGAGAAGTCTCAGAGCAGGGACCTCTGGGGAGCCCGCTACCTCAGAGCGGAGTATCTGAGACGGGGCAGAGGGGTGTCAAGGAGACCGTGTACGGGGATTGGGGCTCTCGAGGACTGGCTATCCGGTCGAGACAAGCACAGCTACAGTAGTGTGGCAACAAAGTACAAACACTCCGCTGTCGAGATGCATCGCGTCTCCGATGGAAACACAAACTGTTAAAATGCCAACCTGACAAAACACAAGATGTTCCTCTGATCTCAGGTCAGCACACAAGAGTACAACTCCCTCAGAGCTTTGCAGGAGGTTTTGTGAGGTTTCGTATAGTGAGGTCAACAAACATTGTTTTTCCAGAAACAAAGAATAGAACATGGGCTTATAGTGGATACGTATGCAGTGCTCATGCTGTTTTTCTTTGTATATGAGGGGATTTTAGTATAGATCTACCATTTTGTATAGAGGTCACTCGGATGCAATAAAGAAAACGGCTTATTCAGTAAAGCTACATTATGTTGATGACGGCAGTCTTGGATCACAGAATTCATGGATTAAAACAGATCTGGTCATGTTGAAGCTGCTTTTCTACACATAGAAAACGGTTTTCGTCTTACAACTTTAACCCTTTCACAGTGTGTTTTCAGTTCATGAAAGTTAATTATAATATTTTGGTCGCCTAAATATGTCTTATTCAGCGTTCGGTTAGACTTAGCTCCACCCTCTCGTGTCACTTATGGTTGCAAAAAACAAAGATGGCGACAATATTCAAATGGTCGATGCTTCAAAACCGTAATCCACAAACCAACTGGTGACGTCACGGTGACTAAGTCCACTTCTTATATCCAGTCTGCGGTGCACACCCAGAGGCAAATGACTTACAAACACTTTGTACTGTACTTGAACGTCCTCTGCAGCCTCCTCCATAAAAGTGCTGTAAGAGTTGCTGAATTTTCTTTTAAACCAGACCAGGGTGGCTATTGCACTGACTTGCAGGAGCAAAGTGAGGGCTCTGCAATCCTACAGACTGTGTCCAAGCTATAAGGGTGATAAACCAGCCAGAAACAAACTACAGCACATTTAAAATTGTATCCACCAAGCATAAGTACAAGCTCCACTTGTGTAACAAATGGTTTGTGCAGATTAAGGTCATCTCAGTTCAAAAAATTAAGTTTTTAATCATCTTAAACCACAGCATCACATCCATATTAGTCAATTCCACTATAAAAATCAAACATTTCCAATGTAATTATGAAAGATCCGACCGCTCTGATGCTGGGAGACAGGAGATTTAAATCCTGCACACTAAAAGATAACATGCTGACTGTCCATGGTGACTTGGCCTATATTTCAGAGACCGGCGCAGACTCTTTAGAATCTCAAAAAACACTTTCTATGGGTAAAATGGGAGGATTATAATCAGCCTTCATATCATGTATTGTGTTTCAGGCCTTTTCTCAGTAATAATGCTTTAAAAAAAAACATTTGGGGGCAACATGAGGTTAATTGTACAATGAGAGGGTTTGACTGGAATACTAAAGGTGCTTTCTGGGTTATTGTGAGTTTTTATGTCCGCTGTCATTAATGAACATCAAAAGTCTTTCTCTCACATGCAAACAGAATCCACGAGTTCAGTACCGAGTGAGACAGGGCATGTTCAGCAGGAGATGGATGCTAATTATGCTAATGCTTCCCAATTAAGCAAGGTCTCTATGGAGACAAAACTTCAAAGGTTTAGTCAGAGCACGCTGTCATATTGGTTAGAGGAGAATGTGCTCTTGGGGTGTTGACTCCAAATCACATAGCGGGTGGGCTTAAAAATGACAGAAACAGAAAAGGGTGAAAGAGACAAAAAGACAGAAACCATAAAGCCCAATGAAAGAACATCACGTTTCCCTTTTACAGGGACATGCTCTTAAAAAATGACCGTCACACCTATAAACCATGTTGCACTGAGGACATAGACAGTACTAATCAGTAATGACAATAAATCCAAATGCATCGTCACTAATGTGAACACACGAGCGCGCACACACCAAAACACACTCAAACAGGCACTAATTATGAATCAGTAATACGTCTCTGAGGAGACGCTAAACATCTGGATTAGATTTGCTAATCAGCTCCTACTCTGCTGGATGAAGACGTTGCAAGAGAGGAGATATTATTAACGATCCTCGACACACACACAGACACACACACACACACACACATAGGACACTTAGCACACCTCTAAAATGTTGTTTACATCACAGGACAAGGTTCATTACTCTAATGTATCCCCAGCTCTCAGTCTCCTGGGCATTTTTTATGTTCCTGCATATGTTCACCCCTTAGACAGCTGTGTGTCTGCGTATGTCTGGGTGTGTGTGTGTGTGTGTGTGTGTGTCTGTCAGTGCATGTGTGTGTGTGTTTGCAAGTAAATGTGCTGGGCTGCTACTTTGTCACCCTTAATGTGTGTAAGTTTGCAAGTCATGTTGACAGATGATTTGAAATTCAAGTCTTCTTATTGTTGGATTGCAAGAGACCTCAAATTTGGTAAATTATACAACTTTTTCTTTCTTGTCCTAAATGGTGTTTTGACAAATTTTTATTTTTTAGTCATTTCTTTTCAATTCTTGGATTTATTTTTTAATATTTATATGTTTTGACCCCTTAAAGCACTTACAAACATCTTATTTCTCAGTTGCAGTATAAAAATGTGGCAGTAGCAGCAGTATTATTATTATTATTATTATCATGTGCTATACTTGTGGTCTCTCTTAAAGGGTCAGTGTTCAAGGTTTTAAGTTCTTTGTTTTATCATTTGTCAATTCCAGCAAAGCAGTGATTGGCAATGAAAATATTTGGTCTCAGGTTCCTTCAACAATGCTCATAAAATATGTATATATAAAAGAGGAAATCACACAAGTAATGGTAAAAACAAAATGATAATATAAGTCATAAAACAGTGCAGTTAAAATAAATATAATCATAAGTAAATAAAAAAGTTAACTTCACCACTAGATGTAGCTGAATCCTACACACTGGTCCTTTAATGGTTGCACAGACATGCATTACTGCACAATTCTTATTAGTTTTTTTAAATAATATTTCAGGTATTTCTGTGATGTTCTTATCCAGAGCCATTTACTACAGTGAGAACAAAACAAAATGTATCTTCAGGTCGTTGATCAGCCAACATTACAATGAGAACGCCATGTGAACCACAGGACCCTAACAATCCTGCTGGTGCAATCAAATCAAATCAAATCAAATCAATTTATTTTTGTATAGCGTCAAATCACAACAGAAGTTATCTCAAGACGCTTTATATATAGAGCAGGTCTATGACCGTACACCATAGTTTAGAGACCCAACAGGATCCACCAAGCGCACTGTGGCACAAGAGAACGGTGTTCAGAGAAGAAATAAAAGTTGAGGAGACACAAAGGATTTCGTGTACTTAAGAGTGAGTAGATGGGGAGATTTTGAAGAGGGATATGATTCAGTGGGGAGAGGTGAGGATTTGTCTTGAAGAGGGAATCTTCAGGGGTAAAACAGATGATGGGGAGAGGCTGACCTAATACACTATCTTTACCTTTTCACAGTCAGCTGACAGTGAGGAGAGTCAAGTATGACAGGCAACACACTTTACAGTAAAAAATAATGTTCAGAATATGTAGTTTATCAGCCTTAAATTACAGATGGGGAACCAAAAGAACATGAACAATAATTATGATAAAAGAACAGAAAGACTATTAATGATGCTAGAAAATAAATGAAGACCGCTGATGACTGTGAGCGCAGCATGGGCAACATATACGGTAGAGATAGGTGGATCGATCGGAGTGAGAAGTGGAGGGTCAGACTAGTTATCCGCAGTCTGTCTGTCTCCTAATTGCTCCCATGGCTCAGCTTGTCAGAACAACAGCAGTAAAGTGAAGGACGCTCGTTGAGGACAGGGAGCGCAATTCGCCTTCTTTCTTCACTTTATCATTTTCAAGATGGAAATATCAAAGCCTGGCTTTTTCTTGGGCTCGTGTCTCCATTTCTATTGTGGCAGTATGAAGAGATATTGTCTGGTCATGAACCAAGCATGCTCTGCTAAACAGCAGGAATTCGTTCTTTGAAGATTACATTTGAATCCCACATATCATGGAAAAATTCAACAACAAAATACATAATTTGTAAAAATTGTTTCAAATCCCTGTTGCAAATTAAAATCATTTTCTGATCTGACAAAGCTATGGTTAAGGTTTGGGAAAGTCATGGTTTGGGTTAAAATTAGGAATGCACTGATAGACACCAGATCATTATCTGTACCGATGTTGACCTTCTCAATCAGATCAGGAATCTGCCAGCTTTGACCGATCCACACTAAATACAGTTTCTTTGTCTTTGTCTTTGTTTTTTGCAACCACAAGTGACACAAGAAGGAGGAGGTAAGTATAGCCAAAGACTGAATAATACATTTTTAGGTGACCAAAATGTTATAATTAACTTTCACAAACTGAAAACACATTGTGAAAGGGTTCACTTTGCCCTCATTTTGGTCCTGCAAATCAGTGCAATAGCCACCCTGGTCTGGTTTAAAAGAAAATTCAGCAACTCTTACAGCACTTTTATGGAGGTGGCTGCAGAGGACGTTCAAAGTATAGTACAAAGTATTTGTAAGTCATTCACCTCTGGGTGTGCACTATAGACTGTATATAAGAAGTGGACTTAGTCACCGGGACGTCACCAATTGGTTTGTGGACTATGGTTTTGAAGCATTGAGAATATATATATATACTTTTAGTGGTGTTTTGAAAAACTGGAAAGCACTCAACACAACTCAGCTATAGGCAACAGCCTGCATTGATTACAGGATACATGTGCCAGATATTTCTTCGTTCGAGTAACTTCAATAGTTCATGAGAAAATAGCAAAAAATTTCTTATCTTGCAATGTTAAGAAATCCTTTGAATATTGCTAAATCAGCAGGCACTAATTAGTTTTTCCTCCGGCAACGGCCTAATCCACTAAATTTTACTGAAATATCCACACAAGTTTTAGAGATATCCTGCTAGCTATCAAAACAAAAGACATAGATGATAATTATGTTCGCAGTCTGTTTCCAACCAGCCAATTATACCTAAAGAAACGGTGACTTGATTTGATCCCCTCACTAAGAATCTGGTACAACAGAATTGAATTAGATGGTGTTGTGATAAAGAAAAACAGAGGTAATTAGAAAACATCATGGACTGTTACCATTCCTATCCTGAGCTGACTGATACAGAACACTTAAACAAACCGGGCTGCATTATGAATATGTGTGCCAAGAGATTTAATGCTGTCAGACTGCGTTGGACCTGTTGGCCATCGATCTGGCTCAGAAATCCTTTTTAGCCTTGGCAACCCCTGACAACTGAGTTATTAAGTCCTACAATAGACTTTGGATGCAGCCGCCACCGCGTCCTTGTATAAAAACAAGACAGACGTACACATTTGATTCTCTCTTAGACCTTTGAGATAAAATAGAACGTGCAGAAATATCAGTTCCTTGTATACTGAATGGATAAGAGAGAGGATTTATACTGTATGGATATGTATTCACATCTGCTGATGTTGATAGGCAGACAGTGATTGAAGTCTGCTGTCCTTTGAGGTGCTGTTTGATATGGGATCTGAAACAAGAAGTAGAGCAGAACAGAATATATCTGGACTTATAAATCATCTCAAGTATCACTCAAACAGCAGCAGCAATGTCCGTCTCTCTTGTTATCTGTCTGCCTGCCTTTCTATCTGGCCCTGAAGATTGCGAGTTGTCTGTCCGCCTCTCTAAGTGTCTGTTGGCTGACACAGGGGACCTCTTTGCAGTGACAAATGACTCAGATTTGACTCGGCTTTGGGACGGCATGCTGCCGACCTAACCGGGACTGTGTTTGTGGTTCAGCGGAGCGTGAAGACGCACGTACGGCACCACCATGCTAGTTTTGATTTACAAAGTTTTATGATTTACATCCTCTTCCTGTCTGTTTTACACTGATAACTGATTTTCTTAAAGCCAACACAACCGTCATATTCAGCCGAGGCCTAAACAGAGCAATCGCAGCCTGAACCGATTCATAATTAAACAATGACAACTCAAAGTGTGTGTACTTCAAGTGTGTGTGTGCGCAAGCCAAGGCTCTAGGATCTAGGGATCACATCTGGCTAGTTCATTTTATCAGAAGCCAATTTTAAACAATAAGATGTCTGTGAATATCTGCCAATAGGAGTTGGCACTGTGAGTGTTAGAAATGTTGTAAAATGCTTCCGAGAACTGAATTTGATGAAAGCGTGTGAGCGTGCAGCCACGGATTGCTGGCTTGTTTCGACACGATGACGAGGGAGAAAAATAAATAGATGAAGAGGGTGAAAGGAGGCTAAATGGCAAACAAAAATATGGTGAAGGAGGAAAAATGTGATGGAGAGAGAAGGTATAATGCAGCAGAATTGAGAGGAGCGAAAGAGATGAAGATTAGCCAAACAACGATAAGTAGCCAGTAAGGTTGCCAGATTAAGAAACCCTCACCTCTGTTACCATTACTTACAAACTGCCTTCGGGCAAAACCACAGCTGCTGAGGTGCAGATGATGATAATAATAATGTAAGATGATAACTACATTCAAGTCAGCTCCGGACTTGTTAAAAATGAGTGTGTTCCAACTAATAATAGATAGATCTTAGACATATAGGCCTTAGGTTGTCTGTCCATAAATGTAGTCACATCTCCTTCAGTGTTACTGAAGAATCTGCAAGGAGCATGTATTGGCGTGTATACTTTTCATAGTCTCCCATAAGGTTCTTGTGAGCAAAGCTGTTTTATTTCATTAAAATTTCCTGACTGATATCTCTGAGTTCTTTTGAATGCAGCACATATCCACTGTGATATATGAGTATGAATGTAACCTATGACAGAGGTGACATATGACATTTTGACTACATTAATAGTGCTCTTAAATATGAAATATCTCAACAACTATTGAATGGATTGGCATGAAATATGGTACAAACATTCAAGTCCCCCTCAGTAGGAATTGTTATAACTTTAGTGAGCCTTTAAAACACCTTGAGCCCAACGGACCTAGTGTTTTTGTGAGATGTATGTTATTTGTAACATGGCTATATGGAAATAAATAGTGTTTTTGAGGTAAAACCAGTAAATGGTCAACATGTAAACAGTTAACACGGCCAAAACATGGAGACCGCCTGAGTATATATTTATAAATTCTATCATAAATGTTATATTTTAGTGTATTTTCATGAAATGTATAGTAGCAGTTGTAGTAAAGAGTAGTAGAATACATTCAGTTGCATCGTTATCCATGAGATCTTCGTTATAATGATGATATTGCCATTGAAATTTAGATTATATACTAGGCGAAGATAAAAAAAAAAAAAATGTCCTCGATTGCATCTCCATTTACTCTGGAATAGTAATAGAAATAGGTTTGCTTACAATTGATTTGTATTTCTTAGCTTCTTACCTTTCAAAGGAGACCAGAATAATGAATATACGCCTTATAGTTGAGGAGCTATTCCTGATTCATTTTGGGTATGTTATTTTAAGGATTTTTTTCCTAGAGGCAAGGGCTTAACAGGTTCATAATTTAACTACATAAGGTCAAATTTCCAAATTGTCCAGTACATTGGTTTATGACCAAATACCTGAAAAAACTTATGACACTCCCATCAACCTCAGCTGAACTTTGCTAAAGCTAAAATAATGAACACGGTAAACATTATACCTGCTATTAATCAGCATTTTAGCATCGTTATTGTGTGCAAGTTAGCATGCTGGCGTTAGCATTTAGCTCAAATATAGCCTCACTGAGGCATTAAAGTGGCTTTAGACTCTTAGTCTTGAAGGCTATATTAAATTATTAGTGGATAGTGGAAATCAGATTTTCCTCTCCACTTTCTATTACTGGAACCATATTCAGACATGTCTTTGTCACAAGATTACTTAGATTAAAGTAAACTGTGGTCATCTGTGTCTTCATGCAACAGGAAGTACAACAAATCTGAGATGCATTGGGGCATAAAATTCAAGTGAAAATCTGTTGAAACAACTCAAACAATTTGAATTATACAGTAGTTTTTAAATGCATAGATTTAAAAAATAGATGACCGGAGCAGGAGTCGATAACCGCATACATATTATGATCTCAGTATTCATAACACTCGCTGTACTCCAAGTACAGCAGAGGATTTTATACGCTGTTGCTCCCACACCAGCATCCGCCCTCTTCTTCCCCTCCCTCTGATGTTCTCCCTCCTTCAACAGCACACAAGGTTCGGAGTGTAACACTATTGCTGAAGGTAAATCAATTGCTCCCCCATTGCTCACTTGCGTGTGTGTGTGTGTGTTTGCGCATCAGTGTGGGTGTTTAACTGAGAGCGGTAGACGGCTATAAGCACTCCCTATAATGAGCGTACTTTTAGTTATCCATACAAAACAAGGAAGAACAATACGTGGAACAGGAGGCTGTGCGAGGTTTCGAACCACAGCAGTAATTACCTCCAACCTGACAAACAGTGGAGGACTACTGTGGAGGCGGTAGATTGCAGCAAAGCTTTTATCAGAAGGCGAAAGTGGAAGTAATAATGGGATAATTGTTTTGGACGATGGCTGCCTCTCCCGTCGCTACCTGCACAGGCCTGCTAACTTCTGTTGGCACCGAGCGGGTTCCACGTTCGGTTTGGCAGTCACGGCGCTGTCATGTGGTCAGTGTGTGTGTGCAGGATGAGGTTTGTGTTGGACTGTCTGTCCTAGGAGTGGGTGTGTGCACGTGGGTTTGAAGTGTGTGTATGCGGGGCGAGAACCGGCCAAGTACACCATGTTTTCTGGATAGCGAGCGAGCCAGAAACCAAGCAGGACAACACAAATTAAATCTCCCTTTCATCAATCTCTACACCTGCATCTCTCAATCCCTGCCCTACTGCGCCAGACTAATCCTTTCCTCTCGTCCAAGTCCTCATTTTCAGGGATGCTCTTCATGGCATTTTCTTTTTTTATCGGAAAGTCTGCAGTTGAGCGTGGTGGCAAAAATTGATGAGAAAGAGAATAGATGTTTTGCAGCAAAGGTCGTGAGCTGCATTTAAAAATCAAAAACACTGCAAATACCACAACACAGCACCTTTCCTCCATCTTCAATTTAATCCTTCTTATTGAATGCCAAACAATATTGAGATTTTGAGGTCTTTCTAAATATATTTGCTGCTGCAAATTAGTAGTATATGGACATAATTTTTTGGATAAGACAGGGTTAAATCTGGTTATTACGAATTGTGACTAAAATATTAGTGTATAATTAACTTTTAACAACAGAACATTTAGAGCCAATATAAAGGTGAATTCTAAACGTCACTAGAAAGTTAATCAATAAAAACAGCATAAACCTCAATACAAATACATTAAAATAATAAAGCTGAAATGAGGAAAACTTATCATACAACGTTCGAATGATATAGGAAGACTTATTCTTCCTTTTTCATGCGTTTTCCTACGGATATCAAGCAACATGTGTTAATTTCCGCTCATTAAATGCATACAGTCTTTTCAAAATAAACTTCCGTCTTCACAGGAAACAACTTGGTTAGGTTTAAGCAACAGAACTACTTGGTTAGGTTTAGGAAAAGATCATGGTTTGGGTTAAAATAACGGAAGTGGTGTTACTTAAGTATAGAAGTTACGTGACAAATAAATCAACGTTGACTTCTGGTTTCACACGGGGTACGAACGCCGGACTCCTGGGCTAAAGTCCGGTGTTTTTTGTCCCACCCATCCACCTCCATGTCTTTCGTCACTCTTTATACTTCCTGGTTCACAATTACAAATGGATTTTGTGGGGTATATATGAATTACAGAGCATTACTTTTCATAGGTATAGCTACGAACGGAGTATGAGAACAACAAATATATAACAATGCAGCCTAAACCTATAATAAATTATATTATACTATAATAAACATTAAATTAAGTAGTGTGTGGTGGGGGCAAGTCCACACTAACATTATTTTTTTTAATAATTAAAATCAACTGTCTTCAGTGGCTAATTCTTTATGTATTAACATATGTATTAATTTATTTTTAATTTACTGGTATCCTTTTTATCCGTCAATGTGACGCAAGCAAGCAGAAGAGGTTTTGCAAACAGACTGAACTCCATCTCACTGAGACCTCGCCAGGTTCAGTTTGCACGACATGCAGTGAAATTCAGTAGCTGGTAGCTTGTAGCTTCATTAATGAGGAGGGGGGGACATGCCCTCCTCGGTTTGTTCATGGAACAAAACAACTACAGGGAGTACGCTGTATCTCAGGTCTGCTGGGAGTAATCAGAATGACAGACACAGAGAGGGAGGGAGGCGGGTAAAAGGCAGGAGGCGAGGGACAGAACGAGAGTCGGAGGGAGGGAAGAGGGAGGGGACTGGGACACGGTAAGCGATGACACATGAACCTGGTCTAAAGGGAAGAATCTTTGGGAAATAGAGAGAGATGAAGGGAGGAGGGAATGGATGAGAGAGGCGAGGAGAGATGGCAGGGAGGAGGGAGCTCTTGTGAGAATCCATCATTGAATATCTGCTCTTTTGCCCTGTATACTTCCACCAAATTATAACTGTATTTTATATTCTTGATGCTTTATTCTTTAGGCATAATGGATTCTGGACATGTCCCACTCTTATTTCTGTTTTGCTTTCCATGCAGAAGGATCACTCTGTGCTCACACTAACACAGCCATGGCCATGTGTGTCACTGTAGATTAAAAGCTGCAAGTAAACGCTATTTTTTATAAAAAAGAAATAAAAAACAAGCCGCACAGAATTTCAAAATAAAGCACTTTAAATCAAAAAGGAAAAAAGCAATGCAGTAGGCAAAATCGTGAGAAGGGAGGAAAGAAAGCAGCGGCAGGAAAGGAGAGAGAAGTGGAGAAAAGGCTGGAGAGTGGTAAGCAGGAGCGAGGCGGTGAGGGAGAGCAGATTAGAGAGCATTTTACACTCTGAGCTCTTCATCCATCAACACAATCTGCAAAGCTTTGAAGAGAGAGAAGAGATGTGCAAGCTTTTCATCCAGAAATGTTTGCTCTGCACTGCACAGCACGCTGTGTGTGTGTGTGTGTGGTTGTGTGTGGACATGCCTGTGTGCCTGCAGAATCAGCTGTCAGTCAAGCGAAGCAAGCCGTTCAGCCGAGCGCCCCAAAAACCAACCGACATCGTACAAAATCACACAGACCGAAATGCATTTCTGCCTAACAAAAGCTGATGCGTTGTGGCAAGCAAGAGATGACAGTAAAGTCTGTTGCAATATTTTGGAGAAACTCTGATGAGTTGGCTCAGCAATGCTGCACGGCAAAGTGGACATTTTTGACACTGTGTCCCCTACGGCAAGTGTCACACATCCACAAGTGTATCCTTGAGTATTCCACAGATTCACCGTTGCACTCCTACGCTATAACATTTTCAGACTCTCGATGGATTGTTTAAAAAGAAAAAGATCAAAATCGATGCACAAGAACCAGAGATGTTGTCGTTTTTATTCCACGTATTCTTCATTGTCAAAACCAGGCACCTACATTACCCACAATGCAACTCCACCAATGACGGTTTGGTCTGAGGTTCGGGTGTCTTATCCATGTAACACAGCTAATGTAGCCTTTACCATTTAACCTATTAAAATTCAATCTAATGTAAAGCACTGAACACCTCCCTCCTCTTATACATCATGAGATGTTAGACACTAATCAACTGTCCTTTATATATTTCTGGCGGTATTAGGCCTTTGTGGCAACATTAAAAATCAATGTGTATGTATGTGTATCATGAAGTACCGCAATTGTTCAGGTATTAAATTCATTAAATTAGTCAAAAACAGACATTCCCATCATGGGTAGTGCATGTATAAAACCTTTTCCCAATTGAATTTCAATTGAATCATGCTATTGTATGGATCAATATTGTGATTTGACCCTTTATACATCTGTGTAACACTTTCTATGACGCCCATACATATGCATTATAAACATACTTTTAATATAATAATCTGCTTATATCACTCTATAATCATAGTCATAAGGATTCATAAATATTCATAATGCTTTATAACAATAATCATATATTATAAAGCACTTTATTATGACTTAAAAGGTCAAGTATCATGATACTTCATTATTGCCGGTCACTGAAATTTTTTTGCAAGGAGAAAATTTCCATTGTTGTCATACATTATCTTTTTATAATGCATTATAATGTGATTTTAAGTTACTCTAAATGGTCATTGTTTGTTTTAAATAACGTAAAAATATAAATTTACAAAGTTTTGTGTGTTGCTCTTGCATAGATTTAAATAAAGATAAAGAAAGATTTCAACTTTTTTTTTTTTTTACTTAAAGCAAACAATGGCCATTTAGAATAACTTATAATCACATTATAATGCATGTATAACAGTGATAATAATGCATTATAAAAAAGATTATAATGTATTACAACAATGGAAATTATAATACACTATGATACTTGCAAAACAAAAATGAAGTATGATGTTCCTTGACCTTTTAAGTCACTACAAAATGCTGTGTTCCGATTATTGTTATAATGCGTTGTGAATATTTATGAGTTTTTATAACTATGATTTATACAGTGCTATAAGCAGATTATAATGCATTATAAGTATGTTTATAGTGCATTATAGACATGGGCGTCGCAGAAAGTGTATCCGATGTCTGCATATGAAATCAGTAAGGGACTGCAGGACTTCATGGACAAAACAGATATTTTCTCTACCTAGAGGATTCCTGACATGCTTGTCCACCGATGCTGCCATTTCCAAAACACCGAGCTCATTGCTTCACTTTGGAGTGCTGTAGAAGCTCGAGTGATGCAGTTTTCTACTTAACCTTGGCAGCATGCTTTGACATGGCTTCAGTGTGTTAATATAGCGTGTTTGTGTGTGTGTGCATGTAAGCACACTGTCTCATCCAGACAGATTTCACAGCCTCTTTTAGTGCCCGAGATCTCATTCTGTTCTCTTCCGCTTTGAAGGACCTTTCAGGCCGGTGTTACACCTCTCTTTTACACACACACCTACACTTAGACATTTGCACACCTCCGCTTGCACACTTTCTCTCCCTCCTCTCTCTCTCTCTCTCGCTCTCGCTCTCGCTCTCAGTCAGGGTTGCCATGGAGGGAGGTTTTCTTTGCTGCCATGACAACGTGAATTCTCTTTGGTCTCCCCTAACGACAGAAGAATGGAACAGACAGTGCCTGGGTGATGTAGATGTTTTTGGACTGGTAGCTCCGTGATTCACACACACAGCCGAAGTCACCTGTCCTACTCTTTACCAGAGAAGAGTAGTGTTGGAAGAAGTACTCAGCTCCTTTACTTAAGTAAAAGTAGTAAAACGTAATATGTAAAAATACCCCAGCTAAAAGTCCGACATTCAAAATCCTACTTAAAGGTCCCATATTATTGTAAAAAGTGAGATTTTCATGTCTTTTTTTTTTTATCTAAAGCAGGTTTAAGTGCTATATATAAATACTGTGAAAGTATCGAAACGCTCCATCCATGGAGAAATACACACAGCCCGTATTCATAAACTAAAACATCCATCAGGATTTCTGTCCATTTGTGATGTCACAAATATACAATATTAAAATCACAGTTTTAAACATAAACATTCTAAATGTGTCGCAGGCTTCGTTAGAAATCGCATACTATGCACTACATACTTAATATGTGTACTATCATTCAATGTACTTTTGTGTGATTAAACGGTAGTATGTATCTTTTCGGACGCACTGAGCAGTAATTTATGTCGTCACTTCCTGAGAGCCTCTTTGCCAGCTGTAGACATGTAACCATGGTAACCAGTATCATCCTCATGTGACCGACACGACGGTTTGTGAGAAACAAGGTCTGAATTAATTTAAAATATATATTACGCCTAGCAAAGTGAAATATTTTACTAACAGTTAAATTGAAGCGTTATCTTTACAGAGCTGTCCGTCAACGTCCGTTATGAATGTTGTCGTCACTACTGCATTGTATTGTGGGATATTCATGCCGCCATAGCATACTATAATGTTTCACCGTTAAAAGCATGTAATTAGCATACTATTGGTTTCATACTAAGGTTTCAGACATACTAAAAAATCTCACATACTGTTTTAGCGTACTAAATAGTATGTTAGTATGGAATTTCGGACACAACTCCAGTGTATTTCCGGTTGCAGTGTATGTGAATGGCATCAGCTGACAGGAAGTAAACATGGACCCAAGCTGTTGCCTGTTGCAGTTCTGCTGCAATTCCATTGAAATGAGCTAAAACAGAGCGTTTCAGACAGAGGGTAATAACAGGCATATTCAGGCAGATAGTATGAGGAAAATAAAGCCTTTTTCTTAACATTACAGCATGTAAACATGTTCTAGTTGAAACACAAAATACAAGCATGAACCTGAAAATGAGCACGATAAGGGACCTTTAAGTAAAAGTGCTACTTCCTGTCCTGCATGAGATGATCAATATCGTTACCAATTCTTCCATCCTTCTGAGTATTTACATAGCAAATTGTCTGAGTCAATTGCAGGTGTATTTCTAAACCAAACCGGCAGTTCAACCTGGTCACACTGATTTAATTGTGGGAAGCCAAGGGGGGGAAATGTCAGATGAATAAATCAACCCACACACTGGTAATGTTCTACTTGGACTATATTTACATTATATTATCAGTTCATTCATCACAAGTTTACAATTAATTCTTACCTTAAGTCTCTCAGACACCCCGTCAGTAAAGCTGATGGTGAACTCCTCCACCTTGGGAACCTTCAGCCTCTTCTTCTCTGTCTGGTACTCCGTGCGAGTTTTCACCACCACCTGGAGGAGGGAGATAAACCGTAAAAGCAGTTGAATACTCCAGGATGCTGAAGGCAATGATTGGATCGATGTTATTGTACGAGGGGACGAGTCAAGTCACATTTTTAAAAAGTCACCACAAAGGTCTTACTGTAACTTAACTTAACTTAAAACACACTAAAAGACCACCGTGTTAGAAAACAAGATGCAGAAGCACATAAATGACACATGAGAAGATCACTGCACTCTCGACACAATGCCAAGGTGCTAGAAGAAAATCAGATGTACTGTATGTCGGGCATCACCAGATGGCGGCCATGCCGGATCGAGTGACAGTTCTATTCGAACCTGTGACAAATTTTGGATGAATTAATGAGAATAAATAATAATCTAGGGCTTTGATGGTCACAGCTAATCCAGTTAATATGGCAATAGCTTCAATTGAGCCGATCAAATCGATTGTTTACCGTGCGTCAACAGTCTAACCAAAGTAGCACCTCACACCATGACAATGTTTGGATCGACTTGTAGTTTTCTTCCTAATATATTATAATACTGTAGCAGTGAATTCATCGCTTTTACTTTGGCATAGGATCAAACCTCGGCTTCAGAACATAAATTACACCCAACGCCCAACACAGCTAGAAACCATCCTACAGCAAACACTGGTGCCAAGCATCTGCTAGAACTCTACTGTATTTTAATAAGGTCGGTGCCCAGAATTCAAGACCCTCAGTCCAAAGGGACAACACTGTGCTTTGTGCCGGCAGCTAGATGGGGAAAAAAAGAGCCAGGGCAGTACAGCCCTGCCCCAGTACTGTCAGTCTAACACTCCTCAAGCAAACCGGTTTAGAGGGATGAGAGGGACACAGGGAAAAGAGACAGAGTGAAACTCCCAAACTCTTAGACTTGTCTACTTTTCACTTGTGTTGTTATAATTCACCTTAGTTTTCTCTTTTTCAGCAATTAACTTGAATAGTACAATGTTGTCATTATTAACGATGGGAATAATGGACTACAGAACTAAGATCCAGATTTTGATATAACGTAATATCCTTTAGTTCTGCTCATTGGTCATCAGTGAACACCAGGTGGACACTATATGCGTGTACTCATATAGTCTCACCTGAATAATCGTTTTAAAGATACTATGAGGAACTTTTTACCTGGTTATGAAACAGTCTCAATTTAAAACCGATGCCTCTATATGACCTACATAAGTTAACGAGACGATTTGCTATTTTTATATAGTTATTTTTAATACTTGTCATCGGTGCCACCGGGTCCAATTCCAGCGAAATCAGACAAAATCACGCAGGTTCTGCTGGAGGTCTAGGCACGGGAGAACCAGAACCAGGACTGAGTGAGGCAGACTGTCAGACCCTACTGCAGTAAAATGTGAGGCTTTCTAAAGGGACTCTTGTGCTCTATAACATTACCACTTTTGTCCGCAGGGATCACCAAAATCAACACAAAATGAAAGTTCCTCATAGTAGCTTTAAGATTTTGCTTTTCCTCACATACACTTTTCCTAATTTTGATGCAACAGGTCAGTCTGTAAGTACATTTTGTATAGAACTAAAACTATGCATACATTGTGACCACTAGCCCTGGTAAGCACATAACAGAGTGATGAACTTATACAGCAGAATTATTCATTCTCTTCAACAACAGAATTAATAAATCAGGAGGATTTTTTTTTCATATCTAACATTAAATATCTGGGTTGTTCTCTTAATTCGTAATCCTTAATCCTTTTGTGGCACTGAATTAATTGAACAAAAGAATCGCTCTTTACCAGGTTTCACCTTCTCACTGCATTTACTAAAAAGAGAAAGTGTCCCTACTGTTTTGTGCATTCACTGTATATTAATGTGCACAAGAGGACGGGGCAGATAGAGAGACGGTGGACAAATGACAAGGCGGAGGAGAGGTGGAGGAAGAGAAAGAGAACAATGTCTCTGTGTCCTTGTGGCTAATTGCGCTGCTTCAGAGCGGCTCTCCTTCACTTTGAGACAAAGCCAGAAACTGCTGTGCTCACAAACTGGCTCCACTATCTGAATAACAAAGCCGTCAGTTGGCTCTAGAAAGCCCTTATCTAAGAGTTGAAGGCCGCAGTAGGTGCACTGAATACATTGCGTTTGATTGGACCCCTGGGGCTGCAGAGCCTTGTGGCCTTCAGTGCAGCAACACCAGACGTCATAGTCCTAACTAATGTCTCAATTTTGCCTCAACTCTCTCTTTCTCTGACTCATTTCACAATAACAGGCTCAGGGCCTCCAGGTTCAAACACAGCAGCGCTTCATGTTGCTTCATTACTCTCTCCCCTCCTGTACCTCTCACTCCTTTCTTTCACATTACCTAATGACGTGGCTATCAATCAATGTTGCCTCATTTGCACAGCCCTGTAGCTATCAGCAGCAGCTAGGAATCTACTAAACAAAGTGCCACCTTCTCTAGTTAGACAGGTCCAAATACTCTGTGGGAAACCATTCATTTAGGGACAATTAAATGTCGTTTGACAAAGCTTGATGTAAAAAAAAAACATATGAATGATGCAGCCATGAACAGTCATGATAGGATTGATGAAAAGGTAATTACAACTTGTTTGCTTATTATTCCACAGAGGTAGCAGCTCATTTTTCATTTTGTGATTTTATTGTGGTCATGTGTGGTTTTGTTTTTTAGCCAGTGGCTCTAGGGATAGCAATGTTGGTCAGTCAGATGAAATATCTTAATAAGTGTTGGGTGGGTTTGCTGTGAAATGTTGTACAGATATTCGTGATTCCCAGAAGATCCTCCAAGAACCAAAATCCCAAATGACTTTGGTGATCCCCTGGCTTTTCCTCTGGCACTACCAGCAGACTGACACATTTTGGTTCAGAGTCACTCTTGACAACTATTGGATGGATTTTCATGAAAGTTGGCACAAACAGTGATATTCCCAACAGGATGAATTGGATAACACTTTATAATACAGCCTGCGATTAACCGTGTCATTTTGTTGCACGAATCCTGTACCAATAAAACACTTCCCAGTTCCTACTGGTACTTAAATGCCCTGGCAGTCTCAGCTATACTGTATATCTAGAACAGTTTTTTGTTGGTACAGGCCTACCTAATAATTGCCATGAGCAAACAGCAAAAGTATGTGCTTTTATTGTACTTGAACTAGAGTACAACTGTACTTGTACTTGCACCTACACTGGACCTAAATCGCCTATATGCAGCCTAATACCCTTTAACCTGTTACAACCCCTATAAGTATGTAGTTATACTTCATTGTCCCTCATTATTCCAAGATTTGTAGCCCTTTTCTTCAAGCTTTCTACCCCAAAAACTGTATCCCATGGGTACCAAGTACTTACACAAATCTATTTCCCCTTTTCTCTAAAATGCCCATTTGTTTTTACTATTTTGTTCCCCATAGTCTTGTGTTCTTCTGCTTAGGGCTGGTCTATATATAATAGATACAATACCAGTACCTTTAAAGTGATACCGGTACCGAAACCACCCTACTTCACTCCATTTCCCCGTAAGGTTAACACTCTTCGATCTGTCAGCATTGTTGCCGTTGACACTGCAGGCTGTATTATAAAGTGTTACCATGAATTGTTTGGTGTTTGACTTTTCAATTAAACTTTCATCCAACTTCCAATTTGGTTTTCTTTAAAACAAGCCTCACACATTGACTGTAGACATATTTTAAATTAAATCAATTCCCTTAATGTGACATTTGAATATGTCCATAAAACTGACAGAGACTTCTACATCAGTAACAGGAAGGTAAATGAGTCCAGCAAATACAGAAGCACAGCCTCTGCTGCAATTTCCTTTGAGAATCTATTTACAGATATTCAATTAGTCATGTATATCTTATGCAAATGTCTTGATTCACTGTGACCTTTTAATATCTCCATGACTGACATGGAGTCACTTTTAGATCTGTAACAGAGCTCCAATTTATTTCTGTGTGGTGAAATAACTGCTGCCTCGCAGGATGTGTTTGAAGCAAACAGGACGTGATACGTGTTTATTAAAAAAAGGACTTTTTAAGCTTTCATTTTTATATTTGAGTGAATGAATAAAAGAATGAAAGACACATGAAGAAGTAGAGACAGGTAGATATCAGAAACAGCAGTTTTAGCTTGTCTGTCTCTCTCTCTTTCTCTCTCCCTCTCTCTTTCTCTCCATCCAATCTCCAATCACAGTATTTTTTTTCAAATTTGATATTCTCTGTGGAAGACCCGTCAAAACTTTCTTTTCTCCCTGTCTTCCGCAGTATGTTATTCCTCAGGCCTGTTATCACTATGATTGCTGTTTTATTTTCTCATCCCCAAACACTGAGCCGCGACTGAGTTGGTCTTTGGTGAAGTTTCAATGTGGAAAGCAGCTGCAGACACTTTTCTTGACATGTTTGATTCCTTGTGAATAAAACAGTGGAAGAAATCCATATGAAAAGCAGGAGGGAGCCATCCTTGTGGCAGCTGTATTGGTACAACATGAGTTGTACTGACAGGATGAAGTGATGATATAATCAAAGGTGATAAATGTTTAATCAGCTCCTCTTTTAGAGTTTGGATATTTGGTTGATTTGAGTTAGACACCCCTGCAGACACAAAACACAAATGAAAAGTGATTCTAAAATAAGATGTGTACCACGTGGAATCCTGTTCTTACATGGATCTGGATAGAAACGTAAAATATAGGTTTTCAAAGACCTTTACGTACAAAGTAATATGACTTCAGAGGATTACCTCTATTTCCATTAATATTGAGTTAGCCATACCTCATACACTCCTGATCTGAAGCTGTAACATGGCGAACTTGCTAGCAAACAGTTGCCTATTTACACATCCAGCAGGTGAAGAGCAACATCAACATTCATTTGGAGTCACGTTTTTGGCTACCTGACATATGTAAGCTCAATATTCACAACACTCATTATAGCTCCGTTTTTGGTCTCCACCAACCCAAAATGAGGCAAATATTAGGCTTGCTGCCGTAGTCAGTGTTACCGGTGTTACACGGTGTTCGGGCACACACCGATTACATTACTTGCACACCGCCCCACGCTACAAACTGAAAGTGAAAGTGTCAACTTCATACAATGTCTCAGCACAGAGTAGCAGTAGTCAGATATCACACACACGGGACGAGATAGGGGCTGACAGACAAGACGATGGCGGAGGATTTGGTGTCAAAGCGAAAAACAAAAGCGTAGTATATATGGCTCTTAAGCCTCAACTAGTTGCTAACTGTGTCTGTCTGGCATTTGGTGTTGGAGAGGTAGCGTATAGTGAGTTTTTAGAGCTGAAAGATGTATTAGCTGAAAGATGCTATTAGGCTCAGTAGAGCTGAAGAGAACTGCAGAGCTAGATGATGACTATCTGTGGGTTCGTCACTCCGAGCAACACTTTTCACAGACATGGAGTGTTTTCATCTGTTGTTAAAATAAAAATATTGATTATAGCAGCTTAAAAATGAAAACCTACAAGAAAAAAACCATTGGGCTCCCTCCTGCACTGTTCTCTCAGAGCGAGCACTGCTGGTTCTGTCCAACCAGGAAAGTAAGAGCAGTTATTTGCATTCCTCTGGCATCAGAGGTGTAAATCGATCTCTATCTACACAGCTAAAATAAAAACCAGCACAGCTCAGAGTCCTGAGGAGCAGGACTGAAAACCACTGGTCATCAAACCAACAGGCAGCACTGCGGTACTGTTGGATTACAGTAAATGAGTATGAAATATATACATAAAAGCAACAATGACTATTGAAGGCACAATATGCATGCATGTTTTGCATTACTTAAAATACAAATATATATTTTTATTTACCTTGTTGCAGTTAGTTCCTTCTATTTTTGAAGACGTGATGTATATTTTTTCACTATTTTCTGACATTTCATAGACCAAACAATTAGCAGCTAATCAAAAAATATTGTTAATTTTAGCCCTTATTCATTTATAGAACTGGGGATTTAACTAGGGCTGTCAATCAATTAAAATATTTAATTGCGATTAATCGCATGATTGTCCATAGTTAATCGAAATTAATCGCAAGTTAATCACACATTTTTTTATCTGTTCAAAATGAACCTTAAAGGGAGATTTGTCAAATATTAAATACTCTTATCAACATGGGAGTGGGCAAATATGCTGCTTTATGCAAATGTATGTATACCCATAGAACCCATTTTCATTCACATATCTTGAGGTCAGAGGTCAAGGGACCCCTTTGAAAAATTTAGTGCAAGTTGGAGCGTTATTTAACCTCCTTCCCGACAAGCTAGTATGACATGGTTGGTACCAATGGATTCCTGAGGTTTTTTAGTTTTAAACATTTAAAACCTGTTACTTACATTTTTACCTGTTGATAAAGCCTGACCTTTAATTTAAGCAAAAACTAATCTATAACAGGCTCTATCAGTGTGCAGGCTTTCCTTTTCCTTAACATGCTATTGAGTCATTACTATAGTTCATTTGGTAGCCTTCAGAAGTCACAGCTACTCTCACCGCCTCTGTGCACAGCCAGCCAGCCAGACACAATTCAAAATAGGTTAGGGCCTATGTATAATTTGTGATCATTTGTCAAATTAAACTTGGATGCTGGCTCATCTTACGAGGCCACACATCATCACAGCACATAAGGAATCATTCATCGACGTGTTACTGATTTAACATTGCTGACTGAGGATTGCTGCTCCCAGGAATTCCTCCCTAATTCATGAGGCTAAGAACACACAGACGTAAAGAATGAATGAGACTTAAAAGCTTCTCCGGAGGAACCGAGGAGAGAAACAAGAAAAGGATGAGTATTAAGGGGAACATGTTGAACAGGAAGAGAGAATGATTATAAGTCTGCCATAGCCTTTGAAGCAGGTCTCTGTATCCGAGCTTTGTTCTCAGAGAAAAGACACACGGAAAGAAAAGATCTGTTTGTCTTTTCAGTCAGGGAGTTTCTCCATCCTCCTCTGGTTGTTGTTTTCAAACCAGCAATCCAATCAAGATATTGGTGACCCAGCAGTGGCTGTGACGCGTCCCTGCCCAGATGGAATCAAATCTAATACCTCTCTAATGCCTCAGCCTCTGTGTGCGTCCGTACGTGTATGAACTTCACTGTGACTGCACCTCACCCCTGCAAATATCCGCGGGTAACCCCGTAGCCGGAGAGGTCACGCAGTCATCAGGCAGGATCAGGGTGAAAACAGCTCAGGTCGTATTTATAAAGCTGCTCCGAACCGCACGGCTGATCTGGGGTGCTAGTCAGGTCACATGACCCAATAAATCTCGCTTTAGCTTTAAAGGACAGAGAGAACAAAGCTGGTCACAGGTCAGATTCTGAACGGTTCATAAAAGCTGATTATGACCTCTGTCTGGGTGGGGCGGGATGGCAAAAACAACAACCTTAAATTCAGTGAGATTAAATTTTAAAAAAAATTATCTCAAAGATATTATTCGTCAACCATATTTTTAGGTTTAGAGATAGAAATCCACACAAGTATGGCTTCCTACAAAATTGCCATTGTCCTTAAAGCAGCTATAGTCAGTATTATTAAAAATGTACAGTATGACAATGTGAAAGGAGTCGCTCTTAGTGATGAACCTACAGAGAATTATCCCTTGAATATGCAGCTCCCCATCGGCTTTATGGAGCGTAATAGTGAGTTTCAGCTCATTGTTTAGCGGTCTGGCTCGTACCTTTACTGTTTGGGTAATATTGGACTTACAGTACATCTGTCAGGTGGCCGGAAACACAACTCCAAATGAATGATAATGTTGCTCTCTATCTACTGGATGTGTAAATTAGAGCCCAACCAACATATCGGCCAGGCCGATATATCGGCCAATCTTAGCAGATATATCATAGTGGCGTATATGTCAGCCGATAAATGACAAGAAATTGAAGTACAGAAATTCCATGGTTTGTCCATCAGAGATTAGTAGCAGGTATATTTTCCAACTGTAAAATATAAACTGTAAAATTAATATCTGCCAACATATCATTATTGGATTTTTTTAAACTCTCAAATATTGATATCATCTTAAAAAATGTATCGGTAGGGTTATGGTATAAATTGTTTGCTAACAAGTTCGCCATATCAACGTAAAAGATGATGACATGTCAATGTTGTGGTGTTCACAATGTGATTCCAGGGACCAACAAAAAAACTGTTTTTGCATTTTTAGGGATATTAACTTTAAAGCAGGAGTAGTAAAGCAAAGTAATGGTGAAAACTGGCCTCAAAAGGACAACAAAAATACTTCTACATGGTATTTTAAAGGTAGAGATAAGTGTGATCTGATCATGCACATATACAGTACGAAGTACAGAGGGAAGAATTCCCAATAAATGGACTGTGATATAGCCATCATCAACACCTCCCACGCTCTCATGTCTAATTACAGATTTCATTATTATTTCTTCTGGCCTCTGTTGCATTCATGCTTCACTTTTCAAGAAGATAAAACGCTCACACTTACAGCTGGAGACAAATTCAAAGATTTAGCATCAAATTGACCTTTACAGCTCCGACACAGCCCCATGTAAAAACAAATGGACCCATCTGCATTTGCATAATGATTTATAAGTGAGAAGTACAAATCCATTTTTTGCTTAATGTCTGTACAGTGTGGACAAGTTAAACCAGCTTATGCAGCGGCAGAACTAACAATATCTCCGTTCTGTTAGCGAGTGAGCAGCATACAAAATCTGCATCAGCTGTCAGCCAAGTGTATCCAGACGCAACAAGCAAGAGCAATCTTTGTGCCTGCGTCTCTCGAGGCATGTAAAAAATTCACTGATCAACAAAACAGCAAGCTTTCTTCTGTGACCTCTTTTCCTTTCAAATGTCAACGACAATAACCCGCTGGTATAACGCAGGAGCTCATACTCCACCCAGCTTATTCTCTCTCTCTCTCTCTACCTGATCGGGAAATCAGTAAAACACACTTGAGCAATCACACATGCGTGTGCTATGATGGCAGCTTCAATTACGGCACCTAGTGATGTTCTCGAGTCTAGAGGGACTGATTTAATCAATGTAAAATGTCTGACGGCTCTATGAATGTCATGTTACGAACTAGAGGCTACTGACAGAAACGACTTGTCACTCACGCACACACATGCCTGTATTGTACACACACACACACACAGGAGGGCAAGCATACCTGTGTGTTCTGCTGTGTGGGTGTGTGTGTGCAGTGAATGACAAGTCAGTTAACAGGTATATGAAATGGAAAGTGATTGTGCCTCCCTCAGCAGAATACAGAGCAAGGGTTCAGGCTGTACCGTTTGTTTCTGTCTGCAGCAGCACGAATGGACGTCCATTTTTGGGATTATGTTTGGGGAGTTTTCTGAGAATTCTCAACAATAAAACCATTTGAAGAGATTGAACCCAAAATAGATGAATTGTGATGTTTTTTAAAGGCCAGGCAGCAGGTAACTTGGGTCCATAGTTCTTGTTTGGACACGATGCTATAAAAGGCTTTTGCCCTCTTAAAGTTTGCGGTATTTTAAAGGCCCCACAAATTCATATGATGCTTTTCCTTTTACTCCATGGATCTCTCCAAAGTATTTTATTTAAGGAGAGAAAGTCTTGACTTTATCTTTCATTTTTTATGATGGGCATAAGGGTGGAATTTCTTTTTTTAAATTTGATGTAGGGCTGCAACTCAAGCTAATTTTCATATAATATTTAAAGAATAGTTTGACCTGTTAGGAAATTTATCACCTTCTTGTCAAGAGATGACTTTGCCAAGTCCGTCTCTAGCTCTCCCGTTAGCTCCGATCTCTTTAAACATTCATGTTCAGCTCCATCGGGGCCGTTTGAATGTATTTAACATAAATGTCAGTATATGGGTGCTCTACAGTTGTAGCGTCGGCCGTTTTGAACATCAAAATGCGAACGACGGCTGGCTTGACCGCACGTTACCGTAATGCGATAACGTTTCCTGTCCATGACAGAGTTAGCATGCAGCTTTAGCCGTGATTTCTAGCTCTGCTTTTCCTGGCAATGTGTGAAACCTAAATTGTTTCCATACTTTACTGTATGTGTAGTGTTTACCACTTTGGATTTAATATGTGAGGGTGCAGGTCATATCCACGTGGAACCTCCGACATTTTCTACTTTTTTCGTTTCGGCCGGCTACAGTTTGTTTTGGTTGACGGATACGGAACAGATATGACGTCACGTTACTCAGGCTACAACAATAAAAGCAGTAACTTCCTTCCTTTTACCTCCGCATAGACTCAAATGAAGCAAATATATCGATTCTGGCATTCAAAAATCTATTTAAAAATTTAAATATCACGATACATAGGTAAATCCATTTTTTTCCCCCTCCGCTACTAATTTCTAATTTTCCAAAGAAACTAGAGGCATTACTGACTGTTAACGAAGTATAACCGAAAGGCCAATTCTGAGGGTACAAGGTGGCAGAGAGGTTTAGATGTGGGTTGTTTGACATGAATATCAAGTAGCCAATTCCTGTTTAAAACTGGATCGATTGTCCTATTAGACTCCAGTTCAAAGCCCTATGAGGATGAGTGTATTGGTTTAAACAATGTTGTATGTCAATAACCCTTCTGATACCTAATAAATTAGTTAACTAACTGGTGCAACGATTCTACGAGCTCTATAATAAGTAATCGATCAGAAAGCTCATGGTAGAAAATATGGATTCATGCAGCTGCAAAATGAAATCATCACACTGTCACTGTTGTCTTGAAACGAGCCAAACACCGTCATTACACAATTGATGCATATAATCATACAGCTTTCATATGAGCTTGCCTGTTAATTCCATTAATTTTTTATATAATAAGCAATCAGTGCAGCTCTCTGTCCCGACCCCCATAGAAAACACCAATCAGGCTCTCCACGTTGCGCTTGCCACCATGGTAACTGGATTAACGAGAGCTGCGGTGCAGTTACTATGGGATGTCGAGATGATAAATGACAGTCTGTCTGGCACCAAATCTGTCTCCTAATCTCGGCTGGAAAACAAAGGGACACGGCTGGGGGACAGCTGACATGAATGAATTTGTGAATGAATGAAAGTGTGTGTGGTGGGGGGATGGGGGGGTTAGGTCAAAAACATTGACTTAATAGAAACATTTAGATGCAAAACTCTCTTTCTTTTACACACACTCACACACACAAACACACACACACAGAATCCAGGCCGCAGTCTCTCTCTCTCTCACCTTGTCAGGTGCTTGGCTCTGGAGGCTGCCCACATCCAATGGAGTGATGAGGGGCACATTCTGAAAGCCGTCCTCCACGCTCACAGGTTTGGCCCCTTTGTCTTGAAGATTACTCCCCAGTTTCACCATCTTTCACCGCCCTTAGATATATTCCCTTTTTATTTCCCTGAAGACTGCTCCTGAATAGAGGAGGTGTTGAGAGAAAAGGATGGTTTTTACCTCACAGCCTCTTTCAGGTCAATGAAACCATGGGCAGACAGGCTATTTGATGGAGAAGGGTATAACAGGAGATTAAATTATTGAGAATGTAACTTAATTGTAGCCTTACAGTACACAATACATGAGTAAATGTTATCAAATTATTATTATTATTTTTACAAAACACTCCAAAAAAAGCACATTTTGTTTGCAATATCTCAGACTATATTTACCATAAACCAAAGAAGGGGAAAACTCAGCCAATTGCCATCTTTCCCACGTTTCTACATCATAAAAACAACAATGTGTATCACCCCCCAAAAAAGCAGTAAAAAGCATTAACTTACAAGCTGATCGTCCTTGTCCGACCGTCTCCTCTGTGCTGCGGCAGTGTTTGTGTCTGAAGCGCAGATGATGAGGAGCAGGTGAAGCTGGAGGCTGGTGTTGATGCTGATGCTGCGGTGTCGCTGCTGCTGATGCTGCGGGAAAGCAACGCTGCACCGCCGGAGACGAACTGGATGTCTGGCGGCAGGTTTTCCTCCCAGCAGGCAGCCCAACCCCCCTAATCCAAACACAGCCTCTTCTACTTCTTCACCGTGCTGCTACAAAGCTACACACCGAGCCTGCTGGTGTTGCCACTAGGGGGATGATTTTTCTTTTCTTTTTTTTTTTTTTCTTCCTTTTGGGAGTCTCGTTTGTTTGACTAAAGTGGAAGCTGAATTAATGCTGCCTTTCAGGGCTGCTTGTAAACTCCTGCACCCGAGCTGACAGGGTGGAAGCATATCCAGTGCATTCATATCTGCATAATATTTAAAAAAAAAAAAACATTTATAAAATTGTAAATCATGCTGTCAAAATAATAATAATAATAATAATTATTATTATTAAAAAATATAAAAAATCATAATTAAAAAAAACATTTTAATAAACGAAATAGGCTAGAGCAGTTTGATGTTGTACATCAATATATATGATAGCTCAAAATTAACCAGAATTAAAATAGAAAACAGTCAGCAGAATGCTCAGAAATGACATACAATTATTGTATTCCCAATCAATAAGGTTAATGATTCCAAATCAATTAAATGTGCCCCATCACATCCCAATGCCTCAGCTATCATAGCAAATTCACAATTCCCAACTGTAAATTTGAAGACAGAGAAAAAAATAAATAATAGATCAATTATTTATTATCTCCCACAGTACCTGAAAGCAGCACAGACAGTGTGCCACTCAAATTGGTTCTTTTTGGTCGTACAGCTCCATCTGGTGGTGAGATGAGTGGCACGCAGTCAGATTTGAAAGAATCTGTGAAAGAATAATCCCCTCTACCTGTGTGTGTGTGTGCGTGTGTGAAACCACTTGAAAGATAGATGCTGAGATGTTTATATGTTGGGAAACAGAGAGGTTTATTATGAGATAAGTTGTTTCTCTGGAGTAATTAGTGGTTATTATGGCACATTTGTCTGATATATATATATATAATCATTCATAAAAGCGAATAAGACATCAACTGATGTGCTGAAATACTATAAATAGAGATCAAAAGGCAAGTAAATGCAACATTACAAAAAAAAAGATAATTTTGAAAGATGATCATGTGTCGGAAAGAAATTAAAATAAGATAATCTCTTCACCTTCCTTCTCTATCTCTGTCCCATAACCCTATTATTAAAAAATGAATAGGTGATTACAAATTGACTCTGCAACTCTGTCATAGTGTTAAGTATTTAACACTTTCAAAAGTGTACGTTTAACTCTATGCAGTGTAGACCAATATAGACACTTTCAAAGTGTTGAATTTCACTCTATAGGTGTTGAATTAACGATTCTGGCGATTTTGCTTTGTTGGTGTCCACAGAGAAGCCCGTCCTGAAAATGATGTGGCCAGAGTCCATGCAGGTCAATCTCTGGAAGACAGAAGAACCGTGGTGGTATCCTTCCAAATGGCCATCCATCTCATCCTTGGATCTATCTGTAAGTAGGGAACCTCATCCTTCACTGAAAGGCCAATGTGTTGAGTTGTGATTTTGTATGGCTGCTACCTTGGCCAGGTCTCTCTTGTAAAATATATTTTTGCTCTCAAAAATGAAGCACAAGGAAATAACTAAACCAGAATTTCCTCTAATCGTCACCCCAATCGGCAATGGTGGTTAATGACAGGGTGTTCTTTGATTTCCTCCTTAAAGACATGCAGGTAATACCTCTATCTCAGCCCAGGACATTCCTCTTATGATCTGCATAGCAAGACAGGTGATTAACACTGTACTTCCATATGTTTTGCTACTGCCCTATAGCTATTGAGAATCTTGTTTATGTATAACCTTTGAGTAGATATTAGCAAGTGTCATCGTTGCATTCATATTAGTGGGCGTGGAGCAGATCTGTATTCTGTTAATCCAGCATCCATATCCCTGATAATTACTTACTCATTGGGCTGCGGATACAGAAACCTCCCCTTGGTGCAGCCTCGGAAACGCTGGTTGAATAGTATAATAATGCAGTAGGATACAATCTGATATCACCAGTAGGCCAATCTCTGTATACTTACCTATTCCTATCTGTCTTTTAAATGAACCACTGGGTACTTTCACCTGAAAGGTAGGCCTCTACTGTCCACACTTCATTACTCTATCTGAAAGCTGCACATTATGCCAGTAGTAACAGTACCCTCAGTTTTTTTTTTTTAATTGTACTGTAATTATGAAGACCTCTGCTGCTAAATGAAATATAGACCTACAGCCAGCAAATTTACTGACATTTCAATGAGTAATGATCACACTTTGTTGAAGTCACACTTAACAGTGCAAGATGCAACCAGCTGGTGGTGTTACTGAGCCGTCAGTCAGTTTGTTCAGTTTTTCCTGGAATTTGAGAAAACAACACATGGCCCAGTCAGCACTGTTGCTTTGAGCAATGGATTGTTTTTATGGATCCACAAAGTGAATGATGTGTGAACATGTGATTTGGGCATGAGGTTTTATTTAATAACCTCCGCCAAGGCCGAAAGCCTAGGAAGGAGGTTATGTTTTCACCGCCGTTGGTTTGTCCGTTTGGAGGATTACTCCAAAAGTCTGCAGTGGATTTGAATGATTTTTTTTAAAGGGGTGGGGTGTGGTACAATGAACAATCCATTAGATTTTGGTGGCGATCCGGATCATGATCCAGCTTCGGGAATTTTTTTTAATAACTTTTCATAAAAGTTTCGACATACTATACTATGATATTTTATAATATTTTTCGACACATTATACTATGCCTTTTTATGCAACAATATACTAAGACTTATTTCACTACATCTTTCGACATACTGTACTATGAATTTTTAATGACATTTTTCGACTTACTATACTATGCCTTTTAATGACATACTATACAATGCCTTTTTTCACTACATTTTTTGACATACTATACTATGCCTTTTAATGACATTTTTCGACTTACTATACTATGCCTTTTAATGAAATACTATACTATGCCTTTTAATGACATACTATTCTATGACTTTTAATGACATACTATACTATGACTTTTAATGACATACTATACTATGCCTTTTAATGACATACTATACTATGCCTTTTAATGAAATACTATACTATGACTTTTTTCACATTTTTCGAAATGCTATACTATGACTTTTTTTCATGAAAAATTTTTACATACTATACTGACTTTTTTTTCATGAAAAATTCAACATACTATACTATGACTTTTTAATGACATTTTTCGACTTACGTATGTTGAAAAAAAAACAAGGAAAAGTCATAGTATAGTATGTCAAAAAAAAAAAAAAAAAAGTCATACTATAGCAAGTTGAAAAAAAGTCAGGATCGTATGACGAAAAATAAAAAGTCATTGCATAGTTTGTCAAAAAAAAGTCATAGTATAGTATGTCAAAAAAGTCATAGTATAGTATGTCATAAGTACACTATACTATAGTATGTCAAAAAAAGCTGCGATAAACTAAAACACCCCCAAAAATCATCTGTCAGATTAGGAATATCAACCTCACGGCTATTTCCGGAGACGGGCCTCCGCCCTGGTATAAACTCAAAAAACTTGCAATTCCCCATTACATAGACAGTTTAACACCCAGGCGCAAAGGGATCTTTGTATAACGGTATCAAGCAGCATTCAGTCCGGCGGTCTGTGAGTGTGGTAACGATTGACCTTTTCAATCATTTTTAGATTCTGATAATATACTAGATAGAGTCCCACAACGCTCCCACGCAAAGATTATATTCACACAAACTTGCAGCATACAACCTCTTTGGACAAATTTGCATACTGAAAACAAAATGAGAAATTTGGTACTGTACCTCAGAAAATCGCATTTAAGACTTGATACTTTTTAAGGACCGTAATTTTCGCTGAATTGATTTAACAACTTTTAATACTTTTTAAGACCACCTCTGAAATCCTATTTTTTGCTGTGTGCTCCAGGATGTGGTCAGAGGTACAAGGCAGTGAAGCACCACCTTTCAGCTCTTTGTTCAATTACTGTTTGGACTGACTGCTCATGCACTTGGTAATATTACATGAGAGCCAAACTGTGATCACAACACAGACAGATGTGACCATAACAGCTTTAAATGTCCAATGACTTCACATAAATACGCACACCAAGCACATATTTTCATCACAGTTAAGATTTATTTCATTCAACATTTCACATTACAAATATTTAAAAATTATGCATACTGTTATAAATAGTTGGCTGCAAACAATTAAATAACATTAGATTTTTCTTTTTCGTTTCACTAGCACTTCTACAGACCAACTCCTAGAAATATGGACATATCCGTATTACATAACTTAATTAGAAAGGAAAATACAAAAATAGGAACTTATAAAGTGAAATGACAATAAAAATTAAGGTGATATCTTAAGTAAAAAATGCTATTAATAAATACAACAACCTTCCCAAACACAGTTAAAAACTATTGAAATCTTGCCATTAAGTAACATCATTAACAGACAAATATTTAAATATTTATTTTCCTTCAGAAAATGTGAACCATATATTGTGGAGCACAATATAGCAATTAGTAAAAACTAGACACTTTAACATATTAAAAGCTTCACCTCAAAAATATAACAAAAATCTGATCAAAATTATAAAAATCAATTATACATTCCAATTAAAAATATACCAATAAACAGCTAAATACATTGTTGACCTAATAATTACAATGCAATCAATCACAGTAGCTTAAAATAAACAAAATAAGCAAATGAGCACAAAACCTTTAATGTTTTAAAAATAACTTCAATTATTTATATTAGTACAAATAGTTTGATTTCTTTTCTTTTTTACAAACACCAGCATGAAAAGGATTACAATAACAGTAGAAAATGACTGTGAAAAACATATTAACATCTTCTTTAATTAAATGTCTGCAATTAAAAATGGCATTAAAGAATTACATTGCAAAGAGTCTTTATCTGGAAAAAGGTTCAAAAGAAGTATTGCACATAACAACTTGAAGTTAACTTGCAACATTTACCACATTCAAGTCTTTAAGCTCCCCTTCCTCCAGATAGGTCTATATAAGATCACCTCGACAGACAGCGGGGATGAGTTCTCAAGTCTTATTAAAACAGTGTTCTATAAGGATGCTCAAAGTCCTGCACTGCCAAATCGGTTTTAAAGTTACGTTTCTGTCTTGTTTCTCGTCTTATCTCTCATGTGCATCCTGCAGAGGTCTGCGAATGGGGAAGCGAGGAGATCAACACGTGGGGAGGGGAGAGGGGGAGGGGGGTGAGGTGAGGTGAGAGTGGGTTTGGGGTGTCCTTAACAACTTAATAGTTGAGAAACATTTGGTGCACACCACAACAATTAATTTTAATAGCTAATTCATGTACTTGTCATTTTCTCTTTTTTTTGTCATGCATGCTAAGGATTACAATAGGTGCTAGTTGGCAAGTTCAAGAATATATATATACTTTTTTTGAAATATTAAAATATCTAAACACCAAACATCCATTCTTGTGATACGAGATTCAGCGTTTAAGCGTGAACCGAATTTTGCATTCTCCTTATAATAAGTTATACTCCATCTATGGAGAGGAAACCAAGACAGAAGTTACCATTTTCCAACTAGTATAGCCATGTTTAGAGACATTAACATCGATTTTCAAATTACAACTTTTTTTCTTCTTTTTTTTAATTCTCGCCATGCTGTTATTGTGACCAGATTGACTGGAAATATCTAGTGTACGAAAAGCTAAGAGCAAGAGAGCAATACACTTTGGTCTCTCCCTCTGCAGATGTGAAGTCGCATCAACACAAGTGCGCACTTAGTTGTAAAGTTTCCTCAGCACTGAAATGTATAAAAAGCATAATTGAAAATAATATATATTGAAATCACTCAACTTTTTTTTTTTCTTAAAATGAACATTTCCATATATGCAGATCTCTCAGTAACAAAAGTACAAAAGCTACCTTTCACAATGTGAAAAATTGAGGTATTGCAAAAAGGAGTTTCCCCATTTGTGAAAAATGTGCCTAAAATGACTGTTGGAAAAAAGAAAAAATATTTAGAAAAGTAGTGCATAATAAATGTTTATATGTGCATGACAAAATAATTTAGCTAGAAAACACTGTACCAAAAATCAGCAGGCCATGTATAAAATAATCTTTTTTTTTCATCTCATTTAACAGCAAATTCTTCACAAAGTGTTTTAACTTCTAAAATGCTCACCCACCACACCCACAAAACTAATGTCCAGGGTGCAAAACTGGTGCGACGACACCACGCCGATATGAGGATACGTTTCTCACTAGTGTGTATAATCAAGTTTTCTGTACTAACTCCCTGACATATTTAAATGCTCGGCTAGTAGGTTACCACTGAGTGACTTCAAACGTCAAACAAATGTGAGGATTAGTTTTACTTTTTGCTGTGTGAATGTGCACTTTTACGTTAAACTTTCCGCAGACCTATTTGAGATAAAAAGAACTAGTGCCTACCAGCGTGCACCTCCGTTTTTGAGCTATGAGTGTGAGGCCTTGTGTGTGTGTGTGTGTGTGTGTGTGTGTGTGTTTGTGTCTGCAAGCCCTGTTGTTTTTTTTTCCACTGGTGTTCTAATGTGTTTTGACTGCACTGTCAAATATATATATATATAAATATATCATGTTCAAGGCCAATCTTTGGTTTGCTGGGCTTGACAGTTAAGCAAAACTGGGTAGAAGTGACAGAATTTTAAGAAATATATATGAAAAAAAACATCCTTTGAAGAAAATGAGAAAAAAGGAAAATAAGAATAAAAAACGAAATAAGAAAATGAGCTACAGTATGACCCACTACTGCACAGCCATCTTTGGTTCCCAAAAAAAGCCACTGGGTACGACTGACTGTTATCAAGAAACAAACTGCATGTGGGTCACAAGTGTGTAGTAGTAGAGCACACTGCAGAGACTATCTTCATTTATGCTTCAAAAACACTGGATGCTGAGTTGGATTAGCTTGGCAGGAGAAAGGATAGAGGGGTTCGCCGAAAGGGCAGATCCCTCCACGACTCAAATGTGTGCTGACGATTGGGAAAATCAGATAAACTTTCGTTGCTTCTTTCATTAAACGTAGCTGACTCTCAGATGCAAAGTAGATTCATTAAAGACTTGGGAGAATTGCACAAATGCATTTAAAAAAAACTAACAAAAGGACAGGCATTTTCCCGTTCGATTTTTCCTAGCCCCCGTAGAAACTGCAATAAAAAGGCGGCCGCTTGACCAGCCTTCTCTCGAGGTGTTACCTTAACCTCAGTTCTGAAAGATCCAAACCCTCGCTACTCTCCGTTTAGCTGCTATGCTTAGCAGCAGAGGCCACAGGCAGACACGAGGAGGAGGGGGGGAGTTGGGCTGGACTTATCTCTTTACCAGTAAGCCTTGTCTGTCTCTCCTGTAGCCTCCCTTAACGCCATACATTCCCCTAATACACTATACTGTACGATGCTCTGCTCTGTCCTCTAGCACAACCCTGGGTTTGATTACAAAAATAAGGAGGTGATGAAGCAAGTGAGTACAAAAACTGTGCCAGTCACGTCACACTCTGCCCGTTTGCATCACTTCCCTTTGATTTCTAGTTCTAAGGAAAGGAGAACACGAGCGGGGTGTTTTTCTTTCTTTCTTGCTTTTTTTTTCTCTCTTTTTTTTAAACTGTATTCGGCACATTAGCAGCTGAGTTTGAGGTATTAGTTTTTGCATGTCAAAATGGAGATCAAAACCCAAATATGTGTTGCTAAAATTTCGTTGCGATTTTTTTTCAAGTAACATCAAAATATTCGTATGACGTTGGAAATCATAAAAAGAGAGGTTTCAAACGTTTGGATATGGGGAGGGGGAAAGAATCGTTCTGCAGTGGGCCCTCTCTGGTCTTCAAAGTTAATTCAAGATTCAGCTTTGGTTAACTACTAAGGGTCTCATATACTGTATCTGCACTCTTTAAAAATTGGAAATAAGTGCACTCTTCTTTAGCAACACCTTTTTCAATTCACATTTGCTCTGGAGCCTCTTGTATCAATAGAGAACTTAATCACACCTCTCAGAAATAAATAGCCAATGATATGCTGTTTTTTAACAGCATTTTGCGACTTGGTACAAAATAAAAAAGCAATAGCTCTGCTACAAAAAAGAAGTCAATCAAACGTCAAATGAAGTGTGTTGTTTTGGGGCCTCTTGTATCAAAATTAAAAAATCAAATGTTTAGAAAAAATATGCCAATTGAATAGCAGAGTACCATATCACACCTCAAACTTTCCTATATATGTATTTTTTTTTTGAGAACTAATAAAAATATTTCAAAAAATCAAACGCATAAATAAAATTATGTTACACATATTTTTTCCTTGCTGGACATATTTGGATATAATTCCAGTTTTTCTTTTCTATCTTCAAAATATAGATATATATTAACTTAAAAAAAATGAGAAAAAAAGGTTCAGTGAAATTAGAGCAAAAAGGAAACAGCAACAGAAAAGTGCATTTATTTGTACAATGATTTGCGACTCCTGCACTACCTGCCCTCATGCTCCCCTGTTGCCTCTCCCTCTCTCTGTCGTCCACTCAGTTCCAGCGGAAGGAGATGTGACGGGGTCGGTCGCCTCCCTCCTTCACCAGGGGTTTGTGAAACTCTCGTCCGGCGCGCGAGTGGATGGCCGCCCAGCAGTACTCGCAGTAGTACTGCAGACAGGTGACGTTGGCGCAGAAGAACGGTGCAAACTTCCCGCCGCAGCGAGTTCCCTGGCACTCATCGCACAGCTGGTCATCCAGCACGTATGGCTTCACTTCCACCTGCAATCAGAGGTGGGAATCATTTATACTGCTGTTCATTTATACTGTACGTCGTGTCTCTGCCAGATGTTATTCAGCAAACTTGCAGGAAATGAAACAGATGGCACCTGGAAGGTAGAAAATTGATCTGAAAACATGAAAAACAGTTTGTATACTAAAGGTATTGTTAATTAAAAGGAACAGTGTGTAACAATTAGGGGATCTATTAGGTAGGAAAAAATGTTTTTGGCATTATTGGGCAAAAATTCCATAACAACCTTTCAGCATATTGTAATTCAAGTGTTCTGAGAGATAACTACACTTCTGCACCTCCTCATGGCTCTGTTTTCAGGCTTTAAAAAATCTAGCCCCTGACGGGAGACTTTGGCCAATCACAGGTCATTTCAGAGAGCGAGCGTTCCTATTGGCTGTTCATTCAACGGAGGCAGCTTTCAATCTCCGATCAAACGGCAGCGCTGATCAAATATGAGTCAATATTGTGTTACTGTAATGCCTATCCTTTATTATGCGAGAAATAGGCATTACAGCTGCTCAGAGACGTCATGCTCCAGCTCGGCTCTGATTGGTTGTTTTCCTCCGGTCTGTGAAATCTTGCATATGCCATTAGGAGGGACATTCAGTTTTTGTGTCAGCCATTTGTGTCAGCTTGGCACATGGGAGAAGTTTCAATCTGCAACCTCACTGCTAGATGTCGCTAAATCCTACACACTGTTCCTTTTACAGTTATAATCCTTTAGATTTCCAATCAAACCTTTTTTGATACCATTTATGTTCTGTGTTTTTTCAGCAATAGCCAATGTATTATACATTCTGTAATGCATCTCTAAATAGTAGCTTTTATTATTAGTGGCGGATTCATTTTAAATATTGCGGTAAGTAATGAAACAAGAAGGACCGGTGACCTGTTGTATGAATAATTACATGTGACAGGCTCTAAATGTTGAAATTTGTGGATTCACACTCCCATTTCCAGACCATACTGTACACCATTCACTTGCTTTGCACCAGCTGCTCGGTGATGAGGGATTGTGCTATTAGCAAGTGAATGTCACTGAGGCACTCCGTCGACAAAATTTGCCCAGCAATTATGCAAATGAGAAAGCAGCGTACTATTATTCCAGTATTTCATATCATGATGTTACCTCTCCACAAGATATTTTCTGTTGGATTTCTGGTCACGTTATTTTGTTCACTCACCTCTATTGTGCAAATGTGAATAATATTTGATTCAATTACAGGCCACTGTGAGCTGTGTTGCTGTAATTCCATGGCTGCTGACAACAGTGGGTAAGTCGTTGATAGACTTGGCTCCAAAGTGTAAATGCATCACACAACTGTACACAGTGTGAGTGATTGTAAAGACATAACCTACAAGTCGCCACGCAGTAACTGGCTGCCTCCAGGTATTTCAATGAGGGGAAGGCAGCAGATGGGGGAAGCGGTTGTGATCACGGCGGTAAAGGTTTTAAGCGGTAGTCGCTAGGGGTGGGAATCACCGGAAGTCCCACGATACTTTAAGCCCCCCGCCAGCCAGTGTTAAGGGTCTTTGCACACCAAGTCCATATTTTAGATTTAAATTCTAGAGCACAGTCATTACCGCCTACTCTTTCATACATCCTTTGTTTTGTGACCACCACCCGATTCCATGCTGTTCCGCAATCACCTGTCATAATCTATCTTTAAATTCTGCATCTCTGTATTCTGACAGTCGGGGTCGGAAACCAAAGGAGACGCAAACACACCCACACGTCCGCCATGTTGGAGAGGTAATATCGACTGTCACTCGCTTGTTTCTGAACCGATTTTCATGAAATTTGTTGTTTTATAAACATGAGAAATTGAACATGATACTAGAGGCTTATCGCTCTCTCGCTCTTTATCTCTCTCGCTATTCCTCTCTCACTATCCCTCGCTCTCAGTCACTCTATTGCTCGCTCGCTAGCTATCTCTCTCTAATGCTCTCTCACTCTCTTTTGCTAATTCTCTCTCTAACTATTCCTCTCTCGGTGTCTCTCTTCCCATCCCATGCTCTCTCGCTCTCGCTAGCTATCTTTCTCGCTAGCTATCTCTATCTCTCTCTCTTTTGCTAAGTCTCTCTCGGGTAGGCATCGAGGAAATAGGAGGCGAAAGAAAAAGAAAAGAAGAGCGATGGAGGAGCTGATAATGCAGGTGTCTGAATACCCGGAGTTGTACAACACGGCGCTAGGACAACATGAAGCCTATTTTTCTTGGTAAATTGTTTACATGACGCCAACCTGGCTTGCAATTCTGCCAGAAAGCTTTTATGACGTTAACCAAAGCACCTGCCTGTCATCGCAGCCTCGGACCTTAGAGGCAGCAGCTGCTTTTAAAAACACTGCTTTTTTTAAAGGGACCGTCTTCCAAGTAGGTGTGAAAGCAGCTGAACTTCAACATTGGGGAGGGGGAGACCAGAAAACACTGAGCTCTCTTTTCTTTCCACTCACCCGTTTATCGATTTCTCCATGCTGCAGCTGTACAAAGCGAGCACTGATAGCAGCAATGTAGCTCTGCTGATTAGAGAAGGCGACCCGCCCTGCTCCCTTGGGGTACTTCAGCTCAGGGTCTGTGTCGATGCCAGCGTAGCAAACCCCACCATAGAGGCGGTCCATGATCATGGCCAGCTCCACTGCAAAGGAGGGGGGAGAGGAGACACATTGAACTAGCCGAACGAAATATTCACAACAACAAGTTTGACGCACAGAAGCAAAAAGGCATGAACACAATCACAAACAGGAGCCCATGTAGCCAGTGAACACAAACACCAAGTTGATGAGGGTTGTTGATCTGAGAGCTTAAAGCCGTCAACACGGATGGATTAAAGTTCAGCAGAGTTTAATGGGGCAAATGTGAGAGTAGTGTCGGCTGCTAAAATGGCTGCAATACATCCCCAAAAAGTTAATTTACTGTCTTTTGTTAACAAGGGTTGATAAATATGCAAATTGGGGGGAGATAACCTTGCACATTTACAAGGCAGCTTTACTTGTGAAAACATGAAAAACATCAAATGGCAGTTTATTTTTTATATATATGTAAATTTAGACCCAAATATTACACAGGGTCATAAAACATGTGATGCACCACAGGAACTTATGACCTTGGTCATAACCAAAACTACAGCGCAGAAGTCAAAAACACAGCTACCAGCGGTGCAGAAACATGAAAACACATTGTACATAACATTGCTATCAGGATAATATTCTACTACGCACACAGCGTGCCACAGAGGGTACTTCCTGGCGGCACCAGTGTAGGTCAAAGCCCATCTCAGCGGCACAATGCCTCTTTTAGCTCTGCTCTCTTAGCAGGCCTAATGTTTATTATGAAGACAAGCTGATCACATTGCAGCGTCGCACCCAAAAGGAGAATTTTGTTTACAGCTGACATTTCAAAGAGATTGGGATGAAATGATGCAGGAGAAGTGAAGGATGGCTACTTAGTGTTGTTCATCTATGACTTACGGTATAAATATATGCAGAGATGGATTGAAAATGTATTAAATAAAGGCTTTTGATAAATGACAGAAAATATGGGAATGAGACAATAAACATATGGGATTCAACCTGTATGCATAATACATACTTCAAATGTAAGTGTTGTCATTATAAACGCTCATTTGTTGGTGGAAAAAGAGTCTTAAAGGGCGGGTCCATGTGCTTTCTGTTTTGCGTTTTTTTCAAATGGAAACGTCCACTCAGCCGTGGCAAAAAGCAGTGACATAGATTACCAAAGTATGCTAATCGAAGCTAATCAATAAGGTTGTGAATAATGTGAACAAGGTAAAATTACTGCTTTTGTGAATGTAGTCTGGTGGCTTTGAAGAGAGCGATATAACTGCTTCAGTTCCCCATGGTAAAAGACTGAACTGAAGCCGTAATATTGCGTTCTTCAAAGCTACCAGACCAGACTCCATTCACAAAATATACATTTTACCTTGCAGGATACGAGAGTAACTACAGAATGATGTAAACACCTTAAAAAAAAATTAAAATAATAATAATAATGGACATGCCTTTTAAATCAAAAGACAAACATAAACGAAGGATACCTGCACGGAGCGGACGAGGGACACCTCCCACAAAGATGGTTTTCCTCGGGTCCAGAGGCTGAGATCCATCCATCACAAAATCACTGTCATTCAGGTTCCACGGGCGGATCTGGACCTGTCACACACAAAACCAACAGGTTTCAGCACTAAGCACAGTTTAGTACAAGCTGGTTGTAAAGTCACGTAAAAGTCATGACCGCAAGTGTTTCACTGCAGCAAGAGATGTGAGCAGATGGGCGTGTGTGTGTGTTCCCACTGACCGGCTTGTCTTTGATGGTGGGGCTGGACACACAGAGGTACAGCTTGCCGTCCTCTTCGATGCAGGCATCGATCAAAGCCTGCACTGAGCTCTCATCCTGGAACAGCAGGAAGGCGTAGCCTACACAGAATACAGCAGGGTTATTCATGCTGCTGGGGACACGATGTATTGACAAAGAGTCATGATGGAATAGAGCGCAATGATTACTCTGACTGAACACGACATTCTACATTCACAGCAGGAAGATGTAAGCTTTTACAAACAGACAGAGAAAAAGACAAACACGGTTACAAAATGCTTCAGATAATAGATAAATAGAAAACCAGACTGCGCAGATGCACAAATCTGTCTTTTTCTCACACACAGAAACACAAAGACACTGAAGCAATAACTGAAAACCTATTTTTGTAGTAATAAATTGGATCAGGGATTTGGTACTGATAAATGGCAAGAAGGTATTACAGCTACTCTAACAAAACCGTAAATAATTGTGAGATGAAACGGCACAGAATGAAGAATTTCACAAACCTTTAGGTGGAAAATAGGATTTGCTCTCCGCTTTGTGAGGCCAGTCCACAAACAGGTGTCCAAAACGCCGGAAACTGGCCGTTATCTCATCTGAAATTAAGAAGACAGAATGCATGCGTCATTTTCCGATGGTGTCTTATGGTATACCTTGCCCTCAAGTTCTTCTAACTTTCCTTCCAAACCGAAAATGGCCGTTAAATGAAATCCTTTTTAAAAAGGTACAGTGTGTAGGATTTGGGGGCATCTAGTGGTGTGGTTGCAGATTGCAACAAACTGAGTATTCCTGCATATTATACCTTTTAATGTAACTACTTTACCTTCATCTATGTCCGGGGGCAGTCCTCCCACAAAGACCTTGCGTGAGTAGCGTTCGACGCGCTCTCCGTTCTGGTGTGGAAAGCAGTGTGGAGAGCCAAGGCCTGCAAGACCCTGATCACCACGTTCATCATCAGGGAAACCATCCTCCATGGGGAAGAGAGAGGAGTGGCCTGAGAGGGAGAGAGGGAATAAAAAGGAGGAAAGATTTAGCAGGTCGTTGTTGTCATGGTTATAACCCTAGGGCAGCAGTGACAACTGTACATTAAGTGTACTGTACAGTACAGTTTTCACTGCATTGAATAGTCCACCTGGCGCTGGGCGGAAGGGGAAGAAGCTAAGTATTTTGTTTAGTCTTGATCTAACATCGTTTACCACATAATTTAGGCAAGTTAGTAGCATGCAATGCACATTACTAGGGAAGCATTACAACATATTTCTATTTCCTATTTCTGTGACTTTAATGCCTCTGCTCTGGTGAGAGTGAAATGTCATGAAAGAGTATGAATGAAGGGTAACATACAGTAGTAGGGGGTCATGTTAAACTAAAACTAATTTTAGAACTGTCAAATTAAAATTAGGAGAAACAAATATAGACATAACCGAAAAAATTGAGAGGTTATGAGTGATGCTTGGCATGGAGATATTGCAGTTTGTAGGTACATATTGGAGTAATTTCCAAAAAGAATTGGGCTGAAAATTAAACAAAAAGTAAGAAATGTACAAAATGTCACTTGATTTACACACGGCCAGCAACTGTAACGTCAATGAAGGACTGGACATGCATGCAGGTTCTCTCTAACAGACACACTTGCCCTCTCAGTGGCTGTGCAAGTGTTGTGGAGACTAAGCCCTGCCTGGCCTATTCCTGCCCCTATACAACCTGACCTGAGCTGCTTTATAAAGATTTATGCAACGGAGTTAGCCTCAGCTTACAGTATGTGCTGTGTGCGAGTGAGGATGTGTCTATAAGTGTGTGTGTGTTCGGCCATTTGCCTGGCCATGTGTCTGTGCTTCTGTTTCTAGTGTTTTCAAATCACATACTACACTTTGTGTGAGTCTCTCTGTCTCGTTAACTTTCAGCCAAATGTGACAATAACAACTATTGTCAGACTTAACAATCTTGCAAAGTGTATGTGAAAATGAGAAGAAAAAAAAAAGGCGAGCAGAGTCAAGCAGAATGAGAGAAAGACACACTAAAAGGATGAAAAAGATGCACAAGATCACTTCACAAGATCACTTCACAAGCTCGTGGCAAGGCTCGACACTTAAGACAATCATGCAGACAAAAAACATGTCACGTCACTGTACGGACACAAAGCGCACAGTCATTCAAAAACTTTTTTAGGAGCGTTCATTTAACAAACGCCCTATAACCAATGAAATCACGACAGCACTGCTTCAGATCACAAAGTCAGTCAATATACAGAGACCTAGAGAGCTGAATTTATGCTGGAAAAAGTGACATAATATACCCATGATTATATTTTACCTCGTCTCCTGCTATAATTCCTGGCTGCATGTGGAATAAGGACAAATCAAAAAGGAGAGGGTGATTATAAAAGATGCATAATACACACTGTACCAATACAAGTGTCAGGTGCTTCATGACAATGGAGGGATGTTCCCACCCGCCCTGAATGATAATTAACCAGTGGAACTGACACCACACGTAACAGCACTACACCATAAAGTTAAAGTACAAGTCTATATTTTGAAGGGTTGTAGACACTTGTCACCTGGCTATTTATACAGTACTTTCAAAATAAAGTTGCATCATTATCAATAAGTGATAAGAGATACAATCCAAAGAAGACAAAGGACAGATCGGGACAACAGTAACAAAGATTATACAAGTCCTATAACAATAGAAAAGTAACTCAAGTAAATACAGGCATCAGGATTACAACATTGGACAGTTGAGCAACTTGACTGAAAAGTACAACTGTGTATTATCATGCGCAACAGTGGAGGGAGATTTCCTGCTTTCTAATTGACCCTTCGCTAAGCCCCGCCCTCCCCCGCTGCCACTCTTCAGAAAGAAGAAGCAGACAGAAGCATTTACAATATGTGTTTGTAGGATGTCAAACTAATTCAGCAGCGAAAGACATGCTAAAAGATAAAAGACAGAAGCTAAAGCCCACAGATCACAGTGTAAAAGTGAACCACCATCACCTGGTAGACAAGAAATTAAGGAACAACACTGTTCCTGTTCATTGTTACAATCATTACAAAAGCAAAAGCAGCATGTGTATACATACAGTATACCTTCAGCAGCTTGCGTAGCATAGTGCTAAAGCCAGTTAATGATGTGCGAACATACTCTGCTAATGTTAGCTCCATTCGTTTTTGCGTAGAAACGTAATGAATTAGAAACCTATATCTCCTTCCAACCTCTCTGGGTAACTAGTATCACTATTACACAACCTTTAACAATGATTATAGGCTCTACAAAACCAGCCTGAAAATGAAGAAAATCAGGTGTCGGACCTTGGTCAGAGCTGGCCGATGCTACGCTATGATTGGCCAGTATGCATTCAAGGGGCGGGACTTAGCGAAGGGTCAATTACGACCAAGAATCCTATTAAAAGGGAAAGAAGAAATTGTCCAAATGACGGAACCTTGAAGCACACCATAGGTAATCAAGGACTCTGATAAGATATTAAGATGGTTTAGTTAACCCATAAATGTCTGCATTAGAATTGAACAAGATCATGTACAGCCCTGATAATAACAACAACAGCAGATTCAGTGCAGTCTCACTGACAGAAACAAGACTGAAATTCAAGTATGTCACTATAATCCAAGCGTTCCCAGTGGTTTTGTTAAGAGTCTGTGTTGCTGATACAAGTGCAGAGGAAGCACTATTGTGGCTAACTACGGGGGGAGAGAAATTCTCTTCCACAATAAACCAAATGAAAGTGCCAGAAGTAATAACAGAGCAGCTACCAGCAAGTGTTTTCTGGATCTGGCCAGCCATTTCACAATATGTGATTTGCACTCCTACAGTCACGCTTCAGACTTTTACTTCCATTGTTTCCACAATGTAAACACAAGCGGCCAAGGAAGGCAGCAGTGGCAGCAAGGAGAGAGTAATGCCACTGTTATGTACGTGCACAGCTATCTGCGTGGGTCGTTGATGATTGTTAAACTTGTGTGACCGTGGCAACCGCAGGAGACGGATCGAGGGAAACAATAGTGTTAACCACTCACTTTTTGAAAGCACCATGGTTTCTTCTAAAACCAGATAGCATTACAAATCTAAGGGCCCAAATAAAATCCACGTATGGCTTTGATGCTTTGATGCTGCTTTAAAAAGGGATGTTTCACATTTTAAACAATTCTGAGGTATGGATATAAAAGGTCACATGGTGCCTTCAAATGAAACTCGTGAGCTCGTATTTACAACAAAATGCTTGGCGTTCAAGTCATTAAGTCGTGAGAAGACAGCTACTAAGAAACTAGCAAGCTAGCAAGTGGGTAAGATAATGCAGTAAATGCAAAGACATAATGACAAAAGGAAAAAGATGAAGCCGTTGGGAATATCAACATTTCCCTCAGACCTATTATAAAATTACAAAGAAAAACAAACGACTAAAATTACAATATACATTCACTTATTATGCACCGAAAAATTACTTCCAAGGCCTCCGCCATTTCTGACAACGTCAACAAGGAGACAAAGCCATCAGCAACAATAGGAAGTCCCTGGATGCTGTGACACCATGCTCTCAGGAGGAAGCAGACACTAAACAGACACAAAATGGCCGCCACATTGCAGTTACAAGCATGCTAGAAAACCTATAATTTGACACCAAGATCACTCAAATCGACCAAGTAGATGAATTTCTATGAGAGAAACCATTCAGGTCAATTTGACGGCCAATCGTTTATATTTGCTCAGTGTCCCCCTCTGGAATCATCATGCCAAATGTGGTGTTTGTATCACTATTTCTGTGATTTTTCCACCATCCGCTCCACTAATTTGAAGGCACCAACATTGTGTATATTTTTGTTTAATTCATGCCGCAGAAATCAAATTCCATTTCCTGCCTTAAACACATATCTATAACCCATCTAACATGTGCATCAGCCCACAATGCGGTCACATGTGTACACAAGCAGATGCTCTTTTTTTACTCATTCAATTTAACACGCTCACTGGGACATAATGCTTCTTTGCACAGAGCTGAAGTGAAACAAATTAAAATGTGGACACTGGAGAGATTGACCCGTCTAAAAAACTGTAAGGACACGGAGAGGATGAGGAAGAAGTGGCCAGAACACACAAGCAAATAATCCTCGGCTCCCTCGCTGGACTTTCCAGCCCAGATGGACATTAACTCTGGGGGGGGCGAGGTCAAACAGAGCTAGAAAGAGAGAGGACAGCGAGAGAGAGAGAGAAACAGGAAAGCAGATTGAAAGAGAGCAGAGAGGGCTATAAAAAGATGTGCGTGCATGTGCCGTGTGAGAGAGAGAGGGAGAAAAATAGATTGGAAGAGATGGAGAAACAAGCTGATAAAACGTTGTGTGGGGGTGAGAGAAAATGAGAGTGAGCGAGAGAGATCAAGAGAATGAGAAATGCAATCTGTGTACGCTTATGAGACAAAAAGAGGGCGAGGGCGAGAGAGAGAGAGAGAGAGAGAGAGAGAGAGCGAGCTGGTGTGCAACCTCTGAATCCTGCCTATCCGCTGGCACCATCTGTCTCAGGGCTTGATGACAGCTCCCGACCATGTGATCTCACCATGTGACCCATGCGATCTGGTGAAGAAACTACTGGCCCTCTCGTGTTTTACATGCTGGCCCAGGACCAGAAGGCAAAAGCTACAACAACACCATTACACAATGATAAAAGGGAACGAGAGTGTCCAAGGGCAGAGGAGAGGTAGCTGAATATTAAACTGCTGTTCCGGAAACTGCGGCATGTCAAAGGGATTTTGCTAGATTCTATTCCACCACTGGGGAGAGAGGCGTAGTTGTGTATATACAGTTAACAGGTATTCTTTACTTCTGTGCCATATGAGGAAATTAAATGATTATATATCTTTACAGTATTTTTCAGAAACACAGGGATGAAGGAATATATTTGTAGGAATTAAGAGTAAATTATTTTTAAACTACAGAAGAGCCTCACATTTTGCATCAAAAACCCTAAAATCAGGGGCATCATGGCGGCCTAATGGTCTTGGAGGAGGCATAATACCACATAACCACAACACCCTGGTTTGCATTCTGCAGGGGGACCTTAGTTGCATGTAGACACCTAATATCAAATCCACAAACATAAAACCCTAAACTCAGAAAGAGACACGTTGACAGGACAAGACAGTTTTGGTGCTAGGAGTTAAGCTAACACACATATAGCTGGTCCCATGCTAATGCAATGCAATTTCCATCTCATTCTTTCCCTCAATCCATCCATTTATTTCCTTTAAAAAACCACTACGTCCTCTCTCCGTCCATTCATCTTCTTTCATCCATCTTTTTATTTGAGGGATGAAGCAGAATCAACAGTCAAAGGAAAGGAAAGGACACGATCAAAGACACCGTGATGTCACCCATTGGGTTTGTGGACAACCCTTTTGAAGCATCGAGTTCAGCATTTTTACCGTCGCCATCTTGGTTTTTTTGCAACCAGAAGTGACACAAGAGGGTGGAGCTAAGTACAACCGAACGCTGAATGTTTTAGGCGACTAAAAATGTTACAATTAACTTTGATGAACTGAAAACACACTGTGAAAGGGTTGAAGTTCTAAGACGAAAACACGGACAACTCCCAGACCGGACAACTCCGTGGTAGCGACCTGTCAATCGCAAGGTAGCCACGCCCTAAAGCATCCCCTGCTTTATGGTCTATTTAACTCTAAATGGGCCCATAATTTACTAATCCACTCCCTATGTAGATTAAACGGCTCATTCTAAGCTAACAAAAACATAATGATTCTTATCATCAGGTGATTATACACTAAAGAAAACATACTTATTAATATTATATCCCCCTAATTATTACACACTGGTCCTTTAAGGCATTCCCGCATTGGCTTCACTTCTCAGAACCTGGAGTTGCCCCCTGCACCCGACAGACGTTCACAACTAGGTGAAAGGTCATCAACAGAAATGCTTGTTGGTTAAAGCTACTTTTAAGAGGCGAGTGTGTTTATTTCATGTGGACATTTACAAAGCAGAGGGGCAACTGAGCAGAAACACAAAACTTTTAGGTTGGATTCAATCCCAGGCAAGCAAGGGCGCACAAAGCTTCAGACGTAAACACTCAAGGTTATCTCACACCGGCCAACTATTTCCACCTGCTGTACTTAGTGTCACCTACACACGGATTCAACAAAGACAAAGTGAGAGTCACAAAAGTCACTAAAACTGGGTGAATCAAACTTTATAGATGTCCACTTAGCTGGGCGAACCTGACATGATTTATCTGAGGGAGCATACAGGAACTAAAAAAGAAATTTTTACTTTATATTTAGCCTGCCAGGTGGGTGCATATTTTCAGATTAATGAGCGGTTTTAATTTAGACAGAAGGACAACACCATTTAAAACGTGATAACCTCTTATAAAAAGACAGCTGGACATTTCCTCAATTATGTTTTAAAGGGACATCTGATCATTTTCCATGGAATTCGTCAAAATAACTATGTATTACATTTTGCACACAATCTCCTTGTGACTTTAATGATGTTAATCCCTGATATGTAATGGAAAACCTGAGTAGGATGTCATACGTACCATTGAGGGGCAGAGGGTTGTCTCCTCCTGGATGGGGGAACCCCAGACGACCTGCACAGACACACAAAACAGAAACATGATGGGGCTTATTTATGACTAAATGTTAAGACACGGAGGGACTTTTAAATCATTAAAGGAAATCCAGAAGTTTTGACGTCATGTCAGTCTTAGGATGAATAGTTTTATGCTATGATTCATTGTTCTAAACCAAAATCTCTTTTTCAGTAGGAAGTATAAGAGTTTCTGTTTTGATGACTGTATAGCCTCCAGATAAGAGCTGCAACAATTAATCGGTTAATTGTCAACTATTAAATTAATCGCCAACTATTCTGATAATCGATTAGAGAAAAAAAAGGGCAAATTCCAGCTTCTTAAATGTGAATATTTTCTGTTTCTTTACTCTTCTATGACAGTAAACTGGATATCTCTGAGTTGTGGACAAAACAAGACATTTGAGGACGTCGTCTTGGGCTCTGGGAAACACTGATCAACATTTTTCCCCAATTCATAAACCAAACAACTAATCGAGAAAATAATCAACAAATTAATCAACAGTGAAAATAATCGTTAGTTGCAGCCCTACTCCAGATAATATCCCATTTTGAGATTTAACAGAAAGGCGCCTGTGATAAAGTACAACTCACAAAATGGCAGCCACAAAAATCCCAGACAAACAATGTGAGGAAAAATAGCCCCACTATCAGTTAAGCATGTTGTAATTTGGCTCTGTGAGCATGATAATGTTCTTGATTACTGCTGCATGTGCGGAGATTTACTTCGCTGATGGGCAATATTTGAGCAGTTCTGCACACAATGTGGGACGTATTCCAAATGAAAGCGCAAAGAAGTGGTTTGAAAAAGCTGATTTGTAGAGGAGAACATATTGGACATCGGGTGTTTCAGACGGTTCATTAAGAGCAGCTCTGTGCGGCTACAACAGATATGAGAACACTGAGTGTTGCTTTCATATCAGTCTCATTAGAGACTACATCTGCGGGACACCGACCATCTCTCTCCCTCTCATCGACCTCCATTTCCGTATGTGTGCCTCGCTCTCTCTTTTCTCTGAGCCTCGTATCATACATTTTACATTGAGCCATTTGCCAGGCCCGTCTCGCACGCACACACACACACACACACACACCCGCACCCACGCAAATGCATGTTATGATGCCAAACAAGCTTCAAAGTTATGCAAGGCCCGCTTGCTGCAGAGGGATAATGAGATGAAAGAGCTGAAATAGTACAACCATTGTTGTACGGGTACGGACCGCCCTGTGATTGGTGCATTCCGATGCCTCGGTCACATGGAAATCTGCAGGCCCCTCCCCCACACCTTGCCTATTGAGCCCCACAGTAACTCAGTAGATGTGGTGCATAAAACAGAAACTAGACCACAGAAACCAGGACGGACCACCCGTGGCTTCGGGAGCTACTGTACTACACATTTCCATACATTCAAGCACATTCATCACATCAAAATACACTCACTCTATAAAACGCTCAGTTTAATCATAATAAAATTAGAGGTGCCAACCAAAACCAGATTACGTGGACAAGCTCAATTCCTCTAGACTGCACGGCAGAATTCAACAGTTATATCTCCCTCTGTAATTTAGCTTAGTAATATATGTGCCGATAGGTGCACCACCCAAAATCAAAGTCCATCTGAGCACAACCCGTCATATTGGATTTTAAGAGCCTTTAATAGTCTCTGAGGAGCAAGTGTGCTGGCACGTAAGCACGCCACATCCCTGTGTGTCTGCAGGGTTCTGTGTGCCCGCTCTGTGAACCTTATTTGCAAGCTGCGTACATGTACAGTGCAGTAACGGTTTAAACACATGCATGCACAAGCACACGCTACACAGTGGTGAGAGTGTGTGTGTGTGTGTGGTGGCTGAACAGAGGGATCCTTTCTGTCAGTCAGGACAATGCTGGAAGCGATTCAAAGCCACTTCTACTGTAGACATTTTGTCTCGCCTGTTCCCGTGCTTCATCGCGCTCACTTTTGTTCAATATGTTTCTGCTGGAATGAGAGATTTGCGCTCCAGTTTATGTGCATCTAAATGTGCTTGTGTACGCATGCTGTCTGTATTTATTAGCATGTATTTGTGTGCATGCCTGTATGTATGTGACAGAGAGCAGGAGGGAGCAAGGGACAGTTTGGCCCGGAGAAGAGTCGGCGCTCACAGAAAGAATACGCTGTAATTATGTTTTTTTCTTTTTACTTTGCCGCGAGGGGGAAAAAGGAAAGGACTCACTTAAGTCACTGCTACACTTGGCACAGCAGTGTACAAGCCTGGACTATAATTATGGAAAACAAGGAATAAACAGATTAATATTTTGAAGCAGGCCAAGGGCTACAGGCAAAAAAGAGATAAGGAGTACGGGATGAGATATGGCGTGATTCATCATGTGAAAGCAGTAAAGAATGAGTCGCTTTATAAGGACAAATCTGAAGAGGATGGCTGGAGAAAGATCAGGTCAAATGAGAGGAGAGGAAAGATAAACATGTTGTGATACGATATATTGGACAAAGCGTAGAATGAATTGAAAACGTTGAAGATTCATTTGCTGTATCACAAATAAACTCTGCCAGACAAGTCTCTCTTTCTTCCACAAAGAAACAGAGTTGTGACACAAATGGACAAAGCTTTCAACTATTATAAGAAGTTGGGGGTCAACAATACTTCATCATTTTCAAAACCCTGACATGGTTTGATTCCTAATGAAGCGGAAGCTTGTGGAGGTTTTCAATTTTAGAAGAAAAACTTGTTTTGTCTTCAGGTGCCAAGCTCTCGGATCTAATCTAGTCGCAGGAATCTGTGCCAGCATGGCTCGAGCGGAGACACCAAGACATGGCTAATGAGGTAACCTTCCAGTCCTCCTCTCTTAATATTGAGGGAAGATTTACTAAGGTTTGACAGCAGAACATTAGATCACAGCTGGAAGTGGCCGAGCCCAGTGGGTGTGAGGCTGAAATAAATACGAGGTGATAGTTAAGTGTCTGGAGCTCAGAGTTTTCACTCATCTTGTTATTCTGGTAGTGAAACTGGTAGATGTGGGCTTTACTTGGCTGAGCCTTTCTTTGTAGAACATATGGGAATATATACATCCAATAAGATTAAACCAGGGACAAGATGTGCTATGTTTGATTTTAATTTTCTGCACAATAACATTTAACAGGAAAACAACATCTTGTTGCTGGTATTTTGACATTATACTCTTATAGAAACATTAATCAATTTCTGGTACTCAGCCCATTAAGGCCTTTACGCACCATTTTTACAATTAATTCGCATGTCAATATATTTTTTGGAACTGCTGGCAAATATTAGACGGGAAAAAAGAAAATGTTTTTTTGGAACAAGGTCGATTTTCTGAGCTTTTGCACCACGAATAAAGGCATCAACCAATCCACGTGCGGAACGAGTTGAGTTTCGACCTATATTTATGAAACAACAACACAAAGGCTCCGTAGTCCGGACCAGAACGTAAAAACTTTACTTTCACTGTCTCTGCTTTCAACCTTTCAACCAGCACAGACCAGATCCTCTCCTTCCGTTCTTACCATTCACAATAAAAGCCCTAAATATATAATAGTCGCAGGCAAGTATTTCGCATTTTCGTGCTGCAATGACGTAAGATGACGTAGATAGTTGTGCAGTATTCATTGTCTAAGGTTTGGTCTTGTGATGGTGTGATAAACTACTAAGAAATGTGGTTGACAACTTAAACTCTACACCCAAATCCTTTTAACACCACTAAAGCCTTGACAAATCAAAGGTGTTTCCTTTCAAACAATGGTCATTAGCACAACTACTCCTACAAGCTACTCCCTCTCGAAACCAACACCTAATATCGGCCACAGAACTTCTTGTTAGCTAACTATCTATAATTACTGTCAGTTACGCCCTCTAAAACAATAAACAACACTGACTCCCTGCTCTATTCAATAATCCATTTCTGGGTTACCATTGACCAATGTTTCCTAACACCATTCAGCCAATAACAGATGTTGCCTAGTCTCTATTAATCAATAATCCAAGTCAGTTAGAGTCTTTTTTTCAGCCAATTACAAGTATTAGCTCCTACTTTGTAATGTCTAGAATATACACTCACTTGCCGGTTTATTAACCAACTAGTTTTAGTTTGGTGTACCTATTTCTACTATTTTGTGTACTCCATTTATATGAATGAGGGTTGTCTACTGTAAATAACAGTTAACACCTCTCAGTATAACTTAATACAGTTCAACAGCATCACAAGCTACAGCCTCCAAAACGCTCAACCTTCACTGAGGTAGGATTTATTGCAGGACTGTTGTATTATTAGGGATGCAACGATACAATACCAATATTGGATATCGGGTCGATACTGACTCATATAGCTGGATCGGGTATTGGTGACAATGGGGCGAATCTATTAAATTGTATGTTTATATACTATACACATTATAGACTGGAATTTCAATTCCTGTTTTGACCAATTTGTTGCGGCATTAAAAAGGTTAACTCTTGAATTGTAATTTTTTTTTACCAAGTTAATGGTGTACGATTTACAAAATTTGAAATTTATTTTCATAAATCACGATTAAATCATGGACAATCATGCGATTAATCGCGATTAAATATTTGAATCGACTGACAGCCCTAATTTATTTGTTTCATTTTGTTTTACAAAGTTAGGAGAGCAATGTTTAAGTCAAGCCTGATGTCGCCTTACACATAAAAGAATGATCTCAGTCACTTCCACAGAGTGAAGCAGACAGCTTATTAATTAAACACTGGTATCAGATCGATACTCGGTATCAGCCGATACCCAAAGCCCAGAATCACTATGGGGCCTGAAAAAATCTGATCGGTGCATCCCTAATTATTATTCTGCATTAGTTTTAGCTAGGTACCAAATAAACTGGCAACTGAGGGTTAGCACGTGTGTAAAAATGCACAACAGTAATCATAAAATCCATATCCAGCAATTAAGGAATTTATCCAGAAATGAATCAGATGATCTCTTTAAAAGGTGCAAAGGTACACGTTTAGCCTACATCACTTTCACTGTTAGATAACAAGCCAAATGTTTGCTTTTCACACTTTTGCTGGCAATATGTGGAAAATATGTTCATCGTGATTTGACTTGACGTTAATAGATAAACACCCACAACTTCACACTCCAGGTAACAGTGACATGCATTTGTGTCTATAACAAATGTGCCAGACTATTTGGACAGAAACAACTGTACAACATCGTGTTAAGAAAAATTGCTATCATCCTTCAAAATGGGAGGCTCTGCAGCTGTGATCATTAGAAACTAATGATGGCCAACAACTTCAGTTCAGATCAGTGGGAGTCCTTCCATCTCTCTCACAAATCCCCTCTTAAATACAAAGCCTAAGCTTCCATCAGCCCTGTGTTCTCTCTGCGTCTCCTTCTCAAACGGCATGAGAAAAAGAGGTCAGACTCACTGCATTGAAAGTGAGAAAACCTTTTTTTGTTTTTTAATTCAGAGTGGGAAGGAGAGGAAGAGGAACAGGAAGATAGAGTGTGAGTTGACCTCTCATATTGTTGTTGATCATAACACTAAAAGAAGACACAATGTCTAGACATCTGATCTGAGGAGGAAGTGAAACTTCTCTGCTACGGATTGGTGTTAAATTGTGAATAAGTGTGTGTGAGCAGTTATCACCTCTACCTTGTAGTGCAACACCCTTACCGGATGCTTGGCCAATGAGATACAATCATGACATGCACTTATTTTTATCTTTATCAGATATGTTTGATGTTAATTAGGGCTGTCAAAGTTAACGCGATAATAACACAAATTTGTTTTAACGCCATTAATTAAAATATAATAATTAAATATCGTGACAAACTTACGTTACATTTTGGCGTGTAAAAACCGTCGTGGCCATTTTTAAAGGGGTCCCTTGACCTCTGACCTCAAGATATGTGAATGAAAATGGGTTCTATGGGTACCCATGAGTCTCCCCTTTACCCACATGCCCACTTTATGATAATCACATGCAGTTGACACATGTCATGGGTAAATATTGTGCGCTAGCCATGTATGGAAATATGACTCATGTGAGCTAAAAATACACCTAGAGAAGGACAGCTAAAGTGGGAAAATACACTCGTGGGTTACACACTCACGTCGTTCATTTCCTATCAAAAACTACATATGACTCATCAGAATTAATGAAATCCAAATATAATTTTGTTTCATCTACGGCATGTCATTATGTTAGCTTCTGTGTACTACGTCTCTGCGGTTCACAGAGTGTAACATGTAAATGGTAGTATTGCTAGTTGTCTGCTTAGTGTTTCATGTGCATGATTGACATCTTCACCTTTCAGGGTGTCCTGCTCGGCCCTCATGATGTCGATCAGGGAGCTCTCCAGCGTGTTCATGTTGAAGCTGTCAAATGACCTGGTGCGTTCCTAAAGAGAGGAGAAAAAGAGGAGAAACGCCATTTACTTTTAATTTTCCGGTAGTATTTGCAGTAGTCATGAGAGAGAGTTGACAGACCGAGAGATGGCAGAAAATGTCCGGTGTAATCGGAGCAACTGGAACAATTAGATTTATCTTCATCTTTTAATGTAATATTGCCTCAATTAACCCAAACTGGACAAAGAGCACACACACAAGACAAGGAGACGGCATTCATCTTCATTAACACCAGAAAATATACTGTGTTGCAATTCTGACTGCTGTGCTTCACACTTCAAAAACAACCCAAACACTCGGGACAAAAGTAAGCTATTAATTCCCAGTTTTCCATGTTATCTGTGAAGGGTTTCCCCTTCATTCTTGCTTTAGCCCTTGGCCCTTTTAACCCTGCTTATTTCTGAAAATACATAAGACATGATGTCTTGCTTAATTTCAATTCATACTTCTTTCTACCTTGCTTTCACTAAATCCAGTACCAAGATTTTTATGAGGATTCAAATGCATGATGGACTCTTAATTTAAGATTCTGCCACTTTTGAGAGTATTGGCCTAAATAGCGGGAGTGACAAACAAAACAAATTAGGAGGGAGCCCTAGTTTCACATAAGTGGAATCTCAAGTGACTCACTAATATATTCTGCAAACTGATGTAAAAAACTGGGATAAAAAGAAGTTGGATAAGTTGTTTTTTTCTTCTGCTTGAATATTCTAGGCCTCCTATTTTGGGTTTTCAAGCCACCAAACAGGAGCTCAGAGACATCTGTATGGCGCAGGTGTGTGAACCAATTGAGCGACACAAGGATTATTATGAGACACTCCTTTGTTGATTAAATGTCAGCATTTAATTTGTGTTTGTCTTATTGTTTTGTGATGAGATTATATTGGGTTTTTTTAAAGCCTAACCACAATGCCCCTCTTCGTGTGGTTACTGTGTGTTTAACTGCTGCGTTACTTGCAAATTTAACTGACTAACTAACTGAGCTATAAATTCACTCATTCAATGAGGCAGCATAATGGAAGTCAACAGTAAAACAACAAGCAGTAGAACGAAGAAGCAGGAGCCGAGCCAATTCTTGAGCGAAAGCTTTGTCACCTACAAACAAGGGCATCCTTGGCATACCGACCATACTGGAAATGTTTGTATGCACCAAAACACAAAACGAACACCGCACAATGTGTGTACACAAAATAAGCACACATGTTGAAAACATGTGCCCCTAAACACACATATGCTCCAAGTGCCGTGCTGATAAGGCTTCTGTTTTGACTCCACCTCAGCCAAACAAAATATGCAGCCTTTGACAACAACTTGTTAACAAACTCTGATGAACTCTTTTGGCTTCCTTCTATCCAAAACAACCGCAATTCAAGCAGTCACTGCTGCTGAAAAACCACAGTATGAAATTCATATCCTCCTTATTTACATTTACAGTTGGTGCCAAATGTCCCCACCACAACATCACGCGACCGATTGTCTCATTCCTTCCTCTGTCTCTTCCCCATTTTTTCCAGTTATTCTCCAATGCCACCTTAAAAGCAGAAATACCTTTAAAAAAGTTTTTTCTATTCCTCATTTATGCGTCAGAGCTCTCACACTACACAGAGCCAATGACTCCTCTGGCTACAAGTTGTTCAATACACTGAACATCGTGACTGAAGTGTTTAGTCATGATTATTTTTTTCTTTTTCTTGTCTGGTCACGACTGAAATAAACTTTTTTTCCTTTCTGCATCACATCCATTGTATCAACCACTTTGTTATGTTAAAAAAAAAAAAACTAAAGAAACTTATATAACATCAGCCGTAGAAACCGTAGATGCTGTCAAAACAATACTGTAAGCCAGGCTTTAGCATTTGATGTAAACACAGTGATGTATATGCAGTACAGTGTTTGTAAAACACACACGTGAGCAATGTAACACCTGAGTAAAAGTATTTAACACAGGGACAGGGAGAAGGAGAGCCTGATGGACTATAAAGATACATGCTTGTAAAGTAGCAATGCCAGAATGCATCTCTCGAGCTCAGTTTTTGCTATGAGATTTAAGTCTGGAAAACATCCGTTTATAGTTGATCGAGGCTGACGAGATGCTGAAAGACCAACCAAGGAACTGTGAGTTTTTAGATGTTGACATGTCTCTCACTTACAAAACTAGTGAACAGTAAGGTGTTAGAGATAATACTAAGCAGGTATAGTTTCTCCGATACCGATACTGGAAATGCGTCCGATAATGCCCAAAATTCTGTATCCACGAGTACGCCAGTCTATGCACCGATCAGATACCTTCATTTATTAAACCAGAAAAAAAAAAAACTTGTTTAACCGGAAATCTAGTTTGTCACGTGACAATACGAAACAAAAACAATGCGGTGCTAGTCGAGAGTGTAACTGTAACGGCAGTCAGAGCGAGGAAAATGTGAGCCATTTGGAAATATTTCACAGTGGAAAACCAACAAGTAAAACGGCGATATGTACAGTATATAAGGCTTCTGTCTTGAGGGGTGAAAGCACCGTAGCAGGGCGTGTGAATATTGCACCCTGCAGGACAAATTAAGAAAAAGGCTGTCCACTGAGGAGACAGCTAAGAGAATGCGGAGTTGTTATTTATTTCTAGCTTCATTTATCAATGTTCTTTGTAACTGACAAACTGAATAATAAAAGGAAGTTCTTTTGCATTCATTCCCTGTATGTATTTGTTCATGTTTTACAAAGGGTTTAACCTGAGCCAGGCCTTACAACAAAGATAGCAATCATATCACATCCCTACATGGTCAGTAGTAAACAGCTGTTAAATTGTTAATTGTAATAATAACTATATATAATTTGTTATGTTGCTGTAAGGGATCAGTACTGTGTATCGGCCGATACCACAAGTTCAGGTATCGGAATCAGTATCGGGAAGGAAAAAATGGTATCGGAACATCTCTATAAGCAGGTGTAGCAACAGTTGTGGTCTAACTGAGGTCTATTTTACAGCCGACTTTCTTGAAATCACATCTGTCTCAAGCTAGCAGAATGTGAAAAGTGGCAATTAAAAATAACACATTAACATTAAACAATACGAGTAAAGCCTGACATTTTGTGAAAGCCCGTTAATTAAAGTGAGCAATGAGAAGTCAAAAGAAAATCTACAATTCTGACAAAATAATACATCACTGAATGTGCGGCTTTATGTCAAATTCACCTCTTCTGAAAAGTCTGAAAGACATCAACACTGCGTGATCAGCTCTGCCCTCGGCCTGACTGATAATGGACGGGGCCTTGCACAACAACAATTACCCAACGTGTCTGTCAACCTGTAAGTAACCTATCTGCACAATCATTCACTCTTTCTATTCACTGTTTTGTCTTACCAATAAACGCATCTACGCATAACCTATCTATTATAAGTACTCACTTATCCAGCAACCGGGTCACACCCTTGCTACAAACATTAGGGCGAATGTCTGTGGAGAGAACGATCTGAAAGCAGAACCACCTTGGGAAGAAAAGCTTACAGCATACTTTGTTACGCCATGAACTCCACAGGGGTCAAATGCTAAAGGGTTCAGAAAAACAGGGCCTGCGTCAGTGAACCATATGACCAAGGGTTGGGGCAGGCAGCTCCCTTTTTCATCTACTGTCTGGTGTCTGCACTGGCTCCCAAAATCTAACCCAATAGCTACTTTTACTATCCGACCAGCCAAAGAGCGTGGTTGCATGTCTGGCACACACACATAGCCAAAAATCTCCAGCTGTAGCCAACATTTTACCAGCATTTTGGCTGGTGTAGATTTCCCACACTGACTGCAGAAACATACTAACACAGAGATGACATTGTAGAAGAACACACCCAGTGCACACTCTCTCCCTCAAAACAAATATCAACACAGGGATATAGGCCAGACTAGGTTGACTATTTTCTCATATCCGCCTCGGTATCTTATGTGGACTTAGGCTATTGCTTTAGGTCAAATAAACCAAACATTCAAAGACAAGGGAAGCAAAAAACAAGTGAAGGACTGGTTACTGTGGGAAGTACACAACACAACTAGTGAGTATATCGGAGGCAAGCACATAAACAGATCACCCAAGACAAACACAGATAGATATAGCAGCAGAGTGCAATATTTCTGGTATCTGCTGCATTTCAGTAAGCAGGAGCTTTTTGCTGCTTTTCTGTTTTAACAGCTTCATTGGGTGTCATTATTCTTTATAGTACCATCAGACATGCCCACTTTATGATAATCACATGCAGTTTTGGGGCAAGTCATAGTCAAGTCAGCAGACTGACACACTGACAGCTGTTGTTGCCTGTTGGGCTTCAGTTTGACATGTTATTGAGCATATTTTTTAAGCTAAATGCAGTACCTGTGAGGGTTTCTGGACAATATGTGTCATTGTTTTGCGGTATTAATTGATTCCCAATAATAAACATATACACACATTTACATAAAGCAGCATATTTAAATGTAAATCTCCCTTTAAGGTACATTTTGAACAGATGAAAAATTAATTTTTGTCCGATTAATCATGGACAATCGTGCGATTAAATATTTCAATCGATTGACAGCCTTAGTACAGGTATATTTTGGCTGACGTAGTACAGCAAGGTAATCCAGTTATAATGTTTCAGGAGAATAGGAATTCATTTTGTGGCTGATATGGACTCAGTATGGCAGACATGAGGCCTGGCTGGTGCTCTGCAGTTGCTAAGCATTAGCCTGGAGAGGTGCAGAGGGTGATTAATCATCACATTCGGGCATCCTTCTCTCTCTCTCAACAACTGGCCAGCTGACCAGCAAAGTACTCATCCCTGACAGATTGCAGGGCGTGCACAAATACACACACACACACACACACAGTCATGGTCACTCACACAAACAGATTAGCTGCAAGCAAGACACACATCATTTACAGTGCAGTCCACCTCGTACGTATCTATGAAAGCTTGCCCATACTAACCCAAGGCCATGGGTATAAACATAGAGGACATTGCAGCAGTACATACTGTATTATTTGTGGGCAAGAGTGAAATATAGCCCAGTATACGTGGGTAAGCAAAAAAATAGAAGCTAAATGGATCAAAACGACGACACACAGCCCTTTTTTTTTACAGTGACTGTCAATAAAACCTGCATGATGGATCGATTTGCATTATACAGCATGGCAAAGTGCTTCTACTGGGCCCTGTCGCCGTCTTTGAATGTTTGACCCTGGATCAACAAATGCGTACTGAACTGATCTAAAAGTACAGGGATTAAACAAATAGTGAATGCGTCATCAAATTTGAAATGATCACTTTGAAACGAGGCAGTGTGTGCTCAGTGGATCAGAGAATGTGCGCACATAAAAAGAAATCCTGTGTTGGCATTGTGGGAGGCATGAGCTCTGAACTCAATTACCATGACCTGTAGGTTCATTTATCCATGTTTTATAGTAGGGATGCACTTTTTCAGTCCGGGTTTTTTCAAGCAAAAATGCCAAACATTTGATTGTTCTAGCTTCCCAAGTGTGAGGATTTGCTGAATTTCTTTGTCCTCACATAATTTTAAACTGAGTATCTTTGGGTTTTCAACTGCTGGTTCGACAAAACTAGACAATTTGATGACTAGAACTTGGGCTCTAGGAAATTGTGGTGGCCGTTTTTCCTTCTTTCTGATGTTTTATAGACTAAATGATTAATCAAGAAAATAATTTAGCCAGATTAAATGGTAAATGGATGGACAAACGCTTTACAGTTTGTACCTAGAAGTAGCCATAACAGTGTCCCAGCTTGTTACTCACTTCACATGCACCTAGTCACCAACAGCTGTCACACATCAACGATCAACTCACAAAATGAAACAATTTAAAGCTGCATTTGTTTAACTGTAAAGTGGAAAAAAAGGGTTGAAATAACAAAGTGTATCAGATTGCTTGCAAAGTGACGCAGCCTCTCAACTCTTGACAGGTTTTAATGACAAATCTGGAGGTAAAGAATGATTAAATACTGCATGCTGTGGGTGATTAACTACAACATTAATCTTCCATGTCACCTGCCTGTTAATGAAAAATGGAAGTTGAGAGAGGACGGAAGAGTGGAAAAAGTAAAGGATAAGAAGAAATGGGTGCAGTAGGGCTGGGCAATATGGAGAAAATCAAGTATCATGAAATTTTTTATGAAATACCTCAATAATCGATATTCTGCAATATTGTAGGATTGACCATTCATGCTTGTACAACATATTTACACAATGATCCATCCATCCATCCATCTTCAACCGCTTATCCGGGATCGGGTCGCGGGGGCAACAGCTCCAGCAGGGGACCCCAAACTTCCCTTTCCCGGGCCACATTAACCAGCTCTGACTGGGGGATCCCGAGGCGTTCCCAGGCCAGAGTAGAGATATAATCTCTCCACCTAGTCCTGGGTCTTCCCCGTGGTCTCCTCCCAGCTGGTCGTGCCTGGAACACCTCCCAAGGGAGGCGCCCAGGAGGCATCCGTGCTAGATGCCCGAACCACCTCAACTGGCTCCTTTCGACGCAAAGGAGCAAGGACTCTACTCCGAGTCCCTCACGGATGACTGAGCTTCTTACCCTATCTCTAAGGGAGACGCCAGCCACCCTCCTGAGGAAACCCATTTCGGCCGCTTGCACCCGCGACCTCGTTCTTTCGGTCATGACCCAACCCTCATGACCATAGGTGAGAGTAGGAACGAAGATTGAACGGTAGATCGAGAGCTTTGCCTTCCGGCTCAGCTCTCTTTTCGTCACAACGGTGCGGTAAAGCGAATGCAATACCGCCCCTGCTGCTCCGATTCTCCGACCAATCTCACGTTCCATCGTCCCCTCACTCGCGAACAAGACCCCGAGATACTTAAACTCCTTCACTTGGGGTAAGGACTCATTCCCTACCCGGAGTAGGCAAACCACCGGTTTCCTGCTGATATTGATATGACAATGATATTTTTGATAAATATATCTATAAACAGCTAGAACAGTTTGGTAAGTTCAAAAAATGACATCACTTCACTGTAATGCAGCCTTTAAAACCAGTTAAAGACACACTTAAGCCATATTACAATATTCAAAATCTAAGACGTTATCTCGTCTCATATCACAATATTGATATCATTCTGATATATTGCCCAGCCCTATGGTGCAGTATGATTTTTCGGTTTTCGGATGTGTGAAAATATTTCGACATCCCCCTCACATTCATTTGTGGAAAGGCTGATGTTTTTTCCCCTTATTTTTTGTGCATCCAATCACAAACCCCCAAGACAACAGAGAGAGAGAGAGAGAGAGAGAGAGAGAGAGAGAGAGAGAGAGAGAGAGAGAGAGAGAGAGAGAGAGAGAGAGAGAGAGAGACAGAGAGAGAGAGAGAGAGAGAGAGAGAGAGAGAGAGAGAGAGATAGAGAGAGAGAGGAAGCCCAAAGCAAAGAAGGGAAGGGGAAAATGGCAGATGAAAGAAAGGGGATGATGGAGAGAGGGAGAGCGAGTAGTGAGGTAAGGCAAAGTAAAAAAGAGAAGAAAGGAGGGCAGGAAAGGGAAGCAGGTTGAGCTTTTGATGCTTGCGATTATGTTTCTTCCTGGTCAAAGTATTTCAAAGGCCTGCTGTGACATTAAATACCCCCAACTGTCAAAAACAACCTATTACCCAGTGTTAGCTGAATGGCGTGTGTGTGTGTGTGTGTGCATTTAAGGTGCAACAGGGTGACAGAGGCAGGGGTTCCAGCAGTATTTGATCTGCTCAGGGATTAGACTGAACTGACGCCTTTGTATGCAATGAGCTAGGGCTAGGCTAAATACAATATGACACTTCCGCGTAGACTCTGCTTTGTCCTCTTCCCTTTGTTAAGACACATGTGCAGAAGACATAGGCCAGGGACTAATTAGGGCTCATGCACTCATGGGCATGTGCTCATACACACACACGCACACACACACACACACACACACACACACATACACACAAGCTCTCTTTCTTCCTGTTTCAGAGTGTCTGTCAAGGGTGTGAGAAGGGCACAATGAGGCTGTATGAGCAGCAGAGTTATGCGCTTGCCAGCACGGCTCAGGCCGCTCATTAGTCTAAAAAACATTTCTCTCATTTAACACCAGTGTCACAAGGACCAGAGGTAATGGCTGAAACCTCTACAGCTTGAGGGCTCGGAGTTTTTGTTTGTAGACATGCACGCAAGAGAATTAGCATGCACACATGAATAAGGGGAGGAAGGCTACCTCGCTTCAAAGTAAACCCCGTCGGCCTCAACATGATCCCGTCTTCATCATGGAAGTGTCATGTCAAACACAGGCACTGAGGACCACTGTGTGACTTCTGATACTTGAGGTCATGTCGATTAGATGGCCTTTCAAACAACCAGAGGTTATAAAGGATGCAGAAAGCTCAGGTCAAAACAACAGGTGCTCATCATTTGTTTCAAGAGGTAGTTTAATAATGTACCTTCATATAACAGCACTGTGTAAGGCTGCGGTGTATCTAAGCTACACAAACAGTGAGGAGGGAGCTGTAACCAACAGTTACCCAGGTAGCTTACTGAGACAATATCCTGTCCTGGCTTACTCTCCTTCAGGCCCTGCAGGTCTTGATCTGGTCACAGGCCAAATTTACCAATCTGAATGAGCCCAGTACACCTGACACGGCAGCAGGCCTCTGACCTTGAATTTCACAGGTCGAGGAATTAGGGAGCAAGGAAAGAGAGGAAGAGTTTGCATGGATTATATCCAGGTGCTCCGGTTTCCTCCAACAATCCAAAGAGTTTAGGTGAATTAGCAGCTTTAAATTTTCTAGGGCTGTCAAAGTTAACACGATATTAACGCGTTAACGCAGATTTGTTTTAACGCAATCAATATTCCGGAGGTTGTAGCAAGCTTAGTTTTAAAGCTAGAGTGACAATATTGGCATCATACAAAGCTAGACTAAACCTAAGGAATCCAGTGGTATCTACCATGTCATGCTAGCTTGTTGCAAAATAGGTTAAATATCACTTGAAACTTGTGCTACATTTTGGACGAGGAAAAACTGTCATGGCCATTTTCAAAGGGGCCCCTTGACCTCTGACCTCAAGATATGTGAATGAAAATGTGTTCTATGGGTACCCACGAGTCTCCCCTTTACAGTCATGCCTACTTTATGATAATCACATGCAGTTTTGGGGGAGGTAATAGTCAAGTCAGCACACTGGCAGCTGTTGTTGCCTGTTTTTAATGCTAAATGCAGTACCTGTGAGGGTTTCTGGACAATACTTATCATTGTTTTGTGTTGTTAATTGATTTCCAGTAATAAATATATACATACATTTGCATAAGGCGAGCATATTTGCCCACTCCCATGTTGATAAAAGAATTAAATACTTGACAAATCTCCCTTTAAGGTACATTTTGAACAGATAAAAAATGTGATTCATTTGTGATTAATCGTGATACATCATGGACAATCATGCGATTAATCGGGATTAAATATTTTAACCGATTGACCGCCCAAAAAATTGCCCACTGGTGTGAATGTGAGCGTGAATGGTCTCTATGCGTCAGCCCTGTGATTTGACTGACTGGCGACATGTCCATGGTGTACCCCGCCTCTCGCCCAATGTCAGCAGGGATTGGCTCCAGTCCCCCCACTACCCTCAACGATAAGCAGGTATAGCTGATGGATGGATGGAAAGGAATAAAAGCAAGAGAGAAGAAAAAGAAAAGCAAAGAAGGTTTTCCTGGCATTTAAAAACATACACATGGCGCCTGGGTTAGCTCAGTTGGTAGAGCGGGCGTCCATGTATTAAGGCTTGGTCCTGACCGCGGCGGCCCGGGTTCGAATCCGGCCTGTGGCCCTTTCCGCATCCACTCTCTCTCTCCCCCCTTTCAAGACTCTATCCACTGTCCTGTCATAAAAATGGAAAAATGCCCCCAAAAAAATAACTTAAAAAAACAAACAAAAAAACATACACATTTCTGGCCAGAGGCTAGTTACTAGCTGACCAGTGTATTAGCAGTTAGTGTGCCTGGCCTGGAGCCCATCCCAAATATTAAAGCTGCTCTAATACAGCAGTAGCCCTGCCTGCTGCAGCAACAGCCACAGTACTGGAACATTTTCTCCCTGTGTGCCATGGCGCTGCACACCACTTAGGATAAAATATCCATCAAATGGCATATGGCCTTGCTCTCAAATTGCATCTACACATTTGCTCATATACACACAAATGAATGTCATGGCCTGAGGCAATTACAAGATAATGCAAAACTCTGGGAATGTGGGCAGAGAGGAAGAGAGGGATCTTTGCTTTAGCAGCTAGCTGTTGTAACATACCTCACCAGTGACATATTGCCGTTTCAATGTGTGTTCCTATCTACTGAATAAGCATCTAACTGCAAATGTTACAGAAGTGCTACTTTATGGGAGTAAGCTATCTGCATTGTCTCTGTAGAACTGTGTGTTACAAACATATCTAATCCAAAAGTGTACAAAGAAACTGATGTTGTGATGAACTACATTTGACTGTACACAAGCAGAGAAAAAAATGGGAATGCGTTGTGTCGGTGCTAAAATGGAGACAGTTGGAGAGGGCTTATAGTGGAACAGTGTGACAACAGTTCCTCACGGGGTCTGTTTAGTTCAGAGTTACAGGAGCTACTGTATTTCAATTACAACACCCGGGGGGTGTCTTGTGTAAGGCAACATGTGTCATCAGTCATCTGAACAGTGCGTGTTCTCAACAAAGCCTTGACAAAACCAGTACAGTTTTTTAAAAAGCAAAACAAAGCTATCGATCTAACGGTTTTGGCTACTGCAATCAGCAAAGACAATAAAATGGGAGAGAATGAAAATGAAATGGCCTACAGATCTTAAAAACGCCAATGAATAAACCTGACAGTTGGCTGCTTGTGTAATAATGCAACAGTGGTTTCTATAGTGACGGCTTCAACGCTGCAACTTGATCTATACGCTCACACCAAAATGACACATTTTCCAATTCAACTACAGGGGTGGTGGAACAGTACCATCAGTTTAGTTCAGAAAAACACGATATGTGGTTCATAATTTGATATACTTGCAATATCCTTTTACAAGCACGTCACACAGAGAGACAATACTTGTTGTCACAGCAAATATCTCTGCTGTGAGACGGGGAAGTCATCCATTGTATATGAACTCAGACCTATCACTTACAAATCCAATAGTTTAAAGGTGTCAAATCATCATTTCTTAACATATTTCTTTCTAATCTAGAACTATATTATCAATTCCTTGTCCTTTGTAAATTGGTTCTACTTACATAATCAGTCTCACAGACACACACGGTAATGCCATTCTGTGCCCATCCTCCATCTGCCCTTGCAGCATCAAGAGGGCAGAAGGACAATGCTACTTCGGCTGAGCTGATTCAACCACAACGAAGAGCAACATACTGCGGCCAAAGTAATGGAAGCTTTAGCTTAAATCCGACATGGGGACGCAACAGGAGGGACTCTCCACTGCTCAAAATGGATGCAGAAACACAATTCTGGTAGAAAGAGAGTTTGCTAAACAGAGGGAGATGCTAGTTGCATCGATTCCCTTTTTATGCAGCATCTACCACCATTTACTGTTGCTAAGTATTTGTAAATTTTCATTTGTAAGAGTCAATTTTACCACAATATGACTCCGTAATATTAACAAGGATTAGGCCCTAATAATTTGAAACAGGCCAGATATGAACCTGACCCATGACTACCTACAGCAATTAGGCTGTTAGCTTATGGTAAATTGCTGCTCGGAGGTAAGCTTTGCTACTTATTCAGCAAAAAAACATGTCAAGACATGTCAGTACAGCGTCCTTACTGTTTGACCCTGTGGTGCACTGTGAGTCATTAATTGCGAGTAGAGATAAGGAAACGCCTGGAAAGGTCACAACAAGCATCCCTTTCTAAATTATAAATTCAGTTAATTTGCTTGTTTGGAGGATTTTAGTTCATTCCTGAAGAAAATGTCTCATTATGACGCAAACTTGCCCAATGGATGGGCATTGCCAGGAAATGAAGTAGCCCCTCACTGGTGGTCTCTAAGGCCAATTAGTAATGCTGTTAGGCTATTGACAGCTGAAACAACACAGGCAAACAATCATTCAGGCCATTTAATACTGTCTACTCCATCCAAGAGGACATTGGGAACCGATGGCAATCGAGCACCTATGCCTGACCACAAGTTAATTTGACAGAGCAAAAGGAGCCCCGTCCAAAGGTAAGAAGGCAAAGGATATGTAAAGCACTTAAAGAAGCCTTTCATCAGGTCATCAGGCCTAGCTGGGGCTGTAGCAACCTTCCACTCTTCACCCCCACCTCCTTGTAACAACCGACACAATCAATCATGAGCTAGATCAATAAAATGAATTTATCTCCATGCTCCCTTTACCTCTTTCCATCAATCCTATCAGCTGTTTTCTCCATGTGATTATACAATTATTCAAACCATCATCATTATGAGTGGACCCGGGCGGCTATCGAAACTACACTATGAATAGGCTGGCATTTTGAAAACGAGTTGCTAGGCTATGGCAGCCACAACCTGGGTGATTAATAAAGCGATAATCCTGAAAAATCATTGGGCATTAGGCTCGGGCCATAAATCCACAGTGGTGCGGTGTTTTTTTTTTGCTTCTACATGGAATAAAATCCCATGATGATGTCTTCCTGTTCACTGGTGTATCTAGATTTTTCATTACATCTCAGTCTCTTTCGTCTTTGGTCATCCATTCCCAGGATCATTCGCCTCGCACCCTCTCTCGCTTTACCCATTTCCGACTCCCTCTCCCCATCTTTTTCTCCCCCCCCCACTCCCCCATTCCTCACTCCAACCCCCCAGCTCGTATACGTGGCACACACCACTGCAGTGACAGAGCCACATTAGTCATCATCAGGGACATACAGCTGTGGACGTACAGAGCCCAACGACTGATTTCTAAGCTAACACGGTAACAAATGCATCATGTAAATCTATACCCACCCCCCACGTCTAAAAATAGCTGCTGCGTATATGACATGCTGTAATAAAATCTACAGCTAACCTAAGTGACACACTGATGTTTAATCATTCAGGCAGTGCACACACACAAAAGCATGAACAAACACACAGTGCACACACGTGCTTAGATACGTAATAACAGACTTATTGCTAAATCATACAATGAGACCATCACAAGAAAACTGACCTGAAAGGGGAAGATGTTATCACTGCGGCCGACTCCATCATCCATCCAGGACTTGGGGTTGAAGCCTGCGGGACTGTTTCGAGGGTACTTCTGGGATGCCACATGGTTGTTAGGGAAGGTCTTCTTCAGTGGAGAGATAGAGTTGATGGGGGTCATCCCGCCGTTCAGCCCTCGGCGATAATCTCTGCCCTGAGACCCTCCCCAGCCGCCGCCGCCACTACCATATCCTCCTCCGGGACTCCAGGAGGTGGAGGAGCCGGGGGAGGGAGAGGGGCTCTGGTAGCTGGCTGGACCCCAAGGGGACGGGGGCTTGTTCAGGCTGTTGGACAAATGCGGCAACTGGCTGAAAGCCGGATTCCTGTGCGGAAAGGGCGGTGGAGGGTGTGGTGAGGCCGGGGAGCGCCGATGCTGCTGGTGTTGGTTGTGGGGGTGTTGGAAGTGGGGGTGTGGTGGGGGAGCCGGGTGGTGCTGGGACAAGGCCGCCGCTGGTCCGATCTGTGGGGAGAAGTTCCCGCCAAACCCTGGACTGACATGGTGTGAGAAGTTCTGGAACAGCAGGGGCCCGTTGTTGGCTGAAGCCGGGTTGAAGAAGC